>NW_025791659.1:10149478-10496769 GCF_921293095.1 Ischnura elegans
CAACAATATCCCTATCCCTGATACGTCGGCTATATTGGAAAATTACGTCAGCGCCGCCATAGGTGATTCAAGTCTCAAATAGACAGACTTTTCGGAAGACGACTTGTCTTCCATTTTCAACGCGTATTACTCAATGAAAGTTAAAATGTCTCCCTGAACCGAATAATATTGTTTAGCGAGCAAAACAATAAGATTCAGGCGTCATCCGATTGGCTGAAAGTCTTTTGAAATTCTTTAAATTCCTGATAAATATAATACAGTGGATTCCGTTTAATGGGTCCACTGGTTACTTGGGGCAGCCGCTTGAAGAACAGAACCCAATAGAGGAATATCCCAGAGTATTCTCCGCTTAATTGGGAGAGCATGCTATGGGCCATGTGTCGGCGACATAGACTCTATTCTCGCGACGAAATTCAATTTTTTTGTTTTCAGAATACTATTTTTTTAAATTTTTCTCCTTTGATTTACTTTTATTTTTCACAAATGTTCCTATTCTTGTCCTATTTTGAAAGCTCTTGTTGTTATACTATCCGCAAGAGGATAGGACCTTTCTTTAATAGGACTTAATAAAAGATTCATTCAGCGTCGCCCGAGGCTGTGAAAAATATTTATAACTAAATTGTTATAATTCTTAAAAATGATAATACATTAACTTAACCCGCTGATTTATTAATCAAAGTATGTAATGGTTTAATAAACTTATGTTGCATTGTAAACATTCTTTAGTCTTCTTTCTATCATTAATGTTTGTTTATATATATATATAGGATATCCCATATACAGGATAGTTCGCCTAATTGGGACAGCCGCTTAATTTGGGCAAAATGCTAAAGTCCCGATATGTCCCAATTAACCGGAACCTACTGTAATTAGATTTGGATCGGACCTAGTGGACACTGTAGGGACAAATATGGGAGGTAGTTTTTACATCCGATATCATTATTAGTAAAGTAAGGTAATGGGATTTTTCAGAGCCTTAGAAAGTTAGTCTATGCTATCCTTTACTAATAATGAATATAATATGTTATTTAATGTTGACTCAATTTTACACCAGATTTCTGTATTATTTAAGTAAGGGAATAGGGTTTCTGAGAGCCGTGTGAAGTTAGAGGCTATGGTACCGTTATTGATAATAAAAATTATATGTTATTTATTGCTTAAAAAATTTTTACATCCGAAATAATTGTTATTGAAGTAAGGCAATGGGAATTTTCAGAGCCTTAGTAAGTAATAGATCATAGTATCCTTTACTAATATTAAATTAATATGTTATTTATTGTTTACAAATTTTTACATCGGATATTATTTTTATCATAGTATTCTAACGATTAGTATTAAACCTTTATAGACCGAACTAGCTTACCGACTGATTTTCAAATTATTTTTACACATCGTTTTAATTTTACAACTAATTAATCAATGATAAAATAATTCTCGGAGTAAAGGTCAAGTGTATATGATGCAAAAAAGTTGGTAGCCAACGTTTCAAAAACGAGTAACGTTGATTTTACGTTTCAAAGTTTTAATTAATCAAAATTAATGGTAATTAGGTTTGGTAATAGCTTAGTAACCTAATATCAATAAATATATGCAAAGCTAGGGTATGTCAAAATTTTTGTGTATATACACATAATATATTTTGTATATTAAAATTTATTATGTATTATTACGTTAATATATAAACAAATATATTTTGTGTATATTATTTATATTTAAAAAAATTATATTATTGTAAAAAATACTCTTTCGTAACATTTATTTGTGTAAAAATATTGTATTTCATAGTATTTTATATTGTTCTCACGTTTTCTTTCATAGCCCTGATGATAGTTTTAAATAAACTAAAACGTTGGCTAACAACGTTTTTCGTCATATTCATTTGACCTTTACTCCAAGAATTATTTTACCATTTATTAAATGAGGTCAAGATAAGAGTGAAAAATTTTATTTAATAAACAACTAATAAAGAGATATTAGGAAAAAACAAAATTTTACCCTTTCACTGCTGTTCAGTCTCCGGAAACCTTCTCCTCACATGCGGCGAAAATGTTAAAATGCGTTTCCTGGGCCCATGGAGCAGGTACTTTCAGGATGGGTGTGGTACACCCTCCGAAGGGTCGCTAATCCCCGACCCTATCCTCGACGAACTCACCCTCGCAGGACCGTCTCATCGGCCCTACCAGCGGGGGCCCTACCTCCGGAAAAGTGACCGCTGTGACTGCAATTTGAAAATCGATCAATAAATCCGATCATCACAATATGATTGTTTTCATCGCACTCCTGCCAATCAAGCAATTAAGTACGTCTTTGAACCGTGTCTCTGCGATAAAAAATAACGATTTTGTTAACTTTGCAACAAAACGTGGCTGCGGACCACCGGAAAACGGCCATTATATCAAAGTTAACTAAATCATTATTTTTCATCGCAGAAACACGTTTCAAAGACGTACTTGATTGCTTGATTGGCAGGAGTGCGATAAAGACAATCATATTGTGATGATCGGATTATTGATTGATTTTCTAATTGCAGTCAGAGCGGTCACTTTTCCGGAGGTAGGGCCCCCGCTGGTAGGGCCGATGAGACGGTCCTGCGTGGGTGAATTCCTCGAGGAAAGGGTCGCGGATTAGTGGGTCCCTTCGAAGTGCTTCGGCGAAAGTGCTGAACGCATGGCAGGGAGGAAGAAAAAGTACGTCCACCGCAGTCTGCCGTGCGGACGTACTAGGTACGTCCACAGCAGTGAAAGGGTTAAAAAAAGCGTTTCCAAGCATGTTACCGCGAATGAGAAAACGCCAGAAGAATTCGCCATTTCTTAACACTGTGAGTGCCGGCGGCTAATTTGAAAGCCCTACTGAGAAAGCCAGCCATTTTTAACAAATTCGCAAATTTTTTTAAAAAGCATTACCATAAAAAATATATCTATATCTTTGTGCATTTCAATAAAAATGGACTTTGCTCTCCTTCACGAATGAGTTGAATAACATTTATTGCTAATTTTTAAATATATATCTTAATAATGAAAACCTACTGTTTTTGAAAAATAAAAAAGTTGTAACAAATGATGTACGAACATAAAATGCATAATATTTTTAGTTACGTTCAATTTGAACTATTTAAAGCATGGAAATCATAAAAAGCATTGTTGCAAGCAAATTTTTCAAAATCCAGGATGACGAAAACTGTCACTGCACCCTCAACGAACGGTTCTTTCCTCCGAAGAATTTTCACACAAAGTAGGCCGAGATAAGGGTGCCGGTAGCTACAGAGGACTTTTCGTCCTCAAGACATTAAGGAACTCTTTTTCCATCGAGGATTTGATTTTTGAAATAACAGAACCACTAAGCAGTAAACTGGATAAGTACCACGGGCGAAATATTACGGCTTCATGCATACAAAGCCAATTAAATGGAAAGACGTGATATTACGTCCATGGCAATCCTCACATGGATTAGCAGGACGTAATAGTACGCCCATGGCACGCAGAGTATTAAAAAATAAATGTTCGCTTGACCGAAAAACTAAGTTTAACAATTAAATAAATATTGATATTTTGAATAAATGAGCATTTGTTACTGGAGAGAAAGGGTAGGGAAACATACCGAACAAACCGAATTCTCATTACAGAGGTGATGAAAATAACCAATTTTGAAAAAGTATAATCAACGACCAATGTATACACAAGTCCTGCGATTCACTTGTGAAAAAAAACTTCTGTACTTTATTATAAACTTAGCTTTATCATAAAAAAGGTATAATAGTAATCACAGACGCGAAATATAATTTTCATGAATTTTCATAAATATGTTCCCAAAATGGAACGTTGGACTCTTAAACGGTTAATGCAATACAAATATTTCTATTTGTTTCCAGTCTTGAGAAAAAAATCTGCACTCCGCGAGTGCCGACAGAAGTTAAAACTAGAAGTAACGTGAGCATTTTTGAATTTAAGGAATAATTTCTAATGTTCATGTTTCTAAAACATATAATTCCCCGCACCTTACATTTGTAAATTAATTTTATGGCACAACACGCACGAATAAGCTACTCAAATTGAACGTATTAAAAGAAATTGAGTTATATTGTGATAACTATTCTTGTATCGAGTACACCCTCCTACTTCATTTGCCTATCAAAAGCTATAAGAGTAATCACAGATACGAACCATAATTTTAATGAATTTTTATAAATATACTACCAAATGGGAACATTAGACTGTTGACGTTTAAGATTAAACATAGTTACCGTACTCAAATGTTTCAAAAAAAGGACTCGTTGTGTATGATCTTAGGTTTTCCCGGCGTATTAGTTGTCGAAAAATTTTTCGGGTTTTCACCGGTTGATGTCGTCCATGTCTCCCGACGTTTCGATCCGCGACTTGCTGATCATCCTCAGGGGATCTTCCGAATGCCGTTTTTCAAAATTGTCCCGTATATATACACTCCATCCGAGTTCAGGTGAAACCTGATTGGTTCACGCTTGTTGAGGTTTTCCCGCCAATTTTCCCGCCATTTTTTTCCGCGGATCGAAACGTCGCGAGACATGGACGACATCAACCGGTGGAAAACCCGAGAAACTTTTCTGCAAGGACTCGTTGAGTTACTGACCCAAATCAAAGATTCTGTAAGTTTTAACCCTCTTTTTGCCGTGTGCCAATATATTTATTGGCTTTTGATTCTCAGAATAAAATTGCCACGAGACGAAATGCTGGATTTGGTGTGGTTTATTGTTCAAATCAGTAAAAAAATTCAGGTCCTCTCGGAAATTCCCCTGAAGTTGAATAACGCTCCAACCCCATCGCAACCCTTTCCTACCAACGCGTAATAGCTACCGAATAAACAACAAAATTACTATAAAAATTACGATTTCTGTACCCGAAGATGTCGCCTCTGCGACGAAACCGGTCGTCTTAATAAATTGTGAGAAAAAGTACCGTTACTATTTATTGTTCAGAATGGATTTTCACAAAGTAAAGCCTGAAGCAATCGAGTAATTATGCTGCTACTCTTGAATAAAAATTGTGATTTGATAACACAGATAAATTTATTTATTATGAGAGTAAGTGAGCAAACAGCATTTTCATGCATAAAAAAATGACGCAACAGGATTTTTCTCTCGATGATTGTAAATTTTTCAAATGTACCATTTACATTTGTCGCAAGTGCCACTACAAATAAGAGCTACTTACAGGGTTAGTGTTAATATGCAATTTTTATACTTCTTCCATTATTCTCATTCAATGTTGCTTTTAAATAAACATGTTTACCGAATTGGAATTGAAAATAATTCCACTTTCCTTGATATACAATTTGATTATTCTTTGAGTGAATATATGAAATTTTTATCCTATTAATTCATTCATTTAAAGTGGTCTAATTGTAGATATGATCTCCTGATGACGTCCTCACTAATTTAAATAAAGTATGCGTGTAATATCTTGTTTTAAGGTTTAAGATTGCAAACTCCATTAACGTTTCCAATTCTTTTCAGCGGTTTTCCCACTGGGTATGAAGAGGTAAAGGAAGAATATGATGGGTATGATCGACTATGAATCCATCATCATTGGTCAACAATTCTTAGATTGCTTTTGCGTAGCTATCCACACCTCTCTTATATCCGGTAGACTTTTCATAGCAATGTATTTCTTCTCTTTTGCATCCTTTATAATTAATTTTCCTATGTAACTCATTGGGGGCCGTCCCTAGCCCTATTTCCCTTCCACCTGTCCTTCAACGATTGTTTTAATCAATTCCAGCATGCTTCCTAAGTTCTAAGTTCTGCTTAAGTTATTTTAGAAGAAATCTCTTTTCTCCCACTGTTCTTAGCAATTCCTCGTTACTTACACCTTCGATCCATTTTATCTTCATAATTCTTCGGCAGCACCACATTTCAAATGCTTCCACTCCTGACTTCTCTGCTGCTGCCAACGTCTAAGCCTCGCTTCCATAGAGACACACGATCCATATATGTGTCAAAACAAATTTCGTAATCTGCGCGTCATGATGCCATAATGATATGTAATTGTAGCTGGATGATATATTTTTAATGATTCTTCAGTTGATTCCACCGTTTCATGAAATGGTTTCGTATTAGGCATGCAAATACTGAAAAGGGAGCTAAAAAATCGTAAGAGTTTTGCATAATGATATTGCCTTCAGTGGGCCCGTAATCAAAGAATCGTTCGTGAATTCATTCATCACATTTGAATCTTTGAAAAGAACGACCTTCCCTATCTCTAGTTACATTTTACATTAATCCCTAACATAGCTTTAGACATTGACCAACTCGTGATGAGTATCACAATAAGAAACTGATTGGATCAATTTATTGAATAATTCAAGTCAATTTATTTATAAAGACTTGAGTGTTTGCATAGAACGACTTGCCCTTTTTTCTACTTAGTAGTAGGTACAGTAAGTGTGGTTTACGTATGCATAAACATTGGCCTATTCGTGATGAGGATCGAAGGAACGAAGTCATTGGATCAATTGATTGAATCATTGAAGTGAATTCATTCATAAAAAATATATCATGTTCCATATGTAGCATCTGACTGTTGGAGGATTTCATCTCAAATCAGGCAGAGGGGTGTCAGGTGACCATCACCGATTCCTCTGAAATTTATATATGTGAAAGCAGTATCCTTATGATGAAGAATGCTGCCTTTATCTCAGCTCAGAACTGAACCGTTATAAGGTTACCATCCTTTGAACATTGCAGAGTCTGGCCTCAGAGTAAAAAATGAAAAATCACATAAATGCTGATTACTAAGGAACCATGGCCTGTAAAGCAGTGGTTATTGTTTCATTTTGAGGAATATTCATATATGCACATTCTGCCATAACTTGCAAGTCATTTGAAGCAATAATAAACAAAAAGGACTTGTTTAAACAATAAAAATTAGTCATTATTTAACAATTTATTATTAAAAAAGGCCACCTTTAATTTTCTATAAAATTTCTCAGTGGGTTGTTTAAATATTCTGCTTTCAATTAAAAAAATAAAAAAGGTAGTATTTTTATATTTTTTGTTTTAAGACATGTCAAAGTTAGGCATGTTTTCGACTCTTTTACACCAAGATTGCATACCTTCAAGGGGAAAAAAATGAAGTTTCATTCTACTTAGCATTTATAACAGTGAAAAGTTCATATCTGAATGATTGGTTACATCTATTGACTGAAAGCAAGTTCAGTCTTGTTTACTTCCATGGCATCCAATGTGTGCAAACACCCACTGCTACTGGCTGGAAACGGTGAATGAGTCGCAATTTGCACTGAGTTTTTTTCAATGGCACTTCACATGGAAACATTTCCATACTTCTATGCTTGTATTCTCAACTGTTGAAAGATTCTTCTTTTTGTAGAAAACCTGCCTCCCCATCACCTGCGCTATTCTACTGACTATTTCTTTCTTGCTTCGTCCATCGATTGTTGTTCGGCTTCCCAGGTAAGAAAAACTCTTTCACCTCTACAATTATTTACACGGTGGATCCATTATACCGTCATCATTCTTCGGTAGCACCACGTTTCGAATGCCTCCCCTCTTGACTTCTCTGCTGCTGTCAACGTCCAAGCCTCGTTTCCATAGAGAAACATACTCCATATGTAGCATCTGATGAATTGTTTCCTTACTCCTATGCTTGTATTCTCAGCTTCTAGAAGATTCTTCTTTTTGTACAAAGCCTTCTTCGCCTGCGCTATTCTGCTGGCTATTTCTTTCTTTGTCCATCGTTGGTAATTCGGTTGTCCAGGTAAGAGAACTCTTTCACCTCTTCAGGTTTATGCTTTCCTAGATTAAATGGTCCAAGCTGTCAGCTGTAAGGCGATTTTTCCTTTTGCAGAAAAGCTCTTTTCGCCTGCGCTATTCTACAGACAAACATACTATTTATATCTTACTTCGTCTATCGTAGATATTTCGGCTTCCTGTTTAACAGAACTCTTTCTCCTCTTCAATACTTCTTAGTACTTCCTCGTTACTTTAAGTGGCTACTTTCCCATTTTCGGTAGATCATTTTATCTTCATCATTCTTCGAATGCACAATTTTTCGGAAATCTTCCAATCTTGACTTCTTTGCTTTGTCAACGTCCCTCACAGTCATAACGGTGGGTGTTCCCAATAGCGTAGTTCCTTCATCAATGTAAATGAAAGGCATTAATTGGGATTCGTTACACACCATAAGTGTATTCATAATATACAAATTATTTGGTTTTATAAATACCGGTTAAGACGAATGGCAATGGCCAATTTGAAAAAGGCCAGATTGGCGCCCATGCGATGCCACTCCACGTGACGTCTCAGGGACCTAGTTTCTATACGAGAAGATAGGAGTTATACATCGTCTGAGACTACCAATGCATGCATGAGGCACAGAGCTCAGGGAAACATGTCTTAATAATCACTATTAAAACTGGCTAAGGTCGGAAAGTTTTCTTCGTTTGATAAGATATTAATAAATCTTATTTAAGCCAAGGGCTACCATCTAGCAGGGTACTTTGCTACCTGCTAGCACCCTGCGCCGTATCAGCGCTCAAAACCTCGCCCCAAGGTCACCTCACATGCGGCAGCGCGAACCAGAACGACGTCACCCGCAGTTTTCCCAGCATTCATACTTAGCGGTCGCGTTTTCGCGCGCTAGAAAATTTACACTTTTCATTTAATCGCGAACAATAGATATCGTCATTAAAAAGTCTAAAAGCGTGAAATACGTACTCCAGGAATAATAAACTTTCGATTTAGCCAATAAAAGAATAATAGGAAACCACCCTATTTTCGCGTATTTTACAATTGTTTCGAAATATATTATTACATACATTTCTCTTTAGGTAATGCTGTCACAAATGGAATTGTACTTAGATTGTAATGGCCTGGACCCAGGGACTTTGGAATATTTTTTAACGTTCAGGATAATGCTTTTTTGATAGGAATGCTGGAAGGAATCATTTCCGGCATTAAAATCACCCATATGGATCGCATATTTTCGGCCGAACTACACTCCAATGAACCTTGACCCCTTAAAAAAGTGCGTAAAAAAGAACGTGAAAAGAAGTGTTGAAGAACTTATCATTGGCTACCCACTCCTCTTTACAACTTCTTCATGTTTCGAAACAAAACTTGTTGAGTCCCAGACACAACTCGAGAGAAAGATAAAAAAAGTGAATTGGGTCACTTTGAAAGTAGATATTAAAAAGAGCAATTTATCAACTTTGGAAAGAAAACTTTAGAAGGAGTAATTGAAAGGCAAAATTTATGCGAGGGTAAAAACTTTGGACATAACCTTCCTCAATTTTCATGCCCAAAAAACTTTCATTTTCCAACTTTTTCTCATCGATAATGGGGCTAAAAATTATGCAAATATAACTTCTGCACCGATTTTTTTATAGGAAAGAGAGATATTCTTTGAAAACCAAGGAACTGATGATTTATTGTTATCCTTAATATTTCAATAAATCCTCTTGTATTTGTCGTAAAGAGTCACAATGAGACATTGAATGAGATGGTATTCTGTTTATACCGAGTTAGATGTGTCTTTAAATCTATAGAACTTAATATTTATATTCATGTTAAATTTAAAGTCACGACTATATACGAATCATCTGTAATTTACATTAAAATCAAATAAATATGACTTCCTTAACAAACAGCGACTGAATTATTTATATTAGTATTTCCCTACTATGAGGTTAGTACGAAAATTTTACCTTTACATAAAGAGGGAACCAAATAATTTTGGGGTAGAAAACATCACTTGGATAAATTTTAGTTTTAAGGTTTTCGCAGCGATTAGATGCACTATTATAATCCATTTTCGGGTGTACGTCTGCGTGCTTAATATTTGTCTCAACGTTTCATTCCACTTACTGGGAACGTCGTCAGGAGAATGAAAATATAAACATCTATCTTACCGCTGGAAAAACTGGTCCATTGTTGTCAAGGTATTTTAAAAAGTAAATAAAAATAAAACAAAAGCCAACTTCTTTAAAACATCTACTATAAAAAAAAGATGAAAAGTGGAATGTTGTTATTAAATTTTCGAAATATATCTCTTCCACACATGGCTTAAATTATATCCATCATCCCTTTTAAAATTCATAGGTCATTTAGAAATTTCTATCGCCTCTCTAATAAGCCGTGGATAATATGCAGATTTTCTTGCAATGGCTTTGGCCTCATCCGGGAGGATCTTGTGTCCTGGCCCCGACATAAAATGATCGGCGACAGCTGAAGTTTCCCATTGCCTTGCCTTCAGCGCCCTTTCATGTTCTTTCAGCCTTGTCACTATCTTCCGTTTGGTCTGTCCGATGTAACTAGACCCACATGAACACGGAATCTCATATATACCTTCCATTTGTAATGGGGGATTAGCATCAATGACGGATGGAAGTAGGTCTATGATCTTCCTCAACGTGCCTAACCTGGTTTCAACGCTGGCTTTTCCAAGGATGTGAGCAATCCGGTCCGTTGTTCCTGATATGTAAGGCAGAACTGTAAAAGCACTTGGTTTTGTTTTCTCCATTGATCTCACTGATTTCTCTCTTAGCCCGTGGCACTTAGAGGGTTAAACAGACATTTCGGTGAAAAACGTGTTTTGAATTTTCCAAGAATTAATTTCCATCGTCGTTGACCCAGGTTGACTTGGAAATCCTGCTCCATAACTTTTGTAACGTACTCAATGGCTTTGCGGAGAGAGAACTTTTCCCACAATCGACCAACCCAACTTTTTGACCCAACTATGGACTCCCATGAACCTTGACCCGTTGAACGAATTTCACGAAAAGAACACGGAAAGAAGTGTTGAAGAACTTATCATTGGCTAGCCACTACTCGCGCAACTTCTTTCTCTTTCGAAACAAGACTTGTTGAGTCCCAGACACAATTAAAGAGAAGGATAAAAAAGTGAGTTTAGGTCACTTTGGAAGAAGTTATTAAAAAGAGCAGTTTATCAACTTTGGAAAAAAAACTTCAGAGGGAGTTATTGAAAGGCACAGAATTTATGCGCGGGATATATTTTTACCGAGTCAAAACTTTGGACATGACCCACCTCAATTTTTACGCCCAAAAAACTTTCTTTTTTTCCAACTTTTTATCGTTTATAAAGTGTAGGAAATGTATGCAAAGATGACTTCTCCCTCCAACTGTTTAAGGGAAGATGTATTTTCTTTGGAAAACAAGTAATAGATGAGCTTCAATTATCTTTCACATTGATTCACAACTTATTTGTTAAGTCGAACAGGGTCTTCGGTCCACTTTAATGTATTCGTGTTCATATTATACCGTTTAAGTTATGTCTTAAAGTCAAACTAACGGCAGATCAAAACATTTTTTCCCTAAAAATCGCCATATTAGCAGACAAAGTCTCAAATTTACTTCAAAATCAGCGAAGAATAAATTCCTTGATCATCACTGGTCAACAATCCTAGGATTATTTAGACGCAGCTCTCCACTCAGTTCTCCTATCAGCTAATCTTTTCACACCTACGTATTTCTTCTCTTTCACATCCTTCTTTACTCGAGGTCTTCCTTTTCCATTCTTGCCTTCCACTTGTCCTTCGACGATTGTCTTCATCAGGCCAACATGTCTCAAGACGTGGCCTATAAGGTTGTTCCGTCTTCTTATTAAGGTTTTCATGAGACATCTTCTCTCCTACTCTTCTTACGACTTTCTCGTTACTAACTCGGTCGATCCATTTGATCTTCATCATTCTTCTGTAGCACCACAATTCGAAGGCCTCTATCCTTGCTTTCTCCACTGCGGTCATTGTCCATGCCTCACTTCCGTATAGGAGCATACTCCAGGTATAGGTTCTTATAAATTGTTTCCTTACTTCCGTATTTAAGTTTCCCGCTGTAAGCAGGTCTTTCTTTTGGCGGAATGCTCTCTTCGCCTGGGCTATTCTGCTGATAATTTCTTTCTTACTTATCCCGTCACTAGTTATCTTGCTTTCCAAATAACTGAATTCATCCACCTCTATTAGTTTTTGCTTCCCTACTTTAATGTTAGTCTTGACTTCTTCTCTTCTGCTGCATACTAATATCTTGGTTTTCTTCGTGTTAATTTTCAGTTGATATTTACTCATTGCCCTACCCATATTAACCAGAATATTTTTCAAATCCTTCTCTGTTTCTGCTGATACCCGGTTAATATTAGTGTGTGTGACACCATATCCTTCCTAATGGGATATGTAGATCAGTGTTATGTTTGTCTTAAAGTCAATATTATAGCTAAAAGATCTTAAATTTGCTTTGTGAATCAATCCCATTCGTTTAAGTCCCTCTTATAATTCGAAGGATAAATTTTATTTAAGTATACCGGGACTAGCCACGGTGATAACTTTTACAAAGTCACCCGCAGTGCGCAAATGGGGTACTTTCCTTCATCAAAGAAAACGAAAGGTAGTGATTGAGATTCGTTACCCACCATTAGTGTATTCATATTATACATATTATTTGGTTTTAGAAATCCCAGTTTGGACGAATGGCAAGGGTCAATTTTATCCTTATTTGAAAAAGGCCAGATTGGCGCCCATGCGATGCCTCTCCACGTGACGTCACAGGGACCCGGTTTCTATACGAGTAGATAGGAGTTTTACATTGTCTGAGATTACCAATGCATGCATGAAGCACAGAGCTCAGGGAAACATCTCTTAATAATCATCTATTAAAACTGGCCAAGGTCGGATAAGATATTTATAATCCTTATTTAAGCCAATTGTTACAAGCTAGCATGGTACTCTGCTACCTGCTAGCATCCTGCGTTGTATCAGCGCTCAGAGCCTCACCCCAAGGTCACCTCACTTGCGGCAGCGGGAACCAGAACGACGTCACACGGAGTTTTCCCGGCATTCATACTTACCAGTCGCGTTTTCGCGCGCTTAAAAATTTTCACTTTTCATTTCATCGCGAAGAATAGATATCGTAATTTGAAAATCTAAAAGCGTGAAATACGTACTCCAGGAGAAATAGTCTTTCGATGTAGGCAATAAAAAAATAATAGGAAACCACTCTTTTGTGCGAAAAATCCACAGAGGAAAAATCATTCGCCTTGTCCGGTATAATCCACAAATATCCACAGTGGAGAATGACGCCTCGGTAGCTTAACTGGCTAAGGCACTCGGCCGGAAATCGGGTGATCTGGGTTCGCATCCCGGTCAAGGCAAATGATTTTTCCTCTGTTGATTTTTCGCACAATCGAAGGATTAAAAATATATAGTGGGTCACTTTGTAAGAAGATGCCGAAAAGATGAGATATCATCTTATGAGAAAAAAACCTTCGACTGTTTCAATGAAAAATAATATCATGTAAGGGATGTATTTTTTCCGGGTTGAATACTTGGAACATTTACCTTGAACTTAACTTGAACACCTACCACCATTTCTTATTTAATGACTGTAATTATTGGGCGTCAGAACTTCCATTTTTTATCATTCTCGTTAGAAAAATGTAAGAAAAAATCCAGTTTTACTGTTACAAGTCCAGGGTTAACGTAAATGGAGCTTTTTTTATCTTCTCTGTTTCAACACAAGTATTTGGTTATGTCCTGCGGGGTCGTTCTGTCCCCAAAATGAGTTTGTGTTAAGTTTTACCCCGTAATGTCTGTCTGAAAATCGACAGATTTGTGCATCAATGTATTTGTTTCCCTTAAATATGATTATTGTAACTGAAAAATCGCAATTTTATTCTGAAATAAACAAAATACGATTTCCTTGACAACCATTGACGATAATATTAACACATGTATCACCATTTACTCTAATATGAGTTAATTATCAAAGGATTACTTGTATAATTATTTCTCTTTATCTTTAAAACAGGAGGATTTACTATGTATTTACATTGATGTGTGAAAGAAAAGTATATAATTGAAGTGAGTCCTTTTGGAACGACGTACGAAACAGGACAGTCTGAGAAAAACTTCCTATGAATAAATGGAAAGGCGAAGATTTTGCGCAAGAGATAAAGTTCTCCTGAATAAATACTTTTGGATAAAACCTATCCCAATTCCTTTCTAATTTCTGCATTTTAATCCTGGTAACTTTGCAATTTAAACATTTTTATATTCGCAAAGGATACGAAAAATTGTGAAAGGATGAACTGCCGGACAAAGTTATCAACAGGTATATGTTTTATTGCTTGGAAACTATGTGGTAAATAAATATCATAAATTATTTTCGCCAAAACTTTTTAATGACAGTTAAAAGCCAATCAACCTCAATGAAGGCATGACTAATTTGATTTCATTTAATTTTCATGTGGTAAATGGTGGAATTGTTTTCATCCCCATTAAATCCTGAGAGCCACCTCTAGGGTGTTTGGCAGGGGGTGATCAATCACCAATATCCAGGATGCAAATAACCGAATCTTAAACTCCACATGGTAATAAAAAAGCTAGCATTAAGAACTAAAAAAATACGTTCATCTTCTCAAAATGGCAAAACTCGTCATAGTAGTAATTCTACATTATATATATGAAAGGTTATGACAGTTGTAAAACACAAACTTCGTCGTAGCGAGTGACGTCTTTCATTTTATTAATAGGGTACTTTCCTTCATCAAAGAAAACGAAAGGCATAGATTGCGATTCTTAACCCACCATTAGTGTATTCATAATACATAAATTATTTGGTTTTAAAAATCTCAGTTAAAACTAATTTTAATGGTCAATTTTAACCTCATTTGAAAAAGGCCAGATTGGGGCCCATGCGATGCCACTCAGCGTGACGTCACAAGGACCAAGTTTCTATACGAGTAGATAGGAGTTTTACATCGTCTGAGATTACTAATGCATGCATGAGGCACAGAGCTCAGGGAAACATTTCTTAATAATCACCTATTAAAACTGTCTATGGTAGGAAAGTTTCCTGCTTTTGATAAGGTATGAATAATGCTTATTTGAGCCAAGCACTAATTTCTAGCAGGGTACTCTGCTACCTGCTAGTAGCCTGCATCGCAGCGGCGCATGCATCCTCGCCCCAACGTCACCTCACACGGCGACAGCGGGAACCAAAATGACGTCACACGGGCTTTTCCCAGCATCCATACTCAGCCGTCGCGTTTTAGCGTGCTTTAAATTTTTCACTTTTCATTTAATCGCAAAAAATAGACATCGTCATTTAAAAATCTAAAAGCTTGAAATATGTACTCCATTTAAGCAATAAAAAAATTATAGGAAACCACCCTATTAGAAGTTTTAAGAAGTGTTAAAAATATTGAACACATTGACACATTCTTTTCGGGTATCAAACGAAGGAAACTTTCCGACCTTAGGCAGTTTAATAGGTGATTATTAAGAAATGTTTCACTGAGCTCTGTGCCTCATGCATGCATTGGTAATCTCAGACGATGTATAACTCCTATCTACACGTATAGAAACTAGGTCCCTGTGACGTCACGTGGAGTGGTATCGCATGGGCGCCAATCTGGCCTTTTTCAAATGAGGTTAAAATTGACTATATTAACATTCGTCAAAACTGGGATTTCTAAAACCAAATATATATATTATTGTTGTATATTATGAATAAACTAATGTTGGGTTACGAATCGCAATCAATGCCTTTTGTTTCCTTTGATGAAGGAAACTACCATGTTGCTCTTAAGGTGTCAACTCTTGTTCCTTGTTCTCTAAAGACAGGTTATCTGGTGCAAAGTTCTATTATGATTCTAATAATAATAATTCTCATCCAGCAGGCATTCTTCAACTTCAATGCCACAGAAATAATGGTCTGCAGTCCGTGTTGGTGTGTAAATTTGAGTTTATTAAATATTAACAGAAAAGTACTCTCATGCATACTTGAGTGCTATTCATTTGATGATTTTCGGAGTTGAAAAATAAAATTATTGTTTTGATCGTTACGTCATCTATGCATCTCAGGAATTTGATCAACTCCCAATAAATCGCCTTAATTGTATGTATGTATTGTGGAATTCGTATTCTTTTGTTAATGGTTGATTGGCCAATAATCATAATTTTTCTAGCGAAATAATGTTTATTATTATGCATTTATTTCTAGCTTAACGCCCTGATAATACTTTGTATCAAAAATAAAATTATTTACTTCTTCTTAGGCGTGCATGCCTGACTTTTACTCTTCCGATTTCGCCAGTGGTCGAACATTACAATGTTTAAAAAAATCGATTTTTTCGGTCAAATCGATTTTGATGGCCAAAACCGTCTATAAATCGAAGGTTCCGGCTGTTTTTTTTCTGATTTCAGCAGACCAAAGCCGCAATCTGCCTTTGGATTCACGAATAACACGTTAAGAATCATTAATTACGGAAATGATATTTTCAATTGTTTCTAATATGGTGAATTACCGTTGAGAACTTTATGGATTATCGATTTCCGACGGAGCGAAGGAAGATGTTTGTCATAAGCCGTCGCCTTCGGAAAAATCAATCGAAATGAGTCTAGAAGAAAGATGGCACTCATATCAGCGGTAAAGCATCGCTCATAATTCATCAGAACAACCCCAGACAAATCAGAGCTAGATTTATGGCAAGGGAATCTTCGGCAGCAAGAGGAGATCTTGGGGAGGATTTAGGACTATTACGCCCAAAGGAAACATTTCTCTGACGCTATACCAATATGTCTTGGGAGTGTTATCACGTTTACACCGTAACGGTATACTACTACATCCAGTTTTGGTAAGTTATTGAGCATAATTTATTTTTGGCCTTTTACTATATATTTTTAAACTAAGTCTTCTTTCAGCTCTATAAACCTTCATTGGCATTTTTACGAGCATTTAAAGCCGTCCAAAAAGCAGAATTTCGGGATATAACTCAAAATAGGCAATATTTGTTGCTCCTTAAACGTAAACCTTTGTCCATTTAGCTATTTATTTAAGTTGGAAAATGAGAAAAAGTCATTGGGGGGTCAAATATTGTGCGTACGGAAAGTTTTGTAACAATAGGGTAGTTTTTTTCATCAAATAAAACGAAAGGCATTGATTGCGATTCGTTACCCACCATTATTGTATTCATAATATACAAATTATTTGGTTTTAGAAACACCGGTTTAGACGAATGGCAAGGGTCAATTTTAACCGCATTTGAAAAAGGCCAGATTGCTGCCCATGCGATGCCACTCCACGTGACGTCACAGGGACCTAGTTTCTATACGATTAGAAAGGAGTTTTACATCGTCTGAGATTACCAATGCATGCATGAGGCGCAGAGCTCAGGGAAACATGTCTTAATAATCACCTATTAAAACTGGCTAAGGTCGGAAAGTTTTCCTCATTTGATAAGGTATTAATAATCCTTATTTAAGCCAAGCGCTACCAGCTAGCAGGGTACAGGATTATTTGATAGGGTATTAACCCTTAACCGGTGACGTGCGGTCTGAGAGACCGCTGCGTTTCTAAAATTATGAATATTTTCAAAATTAATATTTCAAAATATCCATAATTCTCGTTAGCTTCATATTTTTGCACAACAAGGACATTCCACTCTTAAAAACTAACGTTCCTTTTATTAAATATTGAAAATTTGAATTTGAATTCGATTAGCGGTCTGTGAGACCGTACGTCACTAGCATAAGAAAGCATCAAGAAAGGAATAAGCTGAATAAATTTAATAGCTACTTACTACTTAGCCTTCCAACTTTAACATTTAAGGCTTTTTTTTTTAATCTGGCGACATATTGATGCATAAATAGAATAATTATAACTCAAGTGTTTTGAGCCTGCTTCAAATCACAATTTTTAATGACAAATTGGTTCGTATTGGGAGTGTAAAAATTTTAATATAAGTTTAAGAATAGTTAAGCATTCAAACAAAAATTAAACAAAACAATAACAATGGTGTTGCAACATTTTATGAATTTTTGATTTATTGCGGTCTCCAAGACCGCACGTCACTGGTAGTGTAACAAATATTTCACGTCACTGGTTAAGGGTTAATAATTCTTATTTAAGCCAAGCGCTACCTGCTAGCAGGGTACTATACGCTACCGCCATGGTCGGTGGCAAGAACCCTGCATCGTAGCGGCGTTAATAGCCTCGCACCCAGGTGGCCTCAAACAGCAGCAGCCAGACGTCACACGGCCTTTTCCCAGCATTCAAACTTAGCCGTCGCGTTTTCGCGCGGTTGAAAATTGTCACTTTTCATTTAATCGCGAAAAATATATATCGACATTTAAACATCTAAAAGCGTGAAATGCGTACATTAGGTGTAATAATCTTTCGATTTAGGCAGTAAAAAAATAATAGGAAACCACAATTTTGTATTAAAGTTGCAAACACAAGAACAGATGTGAAATGAACTTCATAATGCACAGAATTGAATCCTTTATGGCATAGAACCCTTTTAAAGGAATTGCTTGATCATCGCACGAAACTCACTTTTATCCATTTTTCTTGACAAACGAAAGCTGTTCACAACAATCGGCAGCAACAATAAAATTATCGCATTGATATGTTGAAAGTCTGACAGCTGACTATTCAAGAGTCTTGCTTTCGGGAAAAAATTATCTTTTGATATTTAGAGTGAAATCTCTCAGAAGTTCTAAGGACTTATTGAACGACCCTCGTAAATTAAAGATTACAAAATTTCATCTATTCCTTGGCTTACATAAAATATTTATTTCTCTACCCTTTAAAACTTCGAAGGACAAGTTATCTCTACATAATTGTTTAACCCTTTATCGATGATAAAAGTTCGAAAATGAAAGTTTTTTTTGGACATAAAAATTGAGTAAGATTATGCCCATAGTTTTTACCCTGGGATGACTTTATCCCTTGCATAATTTTTTTGCCTTCAATTACTCCTTCTGAAGTTTTTTTTCCGATAATTCTATGGAGAAGTCATCCTCGCATAACTTTGGTACACATTTTCGAAGATGAAGATTTCGACGATGAAAGTTTTTTGGGCATGTAATCTAAGGTAGGTTATATTCAAAATTTTTACCCTGGGATAGCTTTATCCCGGGAAAAAGTTATCGGATTACTTGTAACTATAACTTTTTACGGAATTAACTTTTTATTAGTATTTTACTCCTTACGGTGGAAGAAGAAAA
The DNA here is from genome assembly GCF_921293095.1 of Ischnura elegans. Taxonomy (NCBI): domain Eukaryota; kingdom Metazoa; phylum Arthropoda; class Insecta; order Odonata; family Coenagrionidae; genus Ischnura; species Ischnura elegans. Next base: position 10,168,487 of record NW_025791659.1, read on the forward strand.
GTTACTTTCTTTGTAACCGTTATTTTTTTTCTAATCGATACTTATACTTTGTAATCAATAAGTCTTCTATCGAGCTATTCTACAGGTAGACTATACCAGATTTTATGGTTCCTTATTTTACGCGGAAAATATCTAAAATCTATCGTTTATGTGGTTTATTTCCTCTATCTTATCTAAGTGAATGATTCTACCTCAACATTATTAAGCTCCCTCTTAAAATGAAGGTAAAATTTTCGTACTTAACTCTTTCTAGAGAAATAAAAATATAATTAATTTTGTCGCTGATTGTTAAGGAAGTAATATTTATTTGACATTAATGTAAATTACAGATGATTCGTATATATAGACTATACCAGGTCTATTATGGTCCGTGACTGTAAGCGGAAAAAAACATCTAATATCTATTGGTTCTGTAGTCTATTTTCCCAATCTTATCCAAGTGATTGTTTCTACTTCAAAATTATTAGGCTCCCTTTAAATGTTAAGGTAAAATATTTGTACTAAACTCATTCTATCGAAATACAAATATAAATAATTTTGTCGCTGGTTGTTAAGGAAGTCGTATTTATTTGATTTTTATGTAAATTACAGATTAAAGTCGTGACTTTAAGTTAAACAAAATATTAATATTAAATTATATAGATTTAAAGACAATTTTAACTCGGTAAAAACAGAATACCATCTCATCCAATGTCCCATTGTGACTCTGTACGACAAATACAAAAGGAATTATTGAAATATTAAGGATAACAATAAATCATCTGTTCCTTGGTTTGCAAAGAATACATCTCTTTCCTTTAAAAAATCGGTGTAGAAGTTATATTTGCATAATTTGTAACCCTTTATCGATGAGAAAAAGTTCGAAAATGAAAGTTTTTTGGGAATAAAAATTGAGGAAGGTTATGTCCAAAGTTTTTACCCTGGGATAACTTTATCCCTTGCATAAATTTTGCTCCTTTCAATTACTCCTCATGAAATTTTTTTCCAAAGTTGATAAACTGCTCTTTTTAATATCTTCTTCCAAAGTGACCCAATGCTACTTTTTATCTTTCTCTCGACTTTTGTCCGGGACTCAACAAGTTTTGTTTCGGAACATGAAGAAGTTGTAAAGAGGAGTTCTTTAACACTTGTTTTCTTATTCTTTTTGGAAAATTCGTTCAACGGGTCAAGGTTCACGGGAGTCTATAGTTGGGTCAAAAGTTGGCTCTCTGTATATAGGAAAGTAGACTTCGGAATAAGTTTCGCGTCGGGAAAGTTATTCAGGGCACGATGAAAAATTATAACAGGACTTCTCAACCCTTAAGTACTGGAGCCATTGCCTTCCACACGACCACGTTACACGGAACAAAACAGAAAAATATGAGGTTTTCCTAAGGAGATTAGAGATAAATATGTTTCTCGGGTTGTCAACCGGGTAAATTGCACATTTTTCAACGTTTCGGAAGCTCACTCTACTCCCGAATAGACGGATGAGGAGATAAATGACCGCGTTACACGGAACAAAACAGAAAAATATGAGGTTTTCGTAAGGAGATTAGATATAAATATGTTTCTCGGGTTGTCAACCGGGTAAAATGTGCATTTTTCAACGTTTCGGAAGCTCACTCTACTCCCGAAAAGACGGATGCGGAGATAAATGATCGCGTTACACGGAACAAAACAGAAAAATATGAGGTTTTCCTAAGGAGATTAGATATAAATGTTTCTCGGGTTGTCACCCGGGTAAATTGCACATTTTTCAACGTTTCGGAAGCTCACTCTACTCCCGAATTGACGGATGAGGAGATAAATGACCGCGTTACACGGAACAAAGCAGAAAAATATGAGGTTTTCGTAAGGAGATTAGATATAAATATGTTTCTCGGGCTGTCAACCGGGTAAAATGCACATTTTTCAACGTTTCGGAAGCTCACTCTACTCCCGAATAGACGGATGAGGAAATAAATGACCGCGTTACACGGAACAAAGCAGAAAAATATGAGGTTTTCGTAAGGAGATTAGATATAAATATGTTTCTCGGGTTGTCAACCGGGTAAAATGTGCATTTTTCAACGTTTCAGAAGCTCACTCTACTCCCTAAAAGACAGATGAGGAGATAAATGACCGCGTTACACGGAACAAAAGGGAAAAATATGAGGTTTTCCTATGGAGATTAGATATAAATATGTTTCTCGGGTTGTCAACCGGGTAAATTTCACATTTTTCAACGTTTCGGAAGCTCACTCTACTCCCGAATTGACGGATGAGGAGATAAATGACCGCGTTACACGGAACAAAACAGAAAAATATGAGGTTTTCCTAAGGAGATTAGATATAAATATGTTTCTCGGGTTGTCACCCGGGTAAATAGCACATTTGTCAACGTTTCGGAAGCTCACTCTACTCCCGAATGGACGGATGAGGAGATAAATATTAATATTCTTTGTTTGACTTTTACATCAGGAAGACATAAGCAGATTAGTACTTTCTTATCGGTTTGTCAAACTCATTGTCTTATTTGAGAATTGCATACCTGAATTTTGACTGGATTGCTAACTAAATATATCTACATCTACCTCTACCAAATACAGTGAAAGTCACCACCACCAGGGTGCGTGGCACGGGGTGATTGTACACTTGCAATCATGTAGCACTCATCCTAGCCACCAATCAGACACGCGCTCTTTCGCCGGACACAGGACAAGCTCACAGGACAACGACACACAGCGGTCAGACAAGAAACTACATGCACACTAACATGCTAATAAAACTACCTGTTGGCAATAGAAATACGAAGCGTGGAGGTACACGTATCGCTGATAAATTGCCAAAAAAGTCATGCAGAAAGCTAGTATTGATGAATGTAGTAAGTTGTAAACATAGCTTAAATAAATGAAAGGTTTTTTCTATAAATATGAAAAAATATTAAACATTCAAAATATCAAAATCTAATAATCTAACGCTGTTGTAAATAATTTAAACTTGCAAAAATGTATTGTGTAGTTGACAAAACATCAGTAGTAATTAAAAAATTAGATAAATAAGTTGGAGATCTGGTATGTCATCACGGCATTACTAATGTATCAATAAAACCGTGGCAATAGTGAAGGGTAAAATTTCAACATAAATTTCATTATGAGATATGATTTATTGGTACCATGAGTTAAGACAGAAATATAAGGCAAGTAAACTACGAAACTTGCATGCCACATAGAAAGGAAAAAAACAGCTTATTTTGAGGTAAAAAGAAACTTGTTTGAGTTATAAGTAACTTTGAATCAAATGGGTTACCTGTATTGCTGTGTAGAAAGAACAATGTCATATCATTTACGCTGATTATTATGTAGATTTTCAAATTTGACTCGTTCACAACGGGATCGCTCTACATTTCTTCGTTTATTAATAAAAGGTTTCTTTGTTTAACTATCTCTATCGATTTTTATCGATATTTAGAAAGGGTGTCTGTCTACATACTATTTTGTGTATCTATCATACTCATCATCATTATTAGTCAACAATCCTAAGATTGGTTTGACGTTGGTGATGTTACGATTCCTCGGGATGATAATGTGGTGGTATCCGTTTCTTGCCTTCCACATCGCAAATCTACTGCCGTTGAAGTAAATATCACCACGCCTGCGGTGAAATTAGTTTCGCTGTACTGACCACCGTGGTCTCCAGTTTCACAAACATATGAAGAAGAGCTGCTGCCCTCTCTCCCGGGTGATTCGAGGCATAATACCGCGGTTTCCTTACTTTTTATTGCCTAAATCGAAAGATTATTACTCCTGGGGTAATGATTTCACGCTTTCAGATGTTTAAAAGACGATAAATATTTTTCGCGATTAAATGAAAAGTGATAATTTTCAAGCGCGCGAAAACGCGACGGCTAAGTATTAATGCTGGGAAAAGCCCATGTGACGTCTGACTGCTTCTGTGTGAGGCCACCTGGGTGCGAGGCTATGAACGCTGCTATGATGCAGGCTGCTTGCTGACGAGCATGGCGGTAGCGTATTATTATATTATAAATAAGGATTATCAATACCCTATCAAACAAAAAAAAAAAAAACTTTCCGACCATATTCACTTTTAATAGGTGTTTATTAAGAAATTTTTCCCTGATCTCTGTGCCTCATGCGTGCATTGGTAATCTCAGACGATATAAAACTCCTATCTACTCGTATAGAAATTAGGACCCTGTGACGCCACGTGGAGTGGCATCGCATGGGCGCCAATCTGGCCTTTTTCAAATGGGGATAAAATTGACCAATGCCATTCGTCTAAACTGGGATTTCTAAAACCAAATCGTTCGTATATTATGAATGCACTAATGGCGGGTAATGAATCTCAATCAATACCTTTCGTTTTCTTTCATGAAGGAAACTACCCTATTGCTAGTGCGAGACGCTTATTGGGGGGAAAAGGAATGGGAAACATTCATTAAATTTGTTCATCATGCTAGTTAATCTAATTGAATAGAAAATTTTCTCACGACTCCAAATATATAAGCCAAAACTCTCTTAGTACTCCACTAACGTCAATAAATGCTTATTAAAAATACTCGAATATCGCTTGAAGTCACGTGACCCGAAACGCCTTCTGATGTCATCGCACGGTACACCATTCACTTCGCGTAGCAAGAGAGTAGAGTGGTAGAGCTTTGAATGCAAGATATCGAAGTAAAAATCTTCGTTGAGCTTTGTTGTAGCTCCTAAAAGGAGAATTTGACTTGTGAGGGATTTAAGAAAGCACAATACCTCAGTTTACTTTTGGTCGACTTCCTTATGGCGGCTAATTTTGAAAAAAAAAAAGTGATTCCTTCGTCTCTAGCGCGATGCGTGCAGTAAAATAAGGTAGGTAAATAATTATGCGATTAATGAAAATTATTTTACGAACGTTTTTAAATAATTAATGTCCATTAAGATTTATTATATCCGTTGCCAGCTGAAAATCTACCTTATGTATTTACTTAGTTACCTACCATGCGGAACTTAGATAGTTTTACTTAGATAGCGTTATGATCAGCCGCTCAAACATAAAGAGGATGTAGTTGAAGAAAATTAGGAAAGGATGACTTCCCCACCGAAGTTTTAAAGGAAAGAGAAATTCTTTTGAAACCAAAAAGTTGATGATCTACTGTTATCTTTAACAATGCAAGAAAATCACTTGGTAAGTCGTAGAGGGTCGTTTTGCCTCGAAACGAGTTGGTGTTCAATTTTACCGTTCAACTGATCTGATTTTGAGCGTTAAATTATATGTTTCCCCAGTAAATTACGATTTTCATCAAAAAATCTTAATTACATTTTGAAATCAACAAAATATGATTTCCGTGACAACAGGTGACGATGATATTAATACATCAGTTACAATTTATTTCTAATTGAGTTATGTACCAAAAGATTACTCGCATATTTATTTCTCTATATCTTTCAAGGCCTACAGTTGTCCACAGCTTAATCTTTGATCAATACCTACCTCAATATTTATGCTAAAAAACTTTCGTTAATTTTTTAAAGTTTTTTCTTCGATAAAGGGTTACAAAAATTATGCAAAAATCATTTCTTATATTTTATGTTCATCTATTCCGTGCCTTTCATCTTAAAGTTATAAAGATATTAGATCCCAATGCATACTTACCTTGGATTACTGTGAATATTTCTCTTCCCTTTAAAAATTCGGCGGAGAAGTCATCCTTGCATATCTTTCTTACCCCTTATAGAAGATAAAGGGTTCGAAAATGAAAGTTTTTTGGACTCATAAATTGAGGTAGGTTGATGTCCAAAGTTTTCACACCCGCGCATAAATTTTGCGCCTTTCAATTATTTCTTCTGAAGTTTTTTTCAAAGTTGATAGACTGCTATTTTTATAATCTTCATCCAAAGTGACCCAAAGCACTTTTTATCCATCTCCAAGTTGTGTCTGGAACTCAACAAGTCTTGTTTTGAAACAGGAAGTTGTAAGAAGAGTGGCCAGCCAATGATAAGTTTTTTTAAACACTTCTTTCATGTTCTTTTTGGAAATTTTTTTAAAGAGTCAAGGTCGACTAAGGCTGAAAGTTTGCGATTTATATGGGTGATTTTACTGCCGGAAAAGATTCCTTTCAAAAAAATTATTCTAATCGTAAAAAAAACATGAAATAATATTTTAAAGTTACCCTGGGTCAAGAGCGTTGAAGGTTTATCCTGTGACAATTCACGACACGATATTTTTCCAAAATGTCTGTTTCTTAGCTCCTACAACTCCAAATATTTTACGTAAATATAGCACTGTAAATGACATTAATAAACACGTAATTTATGCGCATAATAGTTAGTTAATAACAACCTGTTCGATGAATTTTTGAGTGTAGATGTACGAATTTTATCAGTGCATTGAGCATAAATCAAACGATGATAAATTTGCAATTACGAAGTAGCATCTCGCTTTGATTATACGTTTATGCACGAACGCAAAAATTAATTTCGTTGCCTAGCGTAAGTGAGCCACTACTTCACTTTTTATCTTTCTCCAAGTTGTGTCTGGAAGTCAACTAGTCTTGTTTTGAAACAGGAAGTTGTCGAGGGAGTGGATAGCCAATGATAAGTTCTTTAACAATCCATTCTATATTATTTTTGGAACCCTTTTTCAAAGGGTCAATATTCATTGGAGCCTAGATCAGCTTTGAATTTTAATATCTTTATAACGTCACGATGGACGGCAGGAAATAGATAAGTATAAAATATGTTTTGTAATATATAACAACCACATTTATGTTATGTCGTACAAACTTTGCGATGTATATGGGTGATTTTATTGTTGGGGAAGTGTCTTCTCAGTAAAGTTTATCTGCACTTTTGAAAAATATGGAGCAGGATTTTAAAGTTGCACCGGGTCAGTAACTTTGAAGACCAATTCTTTTGGCAATTCACGAAACGATTCACGATTTTATTTCAAATATAAACCTACGCCCAGAGCCATCTCTTGGCCAATCTCCAAATATTTTACCTAACTAAAGCACTGTAAACGACTTAAATAACTAAGTAATTTATGCGCATAATAGTTAGTTAATAATAACCTGTAATATGATTTTCTGAGTGTTGATGTACGAATTTTATCAGTGCATTGAGCATAAATGAAACGATGATAAATTTGCAATTCCGAAGTAACTTCTCCATTTGATTATACGTTTATGCACAAACGAAAAAATAATTTCGTCGCCTTGCGGAAGTGAGCCACTTACTTCACTTTTTATCTTTCTCCAAGTTGTGTCTGGAAGTCAAAAAGTCTTGTTTTGAAACAGGAAGTTGACGGAGGAGTAGATAGCCAATGATAAGTTCTCTAAAAATTCATTATATATTCGTTTTGGAAACATTTTTCAAAGGTTCATGATTCATTAAAGTCTAGATCGGCTTTGAAATTTAATATCTTTATAACTTCAAGATGGAAGGCAGGAAATAGATAAATATAAAATATGTTTTGTAATATATAACAACAAGTTTTTTGTTATGTTGTACAAAGTTAGCGATCTATATGGGTGATTTTATTGTTGGGGAAGTGTCTTCTCAGCAAAGTTGTTCTGCACTTTAAAAAAAGATGGAGCAAGATTTTTAAGTTGCACTGGGTCAGTAACGTTGAAGACTAATTTTTTTGACAATTCACGAAACGATTCACGATTTTTTTTTTCAAATATAAACCTACGCCCAGAGCCATCCCTTGACCAACACGTTATGCTACATGTGGGGGGGGGAATTGGTCGCATGAACCCCCCGCCGAAAATAGAATCTAGACCGGGGAACTAATTATATTTGCGTAATTTAGGCGAAGTCTGTGTAGTGGCTTTCGTATTGTGATATTGGTACCTTGCGTTCTTTTCTGTTACAGGCATTTTTTCGCAAACATCTTTCTTATTTCATCATGAACTAAACCCATTATTCCCCAGACTGTACGTAGGGTTCGGTTGTTTCTCATTTTCCCTTTTTTTTTTGGCTTAATTAATACGAATTTTTGGAAAAAAATATTTTCATCATATCATATGATTTTCGTAATGCTGCGTATACGCATCGCTGGGAAAACTCCGGAAAATAAATATAAAAAAGTAAATTTTTTAGAACTCAGGTTACATCTTTTATTTTTTATCTTTATTTGCACACTCGACATCTTCTCCGGGAGTTATCACTATTCCTTCGGAGGAAATTCCCCATTCTGCCTTCTAACGGACATGCTGGGATAGGTCATTTTTCCTATGGTGTCTCGTGTGTGCGCATCGATTTTAATTCCGAACGCCATCAGTCATTAAAATACAATTATTTGAATGGAAATGTTGGTGGAAATGACAAAATTAGAACTAGAGATACTAAAAAAATTAATAAATCGAATAAAAAATTGTTATAAGCTAGAAACTTGTTCTGAGAATTAGGATTCGAGAATGTTGCGTTAACGCAACGCTGGAGATTAATGGGTTAAACTTTTCCATGAATACTTAGATTCATCACAGAATCATGCTTCTAAGAAATGCCGTCTTAGCAATGTTTCTTTGAAAAAGAGCTTCTCAAGCTCGAGAAAAACCTTATTTCTCCGTGAGAGCCCGTTTTAAATAACCCATTGTTTACCGTGAATGTCAGGAAAGCAACACATGGTAATCTTTTTCCATTGGATTACTGAAAGAGAGTATTTTAAAGAATAATCTACCAAAGTGTAATCATATTCTTGTTACTTTTACCGAAGCGTTCGACCATCATAAAAAGTCTTAGGCCGTTATTTGTTATTTAACGCGGTTTTTTATTAAAGTAACATATTTATATTGCAACGCCAATTATCACAATTTATTTTTCTAACGCCTGTTCTAGCGAATTTTCCGTGCCCATACATGTTTGCGCACATATTTTGATCCGTCACAAAAATTTGCTTCTAATGAGTGCCATCTTAATAACGTCTGGTTACGAACAGCTGATTTCTCTATATGAACCCATGTTAAATAGGGTAGTTTCCTTCATCAAAGAAAACGAAAAGCATTGATTGCGATTGGTTACCCACCATTAGTGTATTCATAATATAAAAATTATTTAGTTTTGGAAATCCCAGTTTAGACCAATGTTAATGGTCAATTTTAACCTAATTTGAAAAAGGTCAGATTGGCGCCCATGCGATGCTACTCCACGTGACGTCACGAGGGACCTAGTTTCTATACGAGTAGATAGGAGTTTTACATCGTCTAAGATTACCAATGCATGCATGAGGCACAGAGCTCAGGGAAACATTTCTTCATAGTCACCTTTTAAAATTGCCTATGGTCGGAAAGTTTCCTTCGTTTGATAGGGTATTAATAATCCTTATTTAAGTCAAGCGCTACCTGCTAGCAGGGTACTCTGCTACCTGCTAGCATCCTGCGACGTATCAGCGCTCAAAGTCTCGTCCCAAGGTCACCTCACTTGCGGCTGCGGGAACCAGAACGACGTCACACGGGGTTTTCCTAGCATTCAAACTTAGCCGTCGCGTTTTCGCGCGCTTGAAAATTTTCTCTTTTCATTTGATCGCGAAAAATATATATCGTCATTTAAAAATCTAAAAGCGTGAAATACGTACTCCAGGAGTAATAATCTTTCGATTTAGGCAATAAAGAAAATAATGGGAAACCAACCTATTCCATTTCATCTTCTGTGCCCGCTTAGTTCTTCCTTCGTGGCGCGATCTACGCCCAGAGCCATCTCTTGGCAAACTTCGTGGGCTAAATCTTTGGGGAATGGGTCGCATAAACCCCTGCCGAAAATAGTGGAGATGAATGTTGCCTTTATAGCTTAGTGGTCTGAGCATCTGCCCAGATAGCAGAAGTTCCGTGGTTCGATGTCTGGATGAGATTTTTCTATGCGTTTTATGCCTTCATTCCATCTCCACGCCACGCTGTGCGATCGTCTTGTGTTTATTTTTCTGTCTCTTTGTTTCAAATTCTATCTGTAATTCTCTCTGTAAAAGTCAATATGCATAAACTTGCAATGCATGCATATAAAACATGGTTATATTATAAACTCGATTGTTCCAAGTTTAACTTTGTGAAAAGCCATTGTAGTCAATTATGAAGGTATTGCGTATGGCGGGGGATGCAAGGGCACAAACTATCATACGTATATATATATTACTACAGAAGTGTCTTTTTCTATTATTCATATACATTTCCATCTATATAATACCCCGCAAACCGCCTAAAAGGCATGTGGCAGGGGGTGTTAGGTCAACAGCCGATTACAAATGAAAAGGAATTGTTCTAAGGAAATTACGACTATCATTTATTGAAATTCTTTATGGCTCGGGGGAAAATCGAATTCCCATATCTATCCGTTCGGTAAAAATTCTCTCTTAATTTATCTCTTCTGTCGGACCTAGAAATATAGTGTGGCTCTAATATTATGTTCTCCGTATCGCTCTTTAAGATATCCATTCTCAATTCTTCAAGCAATCTAAGCCTAGCGCGCGGCCTCCGAGTGTCCAGTGGCTCCCAGCCTAATTCGCTTAACACCTGAGTAACGCTGTCTGAACGCCCATAGCAGTTTTTGACGAAACGCGCAGCCTTCCTTTGTATTTTGTTCAGCTCGCGGATTATGTCTTTCTGCACCGGATCCCATACGCTCACTGCATATTCAAGGTGCGGTCGGACGAGATCGAAATAGCACCTTTCTTTCACTTTCTCATCCGAAAATCTTCCCAAAATACTCTTGAAGAATCATAATTTCTTTTTGGCTATGCCGCAAATATTCCTAATATGTGTTCCCCACGTGAGGTTCGAGGTTATCGTTACTCCGAGGTACTCCACTTCGTCTGTTGTGTTTATGTTAATACCATCCACTGCATAAATATGGTTATAGTTGGACGAATTCCGCAAGAAATATACCGTCATACATTTGCTCAGATTAAGTTCGAGACCCCACTCTTGCCTCCACAAATGAACGTTGTTTAAGTCCGATGATAGAATTTCATAGTCAGAGTGATTACTAATTTCGCGATATATGACAGCGTCATTTTTTAAATGAACGTATTTCATTGGTAATTCGGGAGCAAAGGTCATTAATGTATGTAATGAACAAAAGGGGGCCAATCACGCTTCCTTGTAGAACACCTGATGTAACTTTTACAACATCAGAGCTGATAGGGTGGTTTCCTATAATTTTTTTATTGCCTCTACCGGAAGATTATTACTCCTAGAGTACGTATTTCACGCTTTTAGATTTTTAAATCACGATATCTATTTTTCACAATTAAATGAAAAGTGAAAATTTTCAAGCGCGCGAAAACGCGGCGGGTAAGGAAATCTCTCCGTGTGACGTATTTCTGGTTCCCCCTCCCGTCTTGTGAGGTGACCTTGATCGAGGCTCTGAGCGCTGATACGACGCAGGCTGCTAGAGGGTAGCTTAGTGCCTTGCTGGCTGGTAGCGCTTGGCTTAAAAAAGGTTTATTAATACCTTATTAAACGAAGAAAACTTTCCGACCTTAGCCAGTTTTAATAGGTGATTATTAAGACATGTTTCCCTGAGCTCTGCGCCTCATGCATGCATTGGTAATCTCAGACGATGTATAACTCCTATCTTCTCCTATAGAAACTAGGTCCCTGTGGCGTCACGTGAAGTGGCATCGCATGGGCGCCAAATTGGCCCTTTTCAAATGAGGATAAAAATGGACCATTGCCATTCGTCTAAACCGGTATTTCTAAAACGAAATAATTTGTATATTATGAATACAGTAATGGTGGGTAACAAATCGCAATCAATGCCTTTCGGTTTCTTTGATGAAGGAAACTACCCTATTCCGTTTATGCTAAGTTAGATGTGGCATAAGGAAAGGAACTGACTTCCCCCACCCATAGTACGCGAGATTCTCACGCTTGCTGCTTAGTTCGGGTCGAGCTGTCGCCTAACCTATTCATACTTTTGAGGTAGCAAATGAGGGAATAATGATAAATGATATTCTTACTCCTGTGGCTTAGTCAGGAGGTAGTTCTAGCCTCACCTATCCAAAACAAAATACTCTACTTTTTATGTAGTAAATGAGGGAAATGAATTTCTGCCCTCCTAATAGTAATCCTATAATATTTTTGATTCCAACGGCTTAGTCTAGGTTGCCTCACCTATCCAAACCAAAATCCTCCAAGAGGGAGGTGGCCGATATTCATCCGCCTAGGTGGTTTATTCCGAAGCGTGCTCTAGCCTCACCTATCTAAAAAAAAGTCTGCGAAGTGACAAAAACTGAAAAAGTAACGACTTCTCAGCTACCTTGAATGTGTTAAACTCACAAGCCTCTACCTTAGTCCGGAGTGGGTTGTAGCCTCACCAATCCTAACCAAACTCCTCGGAACGTAATATGGCCCATGGGAAAATTTAACGGTGTTCACCTACCCAGAATTTACGATATTCACACGACTGTGGGTTAGGTCGAGGTGATCTCTAGCCTCACCAATCCATAGTAATATCGAAATGGAAGGTGGCATATCTCAACCTAGCATGAAATTCACACCTATTTGGTTTAGTTCGAGGTTGACGCTAGGCTCACCTAGCCTAAACATTACGCAGATGTTAAGCGAATTACGCTGGGAGCCGCTGGAGACTCGGAGGCTGCGTGCTAGGCTTAGAATGCTTGAATAATTGAGAATGGATATCTTTAAGTGCGACACAGAGAACAAACATAATATTAGAGCCCCACTATAATTCCATGTCCGACAGAAGCCATAAAGTAAGGTGGATGTTTTGCCGAACGGATAGATATGCGAATTCGTTTTTCCCCAGAAACATAGGGGACTTTAATAAATGCTTTTTGCAATTTCCTTAAGGCCATAATACACGGGGCACGGAATTGCGCAGGTTAGAACTGCATTAATTTCTAAAATGGTGTGGAATAGCGCGAATTCATGAAGGAAATTAGAACAGGGGCTTATTTTGCCGTCTCGCATCCAAGCATTCTCGCATGTGTTCTAGCAATTCACCGCTATAAGGCCGTTTTACACGTGGCACGGAATTGCCCAGTTTAGAGCTGCATTAATTTCTAAAATGGCGTGGAATAGCGCGAATTCATGAACGAAATTAGAACGGGGGCTATTTTGCCATCTCAGAGTCCACGCATTCTCGCATGCGATTCACCGCTTTACACGACGCAATTTTGACTGCGCCTTCGTACACGCGTCAGATTGCGCAATTACGTGCCCCGTGCAAAACGGCCTTTACGTCACTAAGTAACGTGCTGGATTTGACACAAGAATGACTCTTATGCATATGGTTCGCGAATGAATGCTTCACACTGAACTGATCACTCACGATGTACATACTTTATTGAAGGAAGTTATATCGTTCATAAATGATACATACTTTATTTAAGGAAGTTATATCGTTCATAAATGATAAGATGGAAAAATAAATGCAAAAAAAATTACAAAATGAACAAAAAGCATCACAAAAATGATAAAATCTTGCAAGTACGTGCCCCGTGTAAAACGGCCTTTAGAGCATTTCCTTTCTATGTGCAAACACCTTGTTTTGTGTTATAAGTTAACATTCTGAATCAGCTCTGGACGTAACAGGGTTCCCACTCAACCGTGAAAACCTTAAAACCGTGAATAAGCCATGAATTTCTTCTACCGTGAAAAAACCTGGAAATAGCCGTGAATTTCATCATAAAACCTTAGAAATCTCTCAAACTTGATTGTAGGACTATGATAGACGGATTTAAAAAATATAAGGATATTTAGATCATGTTTAAAGGTCGAGTCACGTGCAAATACTGTCCACGCTTTTACCTGCACACGTGTATTCGAAAGCGCAACTATTAATTGGTCCGTGTGTGTGCCATGACAGCATATTGACCTTAAGCCTGCCATTGGAAGAGGTTAACCCTGGCAAAAAACCAGGCACTTCTTCACTTCCCTGCCACCCTGCTCTCTCCATTTTCCACACTCACACCCTTTTAGCCGGACCTGAAAAGGGTAGTTTCCTTCATCAAAGAAAACGAAAGTCATTGATTGCGATTCGTTACCCATCATTAGTGTATTCATAATACAAAAATTATTTGGTTTTTGAAGTACCGGTTTAGACGAATGGCAAGGGTAAAATTTTATCGTCATTTGAAAAAGGCCAGATTGGCGCCCATGCGATTCCACTCCACGTGACGTCACAGGGACCTAGTTTCTACACGAGAGGATAGGAGTTATACATCGTCTGAGGTTACCAAGGCATGCATGAGGCACAGAGCTCAGGGAAACCTCTCTTAATAATCACCTATTAAAACTGGCTAAGGTCGGAAAGTTTTCTTCGTTTGATAAGGTATTAATAACCCTTTTTTAAGCCAAGCGCTACCAGCCAGCAAGGTACTCAGCTACCCGCTAGCATCCTGCGTCCTATCAGCGCTCAGAGCCTCGATCAAGGTCACCTCACAAGGCGGGAGGGGGAACCAGAAATGCGTCGCACGGACACTTTCCCATCATTCCTACTCACGCGTGACGTTTTCGCGCGCTTGAAATTTTTCACTTTTCATTTGATCGCGAAAAATAGATATCGTCATTTAAAAATATAAAAGCGTGAAATACGTACTCCAGGAGTAATAATATTTCGATTAAGGCAATAAAAAAATAATAGGAAACCACCCTATTATGCTAACGATAGGTGAAGTCATAAGAGATAGCACTGTCATTGCTGCGTTTGCATTCAAGGCATTTGTTGCGTTTGTTACATTTGTAGTTAACGTGCGAGCGATGATTGCTGCGTGATCAATATTTCTGCCTAAAATGTCTTATCTGCAAACTGTGAATTTGATGACATTTAGACCGTGAAAACCTGGAAAAAACCGTGAATTTTATAATGTAGTTTAAGTGGAACCGTGTGTAAGCGATTGTTGGTTAACTAGAAAAATACATTTTATTTTTAAAACTCGAAATCAGCAATAGTGAAAAATAAGTGAACATTCTATGGGTAAAATTCCTGTGAGGAGTGTGGAGAGAAGTAAGGGCTCTCTGTGGTCATATTGAATAAATATAAAACGCCGTTTTGGTTAACCACTGACTCATTGATACAAACCTACGGCCCAAACGATGATGGATGTGGTTATTTTGCTTACTGGACGAAAAAGTAAAAAAAAATTAATCGGGAGAAAAAATCTGAAAACTTTGAAAAATCGATTACTTTTCGAGATATATCGACTTGAATTAATATGGAAGCCTTATGGGAAAAATTCTGTTTTGATTTGTTTTAGTTTGTTGGGTTCAAAGCTTAATATTTAGAAATAGAGGACTACAATCCTTGGGTAAAGGCTAAAATACGAAAAATCGGCGATATTTCGCAAGTTCATGCGTCATTAATTATATATTTCTCTCCATTACGTAAATATTCAATGCTAAAATTTCTCTCAACGCTTATATCATCGTGGTTACTAAGACGACCTTAAGTATTGTTGAGGGCGAATATGCGTGTTGTCCGTCTATTCCGTCCATTTAAATGACATTGCGAGTGTTTTTTTACCACTTTTTAAGAACTTATGGACCCAATACTTGAACACACGTGACACAAATATGTTTCCACTCCCCTCCAAAACCCGCTAGATGAATTCAAGTGCCAATCGACTCGTTCGTACATAACATTCCATTCACTTTTCTCCTTTCCTATTCCACGGTCTGCCAAGATTTGCACCGGAATAAGGGTGTGGTTCCCAGGGTACGCCAAGGGAAAGTTCTCAAGAAGTTTGTCGAGAGGGGGAATGAGGAGGGGTAAATCCCTTTTCAGAACTTTTCCCTCGCTCTGGGGGTAAGATGAAGGACAGGGGAAAAACAGCCCCAGAGGGAGAAAGACATGAGAGTCGAGGAGAGAAAATTGAACCGCATATCGATACACCATAACATCGATCGTACATCGATACTTAATTTTTAGAAATAGGGTGGTTTCCTATTATTTTTTTATTGCTTAAATCGCAGCATTATTATTCCTGGAGTGCCCATTTCACGCCCTTAGATTTTCAAATGACGGTATCTATATTTTTGCGATTAAATGAAAAGTGAAAATTTTCAAGCGCGCGAAAACGCGACGGCAAAGTAGGAATGATGGGAAAAGTCCGTGTGACGTATTTCTGGTTCCAGATGTCGGCGTGTGAGGTGACATTGGGGCGAGGCTTTGAGCGCCGGAACGACGCAGGCTGCTGGCAGGTAGCGCTTGGCTTAGATAAGGATTATAAATACCTCATCAAATGAAGAAAACTCTCCGACCATAGGAAATTTTAATGTGTGATTTTTAAGACATGTTTCCCTGAGCTCTGTGCCTTATGCATGCATTGGTAACCTCAGACGATGTATAACTCCTATCTACTCGTATAGAAACTAGGTCCCTGTGACGTCACGTGGAGTGGAATCGCATGGGCGCCAATCTGGCCGTTTTCAAATGAGGTTAAAATTGACCGTGGCCATTCGTCTAAACTGGGATTCCTTAAACCAAATAATTGGTGTATTATGAATACACTAATGATGGGTAAGGAATCGCAATCAATGCCTTTCTTTTTCTTTGATGAAGGAAAGTATCCTCTTGTAGGATATAAGCTTCCAGAATATTATTAATTACTGATCACTCTGACTATGAAATTCCATCATCGGACTTGAACTTAATTTCCTCACGGCGTTTAAATCTCGGGAATCGAAAAGACAAGTTGACGCATCATTTATAGATTTAAAGAAAGATATCGACACGGTACCTCACAACAAATTTTTATGCAAATTACTGTCATGCGGATTACACGAAACAGTGGGGAACTGGATACGCGACTTCATGAATGATCGTAAACAAAAAGTAGTTCTTGACGAAATTAGCTCTGATGTTGTAGTTAGTGACATCGGGTGTTCCACAAAGAAGCGTGATCGGCCTCCTTTTGTTCATCGTATACATTAATGACCTCTGCTCCCGAATTTACATTAAAATTCGTTTATTTGCAAACGACGCTGTCATCTATTGCGAAATTAGTGAACACTCTGGCTATGAAATTCTATCATCGGACTTAAACAACGTTCATTTGTGGAGCCAAGAGTGGGGTCTCGAACTTAATCTGAGCAAATGCATGGCGGTACATTTCCAGCAGAATTCGTCCAACTCTAACCATGTTTATGCAGTGGATGGTATTAACATAAAGGCAGCAGACGAAGTGAAGTATCTGGGAGTTACGATAACCTCGAACCTCAAATGGGGGAACACATATAACGAATATTTGCAACAGCGCCCTGAAGAAATTAGGATTCGTCGAACGTATTATGGGAAGATTTTCGGACGAGAAAGTAAAAGAAAGGTTCAATTTCGCTCTCGTCCGACCGCACCTTGAATATGCAGCGAGCGTGTGGGATCCGGTGCAGAAAGACTTAATCCGCGAACTGAACAAAATACAAAGGAAGGCTGCGCGTGTCGTCCAAAACCGCTACGGGCGTACAGACAGCGTTACTGAGCCGCTGGAGACTCTGAGGCTGCGCGCTAGGCTTAAATTGCTTGATCAATTGGGAATGGATATCTTTAAGATCGACACGGAGAACATAATATTAGAGCCCCACTATTTTACCAGGTCCGATAGAAGCGATAAATTAAGAGAGATGTTTTGCCGAACGGATGGATATGCGAATTCGTTTTCCCCCGAACCATAAAGGACTTAATAAACGCTAGTTCCAACCTCGTTAGTGCCCTTCATTTTTTTTAGCTGTAAACGGCTGGTGCCCTAACACCCCATGCCACACGCCTTTTAAGCGGCTTGCGGGGTGTTATGTAGATGTAGAATATTCGCGAGATTTGTCTTGATCGTCAGAATCCTGTAAAAATGAGGAAAGTAACACTGTTCGTCTGTTCTCACTATATCTACACCTGTTCGATTTACTAACGTTCAAGAACTTAGCTTTCTATGTACACTGCAAAGAGATAACATATGGCTGGAGGCAGTGAAGTAAAATGTCACATTGGCACAGAAAATACGGAATCACGGATATAGAAACTAGGTCCCTGTGACGTCACGCGGAGTGGCATCGCATGGGCGCCAATCTGGCCTTTTTCAAATGAGGTTAAAATGACCATTGCCATTCGTCTAAACTTGGTTTTCTAATACCAAATAAGTTGTATAATTTGTATAATATATATGCACGAATGGTGGGTAACGAATCGCAATCAATGCCTTTCGTTTTCTTTGATGAAGGAAACTACCCTATTCCGTGCCCCGTGTAAAACGGCCTTAAGAATCGATGTCTCTTTCGAGAATCGTCGTATCGTCAACCCACCAGAAATTCTTTCAAATACTTTTTGCCTTCACTTCCTTCTTCTTCATCATCATCCACCTTTTATTTTTTTTTATACATCCTCCGTGTCGCGTTTTTTTTCCTACGCCATCATTTCCTCTCCGTCCAGCCCTGCCACCTAGCGGATGCGGGAGGAAACGAGAGGAAGAAAGAAGGCAGGGAAGCGAAACTTTCCGTTTTATTTTTCTCTCGACATCCCCCGAGCGTAAGGGGACGGATAGAATTTGAGCGAGGCATTTGGAACGGAGAGGAGAGATTTTTGTGTGAGGAAGGGAGACTTGGAAAGGAAAAGGCATTGGATCGCAAGCATAGAAATGAAGGAGTCCTTGTGGAGGAATCTTACTTACGGTCTGATATATCGTATCGATGAGCTGATTCCGGTAAGGCCTTAATTAGAATATCCTTCCAGAGCTAGATAACAATATTATCATTAATTTTTGTCTTCTTCAGGTTGTTGCAATTTATGTATTTATTTTATTTATGTATTTAGCACCAAAACAGCTCTAAGGCCTTTATATTGGGTTTTATAAACTAAATAAATTAAATACGGCGGACTCTCGATTATCCGGCTGCTGTTTATCCGTGTTGCGCATTATCCGTGCATGATTTTCACTCTCGCTCAATTTTTTCCGCGATCTTTAGTGAAAAAAATAATAAAATCGGACGCAAAATCATCGGAATTGCTGTTTTTTAATGCTAGGTAGCACCGGGTGTTTTATTGTCATTATATTTCCCTTTTTAAAACGGAGGTGATCGCGTGCTAGCTGCATTCACGGGAGAATCGTGTTCTTGTTTTCCAAGCCTCGCAGTGTGCGACCGTGCTATGTGATCACGGATACACGCAGTTGCAACCCGTGCAACCTGTGAGAGACGCGACTACGTGGCGTGGTGCCTGACAGTGTAGTTTCCGACGTCGAGCAGTGGTTTTGAAGCATTCGTGCAAACCACTTTTCTTTATCAGTGGTCACTCGCCACGGATGTATGGTTTTCGAAACCATTTCATAAATGGAACCGTAATAATACCAGTAAAACCTTGTTATCGCCGCTAAAAAGATCGCAGAAAGCTTTCAATGAGTCCAGGAAGTACTATAAAATAACAATAACTGCGTAAATAACATAAAATTGATCGTTTTACGTAAATTATGAACATTAGAAGTCATTAAAGTGAACGTTAACAATAAGTGCGTAAATAATATAAAATTGCTCGTTTTACGTAAATTATGAGCAATACAAGACATTAAAGGGAAATTTTGGGTTATCCGTTTTATCCGATTATTCGTGCCGTTTCTCCCGATCATTATTCCGGATAATCGGGAGTGTTGTGTATAATTAAAGAATAAATACAAGTATAAAAATAATCTCATAAATAACGTTGAATTTCAACGTATACAATACTTACAAAAGGTGGGTATCAAAAAGAAAGTCTTTTCAATTGGTCATTGAAATTTTATAAGCAAATATACAATAAAGGGAAAGTCAATTATTATCCGCAATTGGGTCATATCTTTGTTTATTTAGGTAGTACTGTCGTTTTGCGTTGATGATGCACGCTTTGTTTTATATGTCTTTGAAAGTTTTCATCGCTGTCGTGATATTACTCATGGCTTCTCCGCTTTCTATTTACAGCAAAGAAGAGCAACGTTCGGTGATTCGTTTTTTGTAGGTTTGTGCGAGTACTCGAAAATTTGAGTCGAGTCCAGTGGTTGGTACTCAACTCGAGTGCTTCGAGTACATCTACGTCTACACAATACCCTGCGAGCCCCCTCTTGGGTGTTTGGCAGGGGGTGACAAATCACCAACATGCACCACGCAAGAGGACCGCCACGTGCACACCGCACGGTCATAGAAATATTACGCACACTAAAAAAATATACATGCATATTCATAAACAAAACCTGCCAATGGTTAGTAAATCTTATAGCAAATACATGCAAGGTTAGAACTATGGAAAAATGCAATGGGTGATCCTAGCGAGCGTTGCCATTAATCCTATCAATTGAGACAACGTTGCTATCCTTAATAGTACGAGGGAAGAATGACATTTTAAATCTCTCTGTTTTGCAGTCTATTTCTTTTATTTTATTCTCATGATTACGTCTACTATAGTACGATGGTAAACGAAGGATATGATTCACGTCGTCTGAGAAAATATCTTCTTCAAATTTTAATTAAATTCGAAGAAGATACTTTCTTAAAGTAAATTTAGCCTATACTAGCTCCTGTAAAGATTCCCATTCTAACTCGTGTAACATACTAAAAACGCTGCACTTTTTGTCGTGACAACTCATCACAAATCTAGCCGCCCTGCGCTGTACTCGATTGATTTCAGCTATTAGTCCTACCTCGTAAGGGTCCCAAACGTTAGCAGCATATTCTAAGGCCTCACTAGAGTCAGGTAGCTTATTTCTTTCACCTTTTTTGGACAATTACCAGAATTCTTTTTGCAAATCCCAGTTTACGGTTAGCTTTCCCGCACACTTCACGTATGTGTTTACGCAACGAAAGATCCCGGGTAATGGTGACCCGTAAGTATTTTAGGAATTCGGCATTTGATAATGGAATCCCGTTAGCGGTGTAGCTCCTTCTTGAAGATATATCCTTTTCCCAAAAATTCATCACCGTACACATTTCCAGATTTAATTCTAACTCCCAAGTACTGCACCAGTCCTTTATGGCAACGGGGTCCTTTTCTAATGCTAATCTATCTCTATGGTCGTTAACTTCTCTGTGTACAACTACTTTGTCTGCGAAGAGGCGGATTTTTCTTTGATGAGGGAATCCACCCTTTTGACTTACCCTTGTAATTATATAAATTTGGTGACCTGACCTGAAGACCTAAAGACCTGACCCAGTTGGAAACCCTATAGGAATTAATCTCAGTAGTTCGCCGGGAAATAACTGTAGCCTACAAGGTAAATTTTTTATGTTTCAAGCTGTCCTCGAGCCGCCTTTTTAAGAAAGAATACATTTATCTGTGATCAGGAAAAGCTGTCCTTAGCGTTAATGATTTATTGAGTTACTTATAACACAAGTCTCGTGTTATCGTGAAGTATTGTTGAGGCGAAGACATCTTCAAGTTATTTATGCCTAGAAAGAGCAGTACTAAAAAACATCGTTATTTTCATCCCTATATACATGTTACCCCACAAAATGTCTGAATTGGCGTGTGGCAGGGGGTGTTAGGACACCAGCCGTTTAAATATAAAAATGAAATGATCATACGAATTTCTGCCAAGTATTTATTAACCCTTAAGCACTGGCGGGGGGTGATAGTGGATCCCCAGGCTGGTGAATTGGTTGTTTACTCCCATGGTGATTTGGCAACATCGCTTAGCTACTTATTAGCTTCAAGTCTACTCCCACCAAACTGGTTTTTGTCATTCTATCTCACCCTTGTGAAGTGTAAACATTGTGCAAAGTAATCTGGGGACTCGGTATATCCCCATTGTTGTATCTCATCTTAATGTCAGCTCTGTTATTATATTATTACGCACATGTATTTTTTCTCAAGGTATTGTGTATTTTGGTTGTATGTGTTATCATTTCCGCAATTTATGAAAATTGAAGTTAGCCCAAACAAAGGCTTATTGCCTTATGGGCTACCTTACTTCCTTGAATGGATGTAATAGTCTGTAAAAAATATGTATCCATGGAAGAATAAATTATTATTATTATTTCACTAGTTGTGTTATAAATACTTCGTTTTTTTGCATTGAAGTAATTACCATTGTGAAGTGAAGTGTTGTGTATTACTTCATTTTGAATTTCGTTATAATAATTGAATTATGAGTTCCTTGGACCTGAATTAAATGAAGAGAAATAATTAAATATGATGTTACGTTTTCCAAAAAAAGTTCAAGTTTTTTTTTCTAAAAAATGCGAAAAAAATATTAAACATCGGAAATATCAAAATCTTTTAATATACAACTGTCTAAAACAATTTAAACTTTCTATGAGTTTATTATAGTATGAGTTCCCAGGACCGGAATGAAGAGATAAGTAAATATGATTTTACGTTCTCACAAAAAAATGCAACGATTTTTTTCTAAAAAAAAAACAAAAATTAGATAAATGTTGAAAATATCAATATCTAACAATCTACACTTGTTGAAAACATTTTAAACTTTATAAAATGCACGGTGGTTTTGACAAAATATCAGTAGTTATTAAGAAATTAAATAAATAATTCGGGGATATGGTTATGTCCCTACGCCAGTACTAACGGCTCAAATATTGGGAATTGGGAATCAATCGAGTGGAAGTAATCGGATTACTTGTAACTATAACTATTAACGCAATGTAATTTTTATTTTTAATGTGCACCTTACGGTGAAATAGTAATCGTTACTTTCGTTGCAATCGTTACTTGATCGCAATCGACTATTAATTTAGTAGTTTAAATGATTTACCTAGGCTGAGTTCAGAGATGTGTTCACCATTCCGAAGGCCATAAAAAATACGACATTGAAAAATGCGGAGCAAGGTACTTGGTCTCCCCTCGTTAGTAGCTTCAAGTCTACTCCCACCAAACTGGTTTGTGTCAGTCCATCTCACCCTCGTGAAGTGTAAACATTGTGCAAAGTAATCTGGGGACTCGGTATGTCCCCATCCACTAGTTGCATTATAAATACCTCGTTTTTTTGTATTGAAGTAATTACCATTGTGAAGTGAAGTGGTGTAGATTACTTTATTTTGAATTTTGTTATAATAATTGGATTTTGAGTTCCAAGGACTCGAATGAAGAGAAAATAAAATATGATTTTACGTTTTCAGAAATTAATGCGAGTCAAATTTTTTTTCTAGAAATGCGAAAAAAATATTAAACATAGAAAATATCAAAATCTATTAATATACAACTGTCTAAAACAATTTAAACTTTCTAAGAGTTTATTTTAGTATGAGTTCCCAGGACCCGAATGAAGAGAAAATTAAATATGATTATACGTTCTCACAAAAATATGCAACGTTTTTTTTTTCTACAAATTAAAAAAAATATTAAATATTGAAAATATCGAAATATTTTAATCTACAACTGTTGAAAACAATTTTAAATTTCAAAGATGCGTGGTGGTTTTGACAAAATATCAGTAGTTATTAAGAAATTAAATAAATAATGTGGGGAACGGGTAACTGGTCCCCACGCCAGTACTATAACGTTATATTATAATTTGATGGTTAAAGCCTTTTATTGTTATAGCATAAATAAGTAATTATCGAGGGAAAATCGAATTCCTACTGCTATACGCAAGGGAAATTACCTCTCATTTTTCTAAATCGTATCAGCCTGACGTAGAAATTCAGTGGGATAATGTGACGATGTTCTACGTTAAGTTGACAGATTTGGACTATTTTTTGTCGTTGCTGCCGCAGTATTGAAATACATAATATATCGCAGTTGCAATACCATTAGCATGTTTAAAAATTTATGTCCATGCTATTGGAAAGCATTTACTGGTTTTCAAACTTGTTAAGTATGCATTTATTTATTCGTCATTGAGATTTCAACTATTCATAATTAATGTTTTATAACATTAACCTCAGATCTGTTTGAAATCGAATGCCACATTTGTTGGAGTAAACGATTTATCATTATTCATGTTCTATTTATTTAGTTATTTATTTATTTTCTCATGTTCCACCCTAAATGTTGTGATGGGTATATGTGCATACTTAGGTTTTCTTGCTATGATTGATTGAGTTAACTTCAAGATTTCATTTCTATGCCCTGATGTGTTGGTTGTGCTGAATTCCATTCGGAAATATTTGATATATTTTGTGCAAGTTTATTTTGTGATCTCTTTTGTTTTTGTAATATTCATCTTATGTTCTTAATGGACATTTTTCCAAGAACAATAATTATTATTATTATTGACTGATGAAATCGCATGTTTCGTATGATTTAAAGTTCCCTCTGAGAAAAGTAAACAATTCGCTGCAGGAACAAGTGACTTGGTACGCAGTCACGCGCAAGGGTGCAAAGTTAAATACACCACAGGATGAAGTTCGCAATGAAAAAATATTTGACTTAGCCGGGATTCGAACCCAAATCTCCTGGTCAGGTGTGTTATCCAGTCATCACCAAGCCATTTTATCAGAGCGAACTTCGGGATGGGTTTTACCGAACGAGTTGTTGACGTCACTAGTCCACACTGTGGCACATGTGGCGAGGGTCGTGCTTACTATGTCACTGTCGGGGTGAAAAACCCTTATTTTGTCGCTGGTCTGCGACGAATTTCAAAGCACTGGAGGAACAAGTGACTTCGTACGCAGTCACGCGCACTGGTGCAAAGTTAAATACACCAACGGATGAAGTTCGCTAGGATGAAAAAATATTTGACCTATCCGGGATTCGAAGTTCTGGGAATCGGGAGATCCGGGTTTGAATCCCGGCTAAATGAAATATTTTTTCATGGCCAATTTCATCCTTTGGTGTATTTAAAAGAAAACAAGTTTGCTGTTGGTTTTTGATTGAAATAACACCTTTCGGAAATGGCGCAACAGCCTTCAGAGGTCGTTCGAAAGTTAGCTCGTCACTTGCGGGAAGTTAGGACGGTAGAAAAGTTGAAAGGCCGTTGCATCAAGTTGAGGAATAAAGGAGGTCTTTAGCTGTATTGGGAATTAATCGAGTGAAAGTAATCGGATTACTAGTAACTATAATTTTTACGCAATGTAATTTTTATTTGTAATTTAGGTATTCTTAGTAAACCCTGCATAACCGTCCCTACATAACAAGAGACCCTTACATGCGTTTCTCAGTCGACCCTGCATAAGTTGTGTGGGGTGATTCCGTCGTCAAGTTCTCTGGGATGACGTAGATGACGGCGCAGCGCCAATTTTCCACTCTGGTGGCGTTATGGGAACTAACTATGAACCTAAGAAAATACATCCGATAATTTTCGGGCGTATTGTTAGGGCGACGGCTCAAGGTAAATAAACAATCGGTGTCGTCCGCCAGGTCGTGTCGGTACATTAATTATCGCTACAAATACTCTCATATCGAGCCAAAAGTAGAATAGTAATGTCTTTAAATTACTTCAAAAGCGGCATGTACAAGATAGTGATAAGTATGGGGCAAATGTGATCATTGACGTGAGAACTTACGATGCATCATCAAGGTTCGTCATTCGCTTTTACCTTTCGTAATTAAGTTTAGTACGTGGCAAAAAACGGCACGAAAATATTGTTTCTATTGTTTTACGTAAACAATATTGGTTTCTCAAAAGCTTACCATGCGCCAAACATGAAAATTATTAATATATATCTGCAGAAACAAGGTGATGCATACCACTATATTGTACTTACTACACTTCAGCCAATTTTATTATTAATTTAACTTGATGAGTATAATGTGGTAGTATTATTACCTTTCCGATGTGTTACTGTAAATTTCAAAATGGCTTGTGTGAGGTCGTCTCCCTTAATATCCATTGCGACGTAGATTCTTTAATCGAATTGATCAGCAGACAATATTTGGCCGCCATGTTTTTTGGGGTGTAGGGCTAGTTCGGGTACCCTACATCAGGTAGGGCCCGTTTAGTTCCAAGAACGGCCATACGTAGGGCTTGATATGGCGTATGTAGGGCGAGATCGGTTTATGTAGGGGCTGATGACGTATCCAGGGTCGGTTGGCCCTACAGGGTCCACTAAGAATACGCGCTTTACACCTTACGGTGAAATAGTAATCGTTACTTTCGTTGCAATCGTTACTTGATCGTAATCGACTATTAATGTAGTAGTTTCAATGATTTAACTACGCTTAAAGATAACCTCGAGTCCTTCAATACCATAGTTTTGCTTGTACAGCCCCCATTATTTTGTAGTTCACAATTGATGAGTACATAATATGACGCCCCTTGTGTTCATAGAACAATTATATTTGTGTGTGTCGCAAGTGAAGTTGCAATTAGCAATTTCTATGACTCAATTACTTCAAATTTTTATTGCAATATTGGACAGTTGCCAGGAGATCTCTGGAGTGGACAATGTTACTAAAATAATTGTATTTGTAACTACAACTGATCACTTTTTATAATCAGTAATTTATACTCGTAGTTGATTAATTTCTTTACAAAGTTACTTTTTTCGAGTATAATTACTCTTTCTCGGTACTTTTACCAACGATGATCATTAAATTGACGGCATATACAGACAGTCCCTGTGTCATTTTTGACCACTAATTTTAGTAACTTTGCCTCGATCAACATTCATGAAAATTGGCAGAATTGTGGCGAAAGGTCCTAATTTTTTATGAGTGCAAGAAGAGTTGCACAAATTTGAACTTTTAACCTCACATTGTGGGTCCAAACCAATATATTGAATTTGTCTTATGGCGTTTCAATGTGAAAAAAATCGAGATTAAAAAAGGCTGAATTATATAGACCTAGATGCCTTTTTCTAGGTTTTCAGACCTAGAAAAACCTAGGTTTTCTAGGAGAAACTCCTAGAAAACCTTCGGTTTTCTAGGAGAAAACCGAAAATAACACTTCTATTGACGAAAATTCAACCGTTGACCCAGTAAGGTCACAATCAAGGGCATCGGGAAGGCAAAAAGAATAGCATAACGACAAAGGTGTCGACCCATAGCTTTTAAAGGGTGCCCAAGTCATTGCTATTTTCCATACACCCGGGTTATCCAATAATAGGGTGGTTTCCTATTATTTTTTTATTGCCTAAATCGAAAGATTATTACTCCTGGAGTACGTATTTCACGATTTTAGATTTTTAAATGACGATATCTATTTTTCACGAGTAAATGAAAAGTGAAAATTTTCAAGCGCACGAAAACGCGACGCGTAAGTAGGAATGATGGGAAAAAAAGTCCGTGTGACGCATTTCTGGTTCCCCCTCCCGCCTTGTGAGGTGACCTTGGAGAGGCTCTGAGCGCTGATACGACGCAGTATGCTAGCGGGTAGCTGAGTACCATGCTATCTGGTAGCGCTTGGCTTAAAAAAAGGTTTATTAATACCTTATCAAACGACGAAAACTTTCCGACCTTAGCCAGTTTTAATAGGTTATTATTAAGACATGTTTCCCTGAGCTCTGTGCCTCTTGCATGCATTGGTAACCTCAGACGATGTATAACTCCTATCCTCTCGTGTAGAAACTAGGTCCCTGTGACGTCACGTAGAGTGGCATCGCATGGGCGCAAATCTGGCCTTTTTCAAATGAGGATAAAATTTGGCCCTTGCCATTCGTCTAAACCGGTATTTCAAAAACCAAATAATTTGTGTATTATGAATACAGTAATGGTGGGTAACGAATCGCAATCAATGCCTTTCGTTTTCTTCGATGAAGGAAACTACCCTTTTGACCTCCAAGGTTAATACGGAGGTCAGAGGTCATAGAGTTACACGTCGGGCCATCATGACAACCAACGCGTTGAACCGAAGGTTTTAAACGGTGCCCAAAAAAATTGACTTCTTTGCCAATGAAATTCAGACTTGTTTCTATCTCGATTTTTTAAACATTGAAACCCCATAAGTCAAATTCAAATGTTTGGTTTGGATACTAATTGTGAGGTCGTCATCACCATCATCATCATCGTTAGCCAATAATCCTAAGAATGGTTTGGCGCAGCTCTCCATTCCTCTCTCCCATCCGCTAATCTCTTCATAGCTACATATTTATTCTCTTTTACATCCTTTAAAAGCCTTTGTCCTGTGTAACTCATTCGGGGCCGTCCGTTACCCTCCTTCCCTTCCACCTGTCCTTCTACGATAGTCTTCATCAGGCAGTAAAAATGTCATAATGTGACCGATGAAATTGTCCCGTCTTCAGCTTAAGGTATTTAGGAGGCTTCTCTTTTCTCCCACTCTTCTTAGCACTTCCTCGTTACTCACACGGTCAATCCATTTTATCCTCATCATTCTTATGTATAGCACCACATTTCGAATGCTTCCACTCTTGACTTCTCTGCTGCTGTCAACGTCCAAGCCTCCATTCCATGGAGTCACATAGTCCATGTGTAGCATCTGATGAATTGTTTCCTTACTTCTATGCTTGTAATCTCAGATGTAAGAAGATTCTTCCTTTTGTAGAAAGCCCTCTTCGCCTATGTAAATCTACAGACTATTTCTTTCTTGCTTCGTCCATCGCAGGCAATTCGGCTTCCCAAGTTCACGGGAGGGAGAGGCCGCTTCAAATATGAGATACGGAGGTGACAGAAGGTTTGGATAGAGCGAGTACTTAGCGGGGAAGGGATGTTGAAATAGTGTCGTCGAGGGTAGAATGTTGGGTAAACTATGGAGGGGAAGGAAGAGAATAGGATTTTTAGATAGAAAATGAACGAGAGTAGGCCTTATATTGTGAGTTTGAGAGGTAATCAAGTCCATGAAAGGGAAGGAGACCGCCAGAATATTAATGAAGAACTATATGGAAACCTACCTTAATTAGTAGCGCACTGTAATTATTATTTCGAATACGCTGTACATTAACCGTGTTTTTAGTAGTCGATGTTGTGGCCTGTCATTGAAAAATAGATTTTTTCCCATTTTTTCGGTGAGAAACCCTGCTCAGACCCTGGGAGGGGTTCTTTAAGCAGAAACGCCTCGCCAGGGTCTTCGGACAAAAGAAGGTCGCCCTGCGTGCCGTTAGAGAGAGAGGAGGATGGAAGGTAGGATAGCGTGGAGAGCGGTTCAGAGGAGGAAGGAGTTTTTTCGGAAATGGTAAGGGAAGCATTTTCCCCGGACCAACTTGGACGAAGAGAGTTTGCGAAAGTTCTCCGTACAGCCAGGGTCCAGGGAGAGGCAGCGGGTTGGTTAGGGTAGGGGCGGAGGGAAAGGAAGGCGTGGGTGAGGGTGGAGATAAAAATGACGAGAAAAATAAAATAATAAAACCGAGCCGGATTATATACATACCCATGTATTTATCTGCACAGTGGGTGGGAGTTGTATGTACGTTACCCCGTGGAGGGTGCAGTAAAGGGTTTTAGGGGTACAGGGGGCCGTTTCCCTTCCCCTCGGACCCTTACCCTGGTTTTAAAAATAAGTTCTCTGCTCAAACCCTGGGATAAGGTCGCTTCCCGTCCTCCTTATTGGTCGGCTGCACCGGCGCAGGCGCGTTGGCCATTCCAATCACTTCTCTCCGCCTCCACGCCCCCCCGCCGCGCCTCGGGGAGGCCTCAAGACTTGCCTCACGCCGCCTCCAGCCCCTCCACCAAGGGGTGGCGCCACCCCTAGAAAGTTTTACGCCCCCAGCCTCCCACGAACATACCCAAGTTCGGAGGAAGGAGAGGAGAGGCTTTCCTCTCTCCCTCAATAGGTCGTGCTGAAGTTTCCTCCCACTTCTGAGGGGTTGGGGGTGTGTGGGGGTACGGGGTGGGTTCCACCCCCTCGTGGAGGGACTGCCCCCAGGGGGAGGGGGTTGGGATATGTTTTGGTGGAAGGGGGTGGCCAGGAGCTGTTCCTTTTGCAGAAGGGCACCTCAGTATTTCCTCCTCTGCCTTAGCTGATCTCATCCCTCTATCTGCACACACTCTCTTCAATATGTTTAGCAGAAAAATATCATATTTTTTGCTTATACCAACTATATTATCCTTGTGTAGGGTTAGATTTATATTAAATTCTATTTACTTTGTTTTCCGCTTCGTTTTTATGTGATGAAAATACATTTTTAGCTGAAAAATGTAATATTTTTTGCTTCTAACAACTATATTATCCTTTTGTAGGGTTAGTTTTATATTAAATTCTATTTACTTCGTTTTCCGCTTCGTTGTTATATGATGAAATTACATTTTCTGCTGAAAAATGTCATATTTTGCCTTAATATCAGTATAGAATCCTTTTCTACAGTTACGTTTGTATACTACTCATTTACCTTTATTTTACGAGCCGTGTTTCTTTGATGAAAAAGCATTTTTGATTGAGAAACGTCATATTCTTTACTTAATCTAAGTATACAAATATGGACTGGATCGAAGTTTTTAAAAATTTCTAAGTATTTGATGATACACTTCGTAATTTTCTGTTGAAAACCATTTATAGCTGATAAATGTCATATTTATATTGACTTTACTCAACTATATTATCATTGACTAGGGTGAGGTTTATATTCAATTGTATTCACTTCGTTTTTCTGATTAAAATTATTTTTAGCTGAAAACTGTCATATTTTGCCTTAATATAAGTGTAGAATCCTTTTCTACAGTTACGTTTATATTCTATTCGTTTACCTATATTTTGCGTGTCGTGTTTCTTTGATGAAAGAGTATTTTGATTGAAAAATGTCATATTTTGACTTAATCTAAGTATACAATCGTGTACTGCGTTGAAGTTTTTTAAAATTTCAAAGTATTTAATAACACACTTCGTAATTTTCTGTTGAAAAACAATTTATAGCTGATAAACGTCATATTTATATTGACTTTACTCATCTATATTACCATTTACTAGGGTGAGGTTTATATTCAATTCTATTTACTTTGCTTTCCGCTTCGTTTTTCTGATTAAAATACATTTTTAGCTGAAAAATGTCATATTTTGCTTTAAGCCAACCACATTATTCTTGCCTTCAACTGCGTTTTTTTCGATTCATTTATCTTTATTGTACGTGTCGTATGTCTATGATTTATGTGTATTTTTATTTGAAAAACGTCATATTTTTTACTTAATCTAAGTATATAATCGTGGACTGAATCGAAATCAAATATTAAATAGCTTTATTCGTATTTATATTGACTTTAATTAACTATATTCTCCTAATACTCCTTGACCAGGGTGAGGTTTATATTCTATACTATGTACTTCGTTTTACGCTTCGTTTTTTACGATAAAAAAAAAATTTTTAGCGCAAAAAATACTCATTTTTTCATAAGCCATATTATTCTTGTCTGCAATTACTTTTATATTCTATTCATCTTGCTTTATTTTACGCATCGTAATTCTCTGATGAAAAAGCAATTTTTGTTGAAAACGTCATATTTTCGCCTTAATATAAGCATAGAATTCTTAACTGGATTGAAGTTTCTAATGAATTCATTGTATTTTATGTTAAACTTCGTAGTTTTCTTATGAAAAACCATTTATAGCTAAAATAATGAAGTATTTTTGACTTTAACCAACTATATTTCCCTTGACAAGAGTGAATTTATATTTTAAGCTTCGTATTTTTATAAAGAATACACATTTTGTGTTGATAAATTTCATATTTTCGCTTTAATCCAATGGGTGTTTTCTTATGAAAACAATTTTTTGTTAAAAAAGATGCCGTATGTTCGTCTGTAAGTAGTTAATACTTTTATTTTTTTTTGTTAGGCTGAAAATCGTTGTTTTGTTGGAATGCATGGCGGCAGGGCGTTAATCGTATTTTTGTTTTTTTTTAAGCGAGAGAAACGATTTAAACATTTCCTGACTTGAAAAGTTCAGAAATATTGTTTACTTATAGCATACGTAACTCCAATATACATGTACTCTTCTAAACCTCGGAAAATGAAATCCACCTTTTGGCCATTTAAAAAATCAAGGAATGGGTAAAATTTAATTTTAAATAGCTAATTTTTGCGCGAAGATGTCGTTCTTTATAAAAAATATTTTTGTTTTGCCATTATTCTTTCCACATTATTGTCAATGACTTCTTCAAATCCTTCTCTGTCTCGGCTATGACTGCTATGTCTTCAGCAAATCGCAGCGTACTTATTTTTTCTCAGTGGATGTTATATTAACTATTATTTATTAATTATGAAAAAAATGGGGCTGATTGCACTTCCTTGTGGGACACCTGATTTTACTTCAAGCACGTCTGAGCCAATTTCGTCAAGAATTACTTCATGGTTACGACCACCCAGGACAGGGGTGCATCTAGGAGTTAAGGCTGGGGGGGGGGGGGGGTTAGGTGCAACTAATACCGTGCTGTGTAGGGGTATGGAATACGCACCAGCGGTAGGTGCGTGATTAATAAATAGGGTAGTTTCCTTCATCAAAGAAAACGAAAGGCATTGATTGCGATTCGTTACCACCATTATTGCATTCATAATACACAAATTATTTCGTTTTTGAAATAGCGGTTTAGACGAATGGCAAGGGTCAAATTTTATCCTCATTTGAAAAAGGCCAGATTGGCGCCCATGCGATTCCACTCCACGTGACGTCACAGGAACCTAGTTTCTACACGAGAGGATAGGAGTTATACATCGTCTGAGGTTACCAATGCATGCATGAGGCACAGAGCTCAGGGAAACATGTCTTAATAATCACCTATTAAAACTGGCTAAGGTCGGAAAGTTTTCTTCGTTTGATAAGGTATTAATAAACATTTTTTAAGCCAAGCGCTACCAGCCAGCAAGGTACTCAGCAACCCGCTAGCATTCTGCGTCCTATCAGCGCTCAGAGCCTCGATCAAGGTCACCTCCCAAGGCGGGAGGGGGAGCCAGAAATGCGTCGCACGGACTTTTTCCCATCATTCCTACTTACGCGTCGCGTTTTCGCGCGCTTGAAATTTTTCACCTTTCATTTAATCGCGAAAAATAGATATCGTCATTTAAAAATCTAAAAGCGTAAAATACGTACTCCAGGAGTAATAATCTTTCGATTTAGGCAATAAAATAATAATAGGAATCCACCCTATTGCGGAATTTTAAGATAAATGGTTGAAAATGATGAGTTTAATGGCTTTCTGAGGGATATTTAATCAATCCTTTCACTATTCTATTAGTAGCATCAATATAATTGAGTAAAATGGATTAAACTTAAAAATTTCTCTGAGCTCTTTGTTATGCAAAGATGTCCTTCTCTCTATAAAAATATTTTGAAATGCACCAATAAAATATTTTTCACGTGACGGGATGAAGAAGATTCCCGTTTCGACGTTTTTGTAGTTTTTTTTGCTCGTTCTACCTCACTCCTTCGACCGTAGAAAGTATACGTTTACGTTAAAGCCATAATTCCCCAGACTGTACGTAGGGCTTTTAATTTCGGTTGTGTCGGACTTTCCGATTTATATTGGCCTAATTAAGATGAATTTTTGGAATAAAACCATTTTCATCATAATATATGATTTTCACAATGCTGCGTATACGCAACGCTGGGAAAACTCCGGTAAATGAATACAAAAAAAGTAATATTTAAAACTTATGTTACATCTCTTATTTTATATCTTGATTTCAACCCTCGACATCTTCGCCGGGAGTTAATCGGTATTCCTTTGGAGGAAATTCCCCATTCTGCCTTTTAGCTGACATGCTAGGGTATGTCATTTTTCCTATGGTGTCTCGTATGTGCGCATCGATTTTTGTGCCAAACGCCATCAGTCATAAGAATACAATTATATGAATGAAAATGTTGGTGGATATGACAAAATTAGAACTAGAGATACTTTTCAAAAGTAAGTTAATTGAATAAAAAATTATTCTGAGGTTAGAAACTTGTTCTGAGAATTAGGATTCAATAATGTTGCGTTAACGCAACGCTGGGGATTTATGGGTAAAACAATGTTCAACGATTCATTGTTGTAGCCGAATAAACAATGAGCAAATTGATATATGAGCCTATGGAGCTTCGGCAGAATTTCAAACAAATGCATAAAGTACAGCGTTCTACCTTTTTTTGCGGCGATTGTAAGAATATGTTTCACGTGTCTTAAGGCCGTTTTACACGGTACACGGAATTGCGCAATCTGACGTACGTGCGAAGGCGCAATCAAAATTGCGTCGTGTGAAGCTGAGAATTGCTACAACACATGCGAGAATGCGTGGATGCGAGACGGCAAAATTGCCCCTGTTCTAATTTCGCTCATGCATTCGCGCAATTCCACGCTATTTTCGAGATAAATGCAGCTCTAACCTGCGCAATTCCGTGCCCCGTGTGAAACGGCCTTTAGACAAAATATTCTCAGAATGGGGAACATGCAGAATTTTTTAAAGTACTCAAATAGGAAGGTCCCTATCTCAGATGTACTCGCCATAAATCTGGCGGATGAATTATGTTTTTTAGCTCAGTTATGAGTCTTTAAAAATTAATCTTCTCTGCTGGCTACTTGAAAACACGACGTCATCGGAGCGTGACGTCACGGCACGGTGTCCACTGATGACAGACTGAGAAAGTGGATTGAAAATATATCTAATCAGGGGCTCAAACGCAAATTTGTGGAAATAATAGCAATTTTTACTTCGATATCTTGAATTCAAGGCTCTACCGCTCTACTCTTTTAGCGAAGTGAATAGTGTACCGTCCGATGACGTCAGAAGGCGTTTCAGGTCACGTGACTTCAAGCGATATTCGAGCTCTTTTAATTAGCATTTAACGACGTTTGGGTAGTGCTGGGAGAGTTTTGGCATATATATTTGGACTCGTGAGGAAATCATTTATTCAGTGAGACTTACTGGCATGATGAACAAATTTCATGCATGTTCCCCATTCATCTTGTGAATTTATCCCGTACTTGACTCAAAGCTCCTGTAAAGATTACCATCCTAACTCGCTTATAATATAGGAATCGCTGGTAATAGCTCGATTCGATCATGCCATTTGGTATTTCCTTTCGGATGAGAGAAAAGCATCGTTTCTTTACGCGATTAATCGCTGCTCTTGATCGATAATCTTGGCACTAACGTCCACAATAGAGTGGTTTCCTATTATTTTTTTATTGCCTAAATCGAATGATTATTACTGCTGGAGTACGTATTTCACGATTTTAGATTTTTAAATTACGATATCTATTTTTCGCGATTAAATGAAAAGTGAAAATTTTCAAGCGCGCGAAAACGCGACGGCTAAGTATGAATGCCGGGAAAACTCCGTGTGACGTCGTTCTGGTTTTCACTGCCGCAAGTTAGGGGACCTTGGGGCGAGGCTTTTGAGCGCTGATACGACGCAGGATGCTTGCAGGTAGCAGAGTACCATGCTAGCTGGTAGCGCATGGCTTAAATAAGGATTATTAATACCTTATGAAACCGTCACTCTTCGCAAAAAAATTATTGACACTCTTATTTTCCCTCGTATAGATTATGTCTGTGCGGTATATTCTGGCCTTACAAGTGAACTAAATCTGAAACTACAGAGGGTTCAGAACTCTTGTATAAAGTATATTTTTTACATCACATATATGAACATGTGACACCATATTCTGAAAAACTAAGATGGTTAGAAATACAAGATAGGCGCTTACTTTATAAGGCAACATTTATGTACAAGTTAATAACGACAGAACTTCCCTCATATTTACACCAAAATGAAATATATAATGCTAGAACAAACAAAAGCCCGACACGCCACATGGAAAAACCCCAGATAGCAATGCAAGCTGGAATCAAGCTTGATTCAAGCTTGACTGATCAAGGCTGCAAGCTTGCAGCAACCTGGAAAAAACAAGCCTGTTAGCTTGATTCAAGCTTGAATCAAGCTAACTAGTCTCCACCAGTCAAGGTTGTTGCAAGCTTGAAAAAACAAGCCTGAATCAAGGGTATGACCATCATAAGGCTGCAAGCTTGCAGCAACCTGGAAAAAACAAGCCTGTTAGCTTGATTCAAGCTTGAATCAAGCTAACTAGTCTCCACCAGTCAAGGTTGTTGCAAGCTTGAAAAAACAAGCCTGAATCAAGGGTATGACACCTTCCCACATAGCAATGCAAGCTGGTAATAAAAGGTGGTAGGTATAACACTGTGTGCTCTTGCTAGCCACAGGTGAGTGAGTTAGTGTTATATATGAGTGGTGAGTTGTAAGTGAGTTTTGTGAGTGACTGAGCTTTCTGACCAGAAAATATTTCAACCTTGACACGACAAGGGAAAATCAAGTTTGGCAGCTTGACATACGCTGGACTCAGGCTTGAAACATTCAACCTTGACACGACAAGGGAAAATCAAGTTTGGCAGCTTGACATAGGCTGGACTCAGGCTTGAAAAATTCAACCTTGACATGGCAAGGAAAAATCAAGCTTGACATATGCTAACATGCTATGTGGGACTTAACATACCGCACTATCGAACATCAGTTTACGCTTGGTCTTTCCATGTAACCTCTTACAAAGTAGTGAATAAATTGTGAGACGATGTAAATAAATCTAAAAATGCAAGTCAATTCTAAAAGAAATTCTATGAAATATTGCTACGTGTAAATTGAATATTGTAAGATAACTGAATATTGTGCTATAGTTAACAAAATCAGATGTATTTATAAGCAATCTATACGCTTGTCTTGCTGATTATTATATATAAACATATGTATTTTTTGTTCTATTTTGTAATATATTGAGTCTCATTCTGTGACATTGATGTGTAATGTAAATCTACATTTGTTTGTTATATTTTTGACCTTATTATATTTATTTTTTAGTATGTTCGTAAGGGAATAACATGTCCCGGAATATTAAATTTCATTTTCTATTCTATTCTATCCGCTAACTTTTTCATTGGTACATATTTCCTATCTTTTACATCCTTTATAATATGTCCTGTGTTACTCATTCGGGGTCGTCCCTTGCCCTTCTTCCCTTCCACCTGTCCTTCTACGATTGTCTTCATCAGACCATCGTGCCTCAAAATGTGGCCAACTAAGTTGTCCCGTCTTTTGCTTATGGCTTTTAAGAAGACTTCTCTTTTCTCCCACTCTTCTCAGCACTTCCTCGTTACTCACACGGTCAATCCATTTTATCTTCATCATTCTTATGTATAGCACCACATTTCGAATGCTTCCACTCTTGACTTCTCTGTAGCTGCTAATGTCCAAGCCTCGCTTCCATAGGGAAACATACTCCATATGTGGCATCTGATGAATTGTTTCCTTACTTCTATGCTTGTATCCATAGATGTAAGAAGATTCTTCTTATTATAGAAAGCCCTCTTCGCCTGCGCTGTTCTACTCTTTCTTTCTTGCTTCGTCCATCGTTGGTAATTCGGCTTCCCAGCTGAGAGAACTCTTTCACATCTTCAAGCTTATTATTTCTTAGGTTAATGTTTGTCTTAGCCTCCTCTCTTTTTCTGCGAACTAATATCTAAGTCTTCTTTTTGTTGATTTTCAGCCGATATCTGGCCATTGTTCTTTCCATATTTGTCAATGTCTTCTTCAAATCCTTCTGTCTCGGCTATGACTGCTATGTCTTCAACAAATCGCAGCATCCTTATTTTTTCTCAGTGGATGTTATATTAACTATTATTTATTAATAATGAACAAAATGGGGCTGATTACGCTTCCTTGTGGGACACCTGATTTTACTTCAAGCACGTCAGAGCTAATTTCGTCAAGAATTACTTCATGCTTACAATCACCCAGGACAGGGGTGCAGGAGGGGGTTTAGGTGCAACTATTACCGGGCTGTGTAGAGGTATGGAATACCCACCAGGATAAGCGGTAGGTGATGGATTAATAAATTGCGGAATTTTAAGGTATATGGTTCAAAGTGGTGAATTTTACGGCTTTCTGAAGGATATTTTATTAATCCTTACACTATTCTTATATTAATATCAAACCAATTAAGTAAATGGATTAAACGTAAAAATTTCTCTCAGCTCTTGGGGGGGGGGGGGGGTTTATCCCCAAACCCCACCCCCCTCGCTGCGCCCCTGACCCAGAATACTTGTTTAAAATCTAGAAATAAAGCATCAACTAGTGAATTGGATTCTTCAGCTTTATGAACACCATGGATAAAGTGTGGAAGCTGTGTTTCGCATGATATACCTTTATGAAATCCGTGCTGACCAGAAAAATCATGATATAGCTAACAGCGATATGTTCGAGTATATTTACATCTACATAATACCCTGCCAGCCACCTCTCCGGTGTTTGGCAGGGGGTGATCAATAGCAAGCATGCAGCATGCATTGGACTCCCACATGCACACCACACGGTCCAAAAAGCTACACGTATACTAACAAACTATGCTACCATATGCTGTTAGAAATAAAAATAAAATTAATAAACATGCATTAAGTTTTACATAGGTTAGTAGGCTACACTACAATTCATGCAATATATTTATGAGTTCTATCGCTGCCGTTACAATCTCTTATTGATCGTGGAAAAAAAAGACATTCTGAATCTGTTTGTTCTACAGTCTATCAATGGCTAACTTCGTCTGGAAATGCACTGCTTTTGAAATTATCTACTAGGTTTAGTCTTTTTATCAGTCTATGGTCTGACAGAGATTCCCATTCGAGTTTATCTAAGAGGTCAGTTACACTAACAAGACTATCGTGACGACCTTTCACATACCTGGCAGCTCTTCTTTGCACGCGTTCTAACCCTGTTATTAAGCCTATTTCCTGAGGGTCCCAAACACTGGCAACATATACTAAATGGGGTGCAACGAGGGAAAAGTAGCCAAATTCTCTCACTTTGTCGTCTCACTTTCTTAACATTCTTTTAAAAAACCTAATTTACTATTAGGTTGACCGGTTATTTCCCGAAAATGTTTATTCCACGATAGATAATAATTGAGTCTAGCTCCTAGATATTTCACGAATTCAACAGTCTCTAATTGGGTACCCCGGACGATATTTCTACATTTTGGGGAGTCATTTTTTCCAAAAATTAATTAATACGTATTTAAAAAAATTTAATTACAACTCCCACGCATCGCAACGCGCTTTTAATGCTGCAAGTTCGATCGCTAGTTCATTCCCATCTTTACTGAAACGGATTTCCCTGTAAACTACAGCCTCGTCTGCTTATAATCGTAGCTTACTGTGAACTACATCACTAATGTCGTTTATATAAAGAAGAGTGGATATAAAATGTGGGTAAAGTAGAGAAGAAGAGGCGAACATTATAGAGTATCTTGCTCATTAGTGACTATAACCACCTTTTTCATACACCGTGTTCTTCCAATTTGAATGGAATTAATCGCATCAACATGAGTGCATTTAACACACATTTATTTGATGGTGTTAATAGTTTTCCGTTTTTTGAAATGTTGCCTGTTTCAGAACTATCCTTCATGTAAAGTCCACGACCTTTCGAAGATAAGTTGATGACGTCAACAACTCGTGTTTATCATGTGTCGCACTTCTCCTTTGGGTTAGGTTTAGTTAAGGGCGGGTGGCATGCAATCTCTTCAGTGAACAGGTGTGCCCCTATATCACGTGACTTGTGAATTCACTAATTGTTAATAGTGTGGTTTCCTATTATTTTTTATTGCCTAAATAAAAGGAATATTACTCCTGTAGTACGAATTTTACGCTCTTAGATTTTCGAATGACGATATCTATTTTTCGCGATTAAACGAAAAGTGAAAATTTTCAAGCGCGCGAAAACGCGACGGCCAAGTGGGAATGCTGGGAAAAAAGTCCGTGTGACGTATTTCTGGTTC
Organism: Ischnura elegans; assembly: GCF_921293095.1. Lineage (NCBI taxonomy): Eukaryota > Metazoa > Arthropoda > Insecta > Odonata > Coenagrionidae > Ischnura > Ischnura elegans. The sequence continues at coordinate 10,207,947 of NW_025791659.1, forward strand.
CCGCTGCTGCCGTGTGAGATGACCTTGGGGCGAGGCTTGAGTGCTGATACGACGCAGGTTGCTAGCAGGTAGCCGAGTACCCCTCTAGCTGGTAGCACTTGGCTTAAATAAGGATTATTAATACCTTATCTAACGAAGAAAACTTTCCGACCTTAGCCAGTTTTAAAAGGTGATTATTCAGAGATGTTTCCCTGAGCTCTGTGCCTCATGCATGCATTGGTAACCTCAGACGATATAAACCTCCTATCTACTCGTATAGAAACTAGGTCCCTGTGACGTCACGTGGAGTGGCATCGCATGGGCGCCAATCTGGCCTTTTTCAAATGAGGATAAAAATTGACCCTTGCCATTCGTCTAAACCGGTATTTCTAAAACCAAATAATTTGTATATTATGAATACAATAATGGTGGGTAACGAACCGCAATCAATGCATTTCGTTTTCTTTGATGAAGGAAACTACCCTATTAGCCCGGCGGAAAACCTATGCTAAAATCAAAATGAAATACGATGCAAATATTCAATTTTTTCAAACTTAAATCTGTGAATAATGAGCTTTCCTTCAACGATTTCTTGCAATGCCTTTGCATTTAAACAGGAAATTCTTATTCAAAAATCCCAACGTGCAAATGATCGGCCCAATGAAACGGTATTCCTGTTTAGTTTTCCGTTGTTATAGTAGATAATTAATTTTGACGTCAAAAATGAATTCTTTTATGAACATGTTCACAGTACATTTACTAGAGACGATAAATTCTCTTAAAATAAATAAAATACTCTTAAAAATTCTAACTGAACTGCGATTTGATTTACTAACTATATGCTTATATAAAATCAACATATTCGCATAGTTGAAAACTTTACTGATCTTTGAGAACTGAAACAGAATTTAAAAACTCTCAGATATTAAATCTTCAAACATTTCGTGTCAGATCATAACGCAGTCATGCATGATTGCTGAATACTTAAACATTAACTGATGACTTCTTGAATATTACCAGTAATCATTCACCTCATCAGGTGCAAACTTCTAATACGTTCAGATGTCAAATAATGAGCACTACCTTCTCATTCAATGTAAACTGAATTTTAAATATTCCAAGTAGTCTTCCGCGGAGGTTATGATGATATTTAGTGATTTTTTCGGGTATTCTTCCGCGTTCGTTTATCCATTTTGTAGGACAATATTTTGTCAACGTTCCATTTGGCTTCCTCAGGTCCACTGAGGTGACTTCACTTGTGACACACAGACTTCAGTGGACCTGAGGAAGCCAACTGGAACGTTGGCGAAATATTGTCCTACAAAATGGATAAACGCGGAAGAATACCCGGAAAAATCACTAAATATCATGAATTTTAAATAACCTTAACAATAGTGATTAGTATCAATTATCAGCGGATACTATGAACTTACATAAGGATGGAAAACCCAACTTTTAAGTGATAATAATCCAAATTCATATTTATTGCAAACACAAAATATATTCATATATATAAATACATTCGCCCAACGTTTTTCGTTTTGGTCGTAACGATTGTCATTAAAGTATATTATTAATAATAATAATAATATACAAAAATAAAACATAATGGACATAGTTATAATAGACAAAATAAAACGGCACACTACCCTCATAGACGTGACAATTCCCTTAAACCATAATGTACAGAAAGCACAATCCACCAAAATTAACAAATATGCAGAACTTGCAGCAGAGATCAAAGCCTTGTGGAAGATGCAGTCAGTAGATATATGCCCAATAGTGATAACAACAACAGGAATCACACCGTGCGAAGTTCTACACCAGCTAAAAAAGCTAAACTTGGAGAAAACTCTACCAAAAATACGAAAGTCAGTCATCCTGGACACCTGTCATATTGTCCGACGGTTCCTTTCAATAGAATAATTACGGAAGTAATAACAAAACACAGCTGAACTTGGCTTGGTCCGTTCACTGTGAAAAATCCTTGTAAGATAGCAAGAGGGAAAAATGAAAATAACAATAATAATAATAATAATAATAAAATGCCTTTATTCGGGCGAGGTTGAGACTGGAAAGTCCCCTCTTCCACCTAACCCCTTGATAACGTCAATGCAAGCATATCATAAAATATTAGACAAACGTTTACAGTACCAAGAATATACAATATACACTGTTTGTGAAATGTCAAAAAAAATATAAACAACTATACGTGACATTTTTGTGCAAAAAATATTTAAGTTTGTGGGAAAAAACATGAGGATAAGAAGGGTGTAATATCCTTCAGCGAAAAAACCCATTGCAGGAAAACGCCCACACAAGAAGGGGGGCGTGAAAAACCTGCGAAAACCTACTGAGTGAAAGGTAATGTCATGTTACATGCAAAATACAACATAGTTCATGAGATGCATAGGATACACAAATATTACACATGCAATTAAGATATAAAATATAACATGTATATATATATATATATACAATCATAATAACACATAATAGAAATTGAAAGAAAGAGATAGAAACATAAATGCAAGACGATGACACACTGTGGCGTGGAGATGGAATGAAGGCCGAAAACACATGGAAAAAAGTTCACCTGAACCGGGAATCGAACCACGGACCTTCTGCTTTCCGGGCAGATGCTCAGACCACCGAGCTATCCAGGCTAATCTAATCTCCAGTGTTTTCGGCGGGGGTTTATACACCAAATCCCCCGAGGTCTAGCCCTATCATTTGGCCAAGAGATGGCTCTGGGCGTAGGTCCCGCCACGAACGAAGAATTCAACGCGGACAGAAGAAGAAATGGAATTAAAGATGGTCACAATCACACACACAGCAGGATAGATATAGAACATGCGTTTCGGGGAACGCTGATCCCAAGAAGAGGAAACGAACCATATAGGTCATATACATTTCAAATTCACATTCACACAGGTCGCCACAGGCGAATATACAATCATAATAACACATCGTCCCACACACAAACCGTCAGACGAAGAAGCCTGAAGTGCTTCGATAGCTTCAAGTTTATTTATTCAATGTGAGTGTTTCTTTTTTGTGTCTCTGTGTGTATCGACATTAACTTAAACTATTTATATTACGTGCCACGTGCATTTCGGATTTTCCAATACATTGTATATATATATATATTTTACCCTCTGATTTCTGGCTTTTTCCATCTACCACAGCACCGTTGTCCTTGTCCTTTTTCTATTCCATGTTCCTATCCCTTTCTTTCCTTACCTGTGAATTTATGTGCATATATATATATATATATATATATATAAATATGTGGCCGATCGAGGCGAACGAACAAAAATTGTACTACTAAAACATAGACACACGTAAAAAAGGGACACTCACAAATAAACGTTCAGACGTTTCAGCGGATTGATCCGCTATCCTCAATGCTGAAGGTGAACTGCTGCAGGCAGGGTAAGTTCCTCCAGTCGCCCTCCTTGGTGAGGTAGTGGGGGTGGAAGAAGGGGAAGGGGAGAGGGGGGGAAAAGGGAGGGTAGGGTTTGTTTTGGCTTTTTAGTGGGCGATGTTTAGCCCGGGCGTTTCAAACGCCTTTTCAACCCAGATGTGGGCCATCTCCCTCGTCCCATTGTGTCTAGCCGCAATTCCCCAACCGAAAGAATATCAGCCCTTCTAGATCACTACTTGCAACCTCTTGTCACCACCCTCCCATCTTTCATAAAAGACTCCTATCATTTCCTAAGCATACTTAACTCAACCCCTATCCCTACCGGTACCAATCTCCTAATGGCGACAATTGACGTCGTTTCACTTTATACTTCCATTCCCCACCACGAAGGCCTCAATGCCCTCAACTACTTTCTTGCCCAACGCCCTCAGCCTCACTCTCCCTCCACCAACTTCATCACCCAATTAGCTGAACTGATTCTAAACAAAAACGCCTTCAACTTCAACGACACCATCTACCTACAGAAGCGAGGAGTCCCGATGGGAACCAGAATGGCCCCAGCCTACGCAAACCTCTACATGGGTCACCTGGAAAACTCTTATTTAAATTCCCAAACCCTTAAGCCTCTCCTGTGGGTCCGCTTCATCGATGATATTTTTTTACTATGGGCCCATGGGCGTGACTCGCTAGACACTTTCATTGCATCCCTCAACTCCACCTCATCCGTTTCTTTCACTTCATCAATTTCTGCTTCCTCCCTTACCTTCCTTGACATAAACATCCGCCTTGAAAACAATACCTTCAGCACCTCCATCCACAAAAAACCCACCAACCATGAACAATACTTGCACTACACCAGTTGCCATCCACCTCACATCAAACACGCAATCCCCTACTCCCTATCAGTCCGTGCCCATCGCATCTGCAACAATTCACCATCTCTTCAAAGAGCCACACAGAACCTCCATCATGCTCTCCTCAAACGAAAGTATCCAGAACCCCTGCTTAAAAAGAAAATACTCTCTCCCTCCGAACAGTACACCCCACGCACCAAAAAAGAACAAACCAGGAAACTGAATCTCACCACCACATTCTTCCCGGGCTCTCAAAAAATTAAAAAAATATTAAAAATCTGTACCCTATCATCAGAAAAAACAAAATCACGGCTGCTCTTCTTCCATCCTGCCCCTCCATTGCCTACAGAAGAGCACCTAACTTAGGTAATATTTTAAAATCCACCCGCCCCCTCCTACGGCACGCTCTGCCCCCACCTTCCTCCCTGACTCCATGCAACCGCCCCCGTTGCAAATGCTGCCCCCTGCTACGCCCCACCACTTCACCTGTCATCAATAGATCCTCCTCCACACCGTCTTGCACTTCCTTCAACGTTGTATACAGGCTATTTTGTAATTTTTGCCCCGCGTACTACATAGGAGAATGTACCACACCCATATCCATCCGTATGAATAACCACAGGCACTCCTGCAAAACTCCCCCCTTTCATGAACCCATCCCCATTCACACTTCCTCACACAACAGTACCTTCGACCAATGTTTTTCCCTAACCTTCATTGAAGTTTTGCCAGAGAGGGCAACTATCATCGAGGTGAGGACGAGGGAGATGGCCCACATCTGGGTTGAAAAGGCGTTTGAAACGCCCGGGCTAAACATCGCCCACTAAAAAGCCAAAACAAACCCTACCCTCCCTTTTCCCCCCCTCTCCCCTTCCCCTTCTTCCACCCCCACTACCTCACCAAGGAGGGCGACTGGAGGAACTTACCCTGCCTGCAGCAGTTCACCTTCAGCATTGAGGATAGCGGATCAATCCGCTGAAACGTCTGAACGTTTATTTGTGAGTGTCCCTTTTTTACGTGTGTCTATGTTTTAGTAGTACAATTTTTGTTCGTTCGCCTCGATCGGCCACATATTTATATTATCGCTTAGTGCGCTTTCATCAAGATTTTATATATATATATATATATATATATATATATATATATATATATACCAGTTGCGCTACCAGGACGCTTAGATTTACCATGATTTCGGCGGGGGTTTATACACAGGAAACTCCCTTTGCTTTGGCCCACAAGAGTAACCAATAGATGGCACTGGGGCAGCTCACCACTCACCAACGGAAGGAATGGACGAGGACACAAGGATGAAAGGAAAGGTACACACTCACACGATAGCAGGAAAGAGACAGGAACATGCGTTTCGGGGCACGCAGAGCCCAAGTGAAATAAGCCAATATGGCCGATACACTACTTCATTCATTCACACGACGCCTTAAGCGTAAACATACAAATAAATTCAGAGGTAAGGAAAGAAAGGGATAGGAACATGGAATAGAAAAAGGACAAGGACAACGGTGCTGTGGTAGGTGGAAAAAAGCCAGAAATCAGAGGGTAAAAATGCGGCCTAACTGGGACTCGAACCCCGGCAACCAGGAGGTTCTGGGTTCGAGTCCCAGTCAGGCCGCATTTTTACCCTCTGATTTCTGGCTTTTTTCCACCTACCACAGCACCGTTGTCCTTGTCCTTTTTCTATTCCATGTTCCTATCCCTTTCTTTCCTTACCTCTGAATTTATTTGTATGTTTACGCTTAAGGCGTCGTGTGAATGAATGAAGTAGTGTATCGGCCATATTGGCTTATTTCACTTGGGCTCTGCGTGCCCCGAAACGCATGTTCCTGTCTCTTTCCTGCTATCGTGTGAGTGTGTACCTTTCCTTTCATCCTTGTGTCCTCGTCCATTCCTTCCCATGGTGAGTGGTGAGCTGCCCCAGTGCCATCTATTGGTTACTCTTGTGGGCCAAAGCAAAGGGAGTTTCCTGTGTATAAACCCCCGCCGAAATCATGGTAAATCTAAGCGTCCTGGTAGCGCAACTGGTAGAGCACCTGGCCGGCAACCAGGAGGTTCTGGGTTCGAGTCCCAGTCAGGCCGCATTTTTACCCTCTGATTTCTGGCTTTTTTCCACCTACCACAGCACCGTTGTCCTTGTCCTTTTTCTATTCCATGTTCCTATCCCTTTCTTTCCTTACCTCTGAATTTATTTGTATGTTTACGCTTAAGGCGTCGTGTGAATGAATGAAGTAGTATATATATATATATATATATATACAAGCATTCAGTGATGCATATCACTTTGTCGCAGGCGCTGCTCAGTGTCATGTATACCTACTTGTTTGTTGTGAGGTGAAAAGTGCTTTGTGTAGCCTCCTCTTAAAAGATGCCAATGATGATGAGATCCTAATTGAAAGGTTAAGATTATTCCATTCCCTACATGTCACCATTTGAGTGATAATTCATATCGAGACTCAGTTAAGTACAGAGAAATTTATTTCCTTCTTTTAAATTGGCGAGGAAAACGTTGTTTTTAAATTTTAAAAATCTATAATGTTATTATACCAATGAAATTACGATATTTCTCTCGAAATATTCATGCGCAAAAATTAACCCATTAATACCCAGCGTTTCGTCAACGCAACCTTATTGAATCCTAAATCTCAGAATAAACCTTTACTTCGGAACGATTTTTTCTTCGGCGCACTGAATTTTTCAAAAGTATCTCCAGTTCTTATTTTGTAATTTTCGCCAACATTTCTTTCTATGTAATTATATTTTGATGACTGATGGCGTTTCGCTTAAAAATCGGCGCGCACATGCGGGACACCCCAAGAAAAATGACATACCCCAGCATGTCCGTCGAGACAGAACGGGGCATTTTATCCAAAGGAATACTGATTAACTCCCGGCGAAGATGTCGAGTGTGCAAATCTGAAGATGAAAAATAAAAGATGCAACCTAAGTTTTGATAAATTGATTTTTTTATTTTTATGTACCGTAGTTTTCCTTGCGTTACGTAAACGCAACATTATGAAAATCATATGATGCGATGAAAACAATTTTTTTCTGAAAATTCGTCTAAAATTGACCGAAATAAACCGGAAAGCAGGGTTGATTGATTTAAATCACTTTGATTTAAATCACGATTTAAATCACTTGATTTTTATTTTTAAAAATCAGGTGATTTAAATCATAATGTGATCTATATGTTTGATTTTTAAAGAGTCAAGAAAAGGAAGCTGTAAGTGTATAATTTTGATTTTTATTTCTTAATTAATACAATGAATCGACAGTTATCAGCATAATGGTGGCTCTTAAATAGAAATGATACTGTAGGAATGCATGTAAAATGATAATAAAAAAATGGCTTTGGTTAGAATACTAGTGTATCCGTTGAAAAAAAAAATTGTTTTCTGATTTAACTTGTAAGCGTAGGCACCATACAAAGTTGCAATTACAGAATTTTTCTTAACTTCATATGCTTTAGTACCGCGTAATATGTATAGCACATTTGATACTTCCCATGGCAATTTTATATTATGCTGGTGTAATTTTTAATTTGATACCATTGGCATTTCCATAGTTCTCTCCCCTGATTGACTAAATGTTGTATTATGTTTAGAGTATATTGCCTCTTATTGTTTCTGCAAACGATCATTCTCCAATATATGCTGCCCAAATAGTTAGTTTTGCAAATAACTGGATTTTTGATGAATGGAGAACCATAAAAATCTCATTTAAATCAATAAAATCCGATTTAAGTCAATATAATCCGATTTAAATCAATAAAATCCGATTTAAATTAAAAAAATCATGATTTTTATCAACCCTGCCGGAAAGTACGAAAAAACCGAAGTTGAAAGCCTCACATACAGTCTAGGGAATAATGGGCTAACACTCAGCTTAGATTCTCATTTTCATCGTTTACTAGACGGCTAGGCCATTGCGTCTAGACGTCTACTTCTACGAGGTGGCTAGGTGTAAGACGATGGAGGGGATGAATAGTAGTTGACTATCGCGGGCCGCGCTGGGCAGAGATCAATACTCGTCCCTTTCCTCAAAGCTGCCCTCTCCTCAAAAGTGGAGCGAGAGGTTCTCCGCACTTCCACCTGAGGCGCTCATGTCGCTGTTATCCACGCATTCCGCTTGCGAAAAGAAAAAAATGATATTTTTATTGTTTCTTTAAATTCAATTTCATTTGTTCAACGATATGCAGGAGTAATGATTGAATTAGGTTATGGATAAGTTAGTTGGTTACACTACAAGCCATCTAATCTGTTTATGAGTTCCAACGCTGCCGGTATAGTCATTTATTGTTCGTGGAAAAAAATCTTTCTAAATCTTTCTCTTCTACTGTCAATCTCTGTTATTTTATTCATATGATATGATATTCCGTAGTATTTTGGCGTCCGTAAGACATGGCTAACTTCGTTGGAAAAGACAATGCTCTTGAATTTATCTGAAAGGTTTAGTCTATTTTTCAATCTACGGTCAGACAGAGATTCCCATCCGAGTTTATCTAAGAGGTCAGTTACACTAACAAGACTATCGTAACGACTTTTCACGTACCTGGCGGCTCTTCTTTGCACGCGTTATAGCTCTGTTATTAAGCCTTTTTCATGAGGGTCCCAAACACTGGCAGCGTATTCTAAATGTGGTGTAACGAGGGAAAAGTAGCTAATTTCTCTCATTTTGTCGTCTCACTTTCCTAATATTCTTTTAAAAAACCTAATTTACTATTAGGTTCACCGGTTATTTCCCGTAAATGTCTATTCCACGATAGATAATAATTGAGTCTAGCTCCTAGATATTTCACAAATTCAACAGTCTCTAATTGGGTACCCCGAATGATATTTCTACATTTTGGGGAGTTATTTCTTTCCGTAAATTAATAATTACGTATTTTTTAAAATTTAATTACCACGCATCGCAACACGCTTAGAATTCTGGAGAATTGACGGTAATTTTATCTTAATTGTAATCCTAATAATGGCTCATCCTAAAGAGTAATTTCTAATATAGCCGATAATTTTGAGCTTAACTGTGTGAAACCTATACATTATAGAAATTGATAGAACATAGTCCGTTGGATTCACTAATATATTTGAAATGGCACCCCCCTAGTTCGATAACATAGACCTGACGATGTAACTATTTGATGAAACCCAGGTCGTGCTTTTTCCAATGTATTGGTGAACCCATCAAAGTGCATTCTTTCTTTCTCCGTAATTCTTAATTGTAATTAATTACAAATTTGGGTCCCATAAAATTTTTTAATATTTTCCCATTATTTCATGTAAAACTGTTTACAACTTCCCTTCCTCGCTCAGTACTCCATCCATTCAATGAAGGAAAGTTATTTTTTACACGGTGGAAATTAATCAAACGCACCAATTCTTGGAAATAATGCACTTGAAAGTTGGTACCATGCCTTCTGTCACTATTGGGGTTGCTCACTCATAATAAGATAATTCGTTATATCGAAGGAAAGTTAAGTTAATTGTTAGAGTATTCTACGGATTAACCTGGCTTTCCATGGAGTATTTTATAAGTATTCTGGCTGTCTCTTATTCTTCAAGTACTACCCTATTAACCCTATTCTCTTATCGTACCAAGGAACACGAGTTAGATTGGTGGGAAGAGGAATTAAGAAGTCAAAAATGGAAATAAATATGATTTGTTTATTAAATGTGAAAATACATTAACGTGTCTCGTAAATAAAAATTAACGTAGCTTAGGTAAACACTCAATTTTTAAAATATAACTCATTTCAAGTAAAAATAAACTTAGGTTAAACCCTAATAAATTAAGTGCATTCTTTAAAGTCCAATTTTACAATGAATTTCACACAAAAAGGGAAATTATAAAATATTAACCCTAAATTACGGCTTACTAATAAAATCACAAACACAGTAACGTGAAGAATGATCGTAGGCTTTCCCGGCGTATAGAATTGTGGAGGGTTACACGAGATTTCCACCGGCTCAGGTTCTCCAACTCCATCTCGGCCGACGTTTCGATGGGCGAGTTGTCCTGAAGACGATGAACACGTCGCCCATCGAAACGTCGGCCGAGATGGAATTGGAGAACCTGACCCGGTGGAAATCCCGTGTAACCTTCCACAACACAGTAACGAGTTCCTGGGTACATCATGGCGTTGTGTTCCTTGGTACAAGAGGTAGCCATTTTTAATGTCACCAGAATTTACTGTTTAATATTACGTCTAAAATACCAAATAAGTAGCTAATACTAATCATCATTAGATGTCGATTTCACCTACGATACGAATGCCACTGTTGGAGTGATCAATATTTGGTAAAGACTTCGATATGCAACCAAAATGTCTTACTTTTCAGCTTCAGAAACTTCAAACTTGTGTCTTCTCTGTAAACATAATCCAAATGAACTCAAATTGGCCTATAGTGTTTAGTGTTTCTTTCACGTAACAGCTTACTTTAAAGCTCATAGGTCGCATCACTTGACGATAGTTTTAAGTTTTCTTAGGCCCACCAACCTCCCCTACTTAATAATAATTCAGGGAGCCTCTCCTTCCATCATGCACTTCCCTCTTCAATTCATAATAAGGCCTACTCCCTTTCATTCTATCTAAAAATCCTATTATTTTCCTTCCTCTTCCTCGTTCACCCAATATTACTACCCTCTATAACACTGTTTTCAACATTCCCTCTCCGCTCAGTACTCGCTCCATCCATACCTTCTGTCTCCTTCGTATCTCATCTAAAAGCTGCCTCCCCTCACCCACCATGTACAGCACTTATTTGTACATCTCTGCCTACTCCACAAGTAATCGCTCCATCCATACCTTCTGTCTCCTCCGTATTACATACTAGAAGCTGCCTCTCCTCACCCACCATGTCCTGCACTTATTTGTACATCTCTGCCTACTCCACAAGTAATCGCTCCATCCATACCTTCTGTCTTCTCCGTATTACGTACTAGAAGCGGCGTCTCCTCACCCACCATGTCCTGCACTTATTTCGACATCTCTGCCTACTCCGCAAGTAATCACTCCATCCATACCTTCTGTCTCCTCCGTATCTCATCTAGAAGCTGCCTCTCCTCACCCACCATGTCCAGCACTTCGTCGTTCCTCTTCCTCTCCGGCCATTTCACCTTCTCCATTCTTCGTCACAGCCACATCTCGAATGCCTCCAATCTTCTCTCGTCCTCCTTCTTTAAGTGTCCACGTTTGTGTGCTGTAAAAGGGCTACACTCCAGATCAGACTCCTTACTAACCTTATCCTTAACCCCATCCGAGGAAATAACTAGTCCATCTCGTCATGAACTTCCGAAGCCAAATTGCTCAATGACGAGAGTAGGTCGTCATCAGATTTTCACGATTTTAGCACTACTTAGGGGATAAATATAAATATTCTGATAGTTTCACAATGTTGATACATCCATGATGTACATAAAGAACTCATATTTCATGAAATATGATGCATTTGACGTAGTAAAACGATTTTACTCTTGTAGCGATGGCTGTATTTTTACTAAATACTTTACAACTTGAAATAATGATCACTATTTCGTTCACTGTTCGACGTAGATTACATTAAGTACATAATACCATTTCGTTACCGACCATTCCATTTAAAAAGAACCGCAGAAAAAATGAATAGAGGATAGTCGCACGATACTCGGAAAATAAGTTGGAGTGGAAGGTGTTCAATTCTTGCATAATGATCCTCTCACAAGTTCCTTCCTTTTCATGAACGCCTCGTTTGCTAACTCAATTCTCTTCCTGACGTCCTTACTGCTGTATCCGTTTTTCTCTAACGTGTTGCCCAAATATTCGGTTTGCACCTGAGTTCCCGCTGTTTTTTGAACAAAAATAAAACTTTATCGTGAAAAAATGGTTATAAATGAATCATTCAAAGTATTGCCATCATCAATCAAAGGTTTTTAATTTGTTACCCCAGTCATGCTGTGTTTCAAAGTCTTTAAAAAAGTTTTTGCAAAATGCACATTCTTGGCTTCTCACGAAAGAAAGTGTAGAACAAATATTGTTATAAAACATTGATGTAAACGAATTATAAATACTGCTTTAGCTGTTTTTTCATGTAAGCACTTAAGCTTTGTTAGTATAGATTATCAAAGCAACACAAAATGAGCTACACTATATGTAAAGCATAATGTATTATTATTTTGGATGGTTGCCTCAAACAGGTTATCCTTCGCGGCTACCTGAAGTTACTCAATTTTGGCTATTGTCATGTAATTTGTGTGTGGAGTAATAAAATTATTTATTATTATTATTTATTTGTCATAATTTAATACTGCTATGTGGCTAGGGAATTTAGGAATACTTTAGTGCTCATATGTATGATGGGGTATATGTATATTGTCTGTGTGTAAAAACTTAATAAATGTTTTGTAAGAGTAAAGATAATAATGGAACCTGCTGATAAGCTTAATGCTTAGTAGGACCATTAAAATGCAAAAATAATGTAGTCTTCATTCAAATGTAAATATTTAGAGAACTTAAATGTTTTATTGGAAGATGTACTTAACTGAATTGAATTATATAATGACAATATCATATTTTTCAGATAATATTTTATATTTTGTAACATTTTAAAAATTGTGTAATATGCTATGCAATGTGACTACTTATTTGAAAGGATGTTGACGAATGGTTAATATTTTATAGGTATGGAACTATTGTTTGAAAAACTTTTTAACTATCAAATGTATTATTTAAACAATTTTTATCATTGTAATAAATAAATTATGTATTAAAAAAAAACAAATATTATTGTCCATCGCTAGCCACAACTCTTCCCCATCAATGTGGCAGAGGCCAACACCGTAACGGTAAAAGTCGTCTTTTTTTGAGGCTACCGACTAATCATGCCATTTCTTGGTGTCTTCGCATGAGCGCAACTGTATATCAGCCAGACCATGTGCCATATAGAATACAAAGTAAAAATCGGACGTTGTAATACCTGGGGAATACAACGGGGGGTTCCCATTTGAGAGTTTACAGGTAGGTTTTTCACGGGTTTTGCAACGTGGTGTCGAGCGTTGTCATGCTATAGAATCACAAAAAAATACGAATTCCTTGTTCAAGTATACGAGGACTAGCCACGGTGATAACTTTTACGGAGTCACCCGCAAAGCACGAATTGTGCTAAAATTCAACAGAGGAAAAATCAATCGCCTTGACCGGGATTCGAACTCGGATCCCTCGATTTCCGGCCGAATGCTTTAGCCAGTTGAGCTACCGAGGCGTTATTCTGGAGGTGAATTCCCACAGGGGAGAATCCCAATCCTCTGTGGATTTTTCTCACGAATTCCTTGCTTTTGCATTGATCCCAACGCATCCAATCCCCAGGAAATGCATTGGAGGGTAACTCCTGATGCATAAGCAAGCTCTTCTTGAGTCTGGTACTGATATACATCGAGCAATGCCTCCAATTCAGCGTCTTCGAACGTTTTTGGTCTTCCTTCACGTCAGCATTGGAATGACCGTCATTGAAGCGACGGCAGCAATAACGGCACGTCGTTTCACTTAGAGCAGCATCTTCGTAAGCCTTATGGAGCTCTCGATGCACTTCAGCCTCTGTTTTTATCGAATAAAAGAAGAAAATGAACACTCCCCGCAAATGACGGTTAGCTGACACAAACTCGGACATTTTCACGCAACAATCAGGATCATCATCATCACCGGTCAACAATCCTAGGATTGGTTTGACGCTTCTCTCCACTCAGTTCTCCTAACAGCTAATCATTTCACACCTACGTATTTCTTCTCTTTCACATCCCAGATAGCAATGCAAGCTGGAATCAAGCTTGATTCAAGCTTGACTGATCAAGGCTGCAAGCTTGCAGCAACCTGGAAAAAACAAGCCTGTTAGCTTGATTCAAGCTTGAATCAAGCTAACTAGTCTCCACCAGTCAAGGTTGTTGTAAGCTTGAAAAAACAAGCCTGAATCAAGGGTATGACACCTTCCCACATAGCAATGCAAGCTGGTAATAAAAGGTGGTAGGTATAACACTGTGTGCTCTTGCTAGCCACAGGTGAGTGAGTTAGTGTTATATATGAGTGGTGAGTTGTAAGTGAGTTTTGTGAGTGACTGAGCTTTCTGACCAGAAAATATTTCAACCTTGACACGACAAGGGAAAATCAAGTTTGGCAGCTTGACATACGCTGGACTCAGGCTTGAAACATTCAACCTTGACACGACAAGGGAAAATCAAGTTTGGCAGCTTGACATAGGCTGGACTCAGGCTTGAAAAATTCAACCTTGACATGGCAAGGAAAAATCAAGCTTGACATATGCTAACATGCTATGTGGGATCCTTCTTTACTTGTTCCATATATTTTGTACGAGGTCTTCCTTTTCCGTTCTTGCATTCCATATGCCCCTCGAAGATTGTCTTCATCAGGCCATCATAACTCAAGATATGTTAAGGTTTTCACTTTGAATCTCTTCACATCTACTCTTCTTAGGACTTCCTCATTACTAACTCGGTCGATCCATTTATTCCTCATCATTCTTCTGTAGCACCACATTTCGAAGGCCTCTATCCTTGCTTTCTCCAAGTACAAAATACTGCAAAAGTATCGTTAAAACTCATCATCATCATCACTGGTCAACAATCCTGGGATTGGTTTGACGGAGCTCTCCACTCTATTCTCCTTTCAGCTAATCTTTTCACACCTACGTATTTCTTCTCTTTCACATCTCTCTTTGCTTGTTCCATATATTTTGTTCGAGGTCTTCCTTTTCCATTCTTGCCTTCCACCTGTCCTTCGACGATTGTCTTCATCAGGCCATCATGTCTCAAGATGTGGCCTATAACGTTGTCACATCTTCTTATTAATGGTTTTCATGAGGCTTCTCTTCTCTCCTACCCTTCTTAGGACTTCCTCGTTACTAACTCGGTCGATCCATTTGATTTTAATCATTCTTCTTTGCCACCACATTTCAAAGGCCTCTATCCTTGCTTTCTCCGCTGCGGTCATTGTCCATGCCTCACTTCCGTATAGGAGCATACTCCAAATGTAGGTTCTTGTAAATTGTTTCTTTACTTCCATATTTAAGTTTCCCGCTGTAAGCAGGTCTCTCTTTTGGTGGAATGCTCTCTTCGCCTGGGCTCTTCTGCTGATAATTTCTTTCTTGCTTCTCCGGTCACTAGTTATCTTGTTTCCCAAATAACCGAATTCATCCACCTATATTAGTTTTTGCTTCCCTATTTTAATGTTAGACTTGACTTCTTCTCTTCTGCTGCATACTTATATCTTGGTTTTCTTCGTGCTTGTCTTCAGTTGATATTCACCCATTACCCTACCCATTTTAACCAGAATATTTTTCAAATCCTTCTCTGTTTCTGCTATAGCAGCTATCTACAGAAGTAAAAGACAATACCATTTGCATTTTTAAGTTTCCCGATGCAAGCATGTCTCTCTTTTGGTGGAACGCTCTCTTAGCCTGGTCTATTCTGCTGATAATTTCTTTCTTACCTCTCCCGTCGCTAGTTATCTTGCTTCCCAAATGACTGAATTCATCCACCTCTATCAGTTTTTGCTTCCCTGTTTTAATGTTAGTCTCGAATACTTCCGTTCTGTGACGATAAAAAAACTCGCCATTGTTGTCGAGCGGTTCGTTAATCAATTGTGTAAGCTTGAGTTGTGACGTTTCCGATGCGTCAAAATCGGCCAGTTATCACAGCTATAGCCATCTGTTGACAAACAGCGGGAACATAGTTGCGCACCTAATATTTGAATAGGGTAGTTTCCTTCATCAAAGAAAACGAAAGGCATTGATTGCGATTCGTTACCCACCATTAGTGTATTCATAATATGCAAATTATTTGGTTTTAGAAATACCGGTTAAGACGAATGGCAAGGGTATATTTTCACCTCATTTGAAAAAGGCCAGATTGGCGCCAATGCGATGCCACTCCACGTGACGTCACAGGGACCTAGTTTCTATACGAGTAGATAGGAGTTTTACATCGTCTGAGATTACCAATGCATGCATGAGGCACAGAGCTCAGTGAAACGTCTCTTAATAATCAATTATTAAAACTGCCTACGGTCGGAAAGTTTCCTTCGTTTGATAAGGTATTAATAATCCTTATTTAAGCCAAGCGCTACCTGCTAGCACCCTGCGTCGTATCAGCGCTCAAAGCCTCGCCCCAAGGTCACCTACATTGCGGCATCGTGAACCAGAACGACGTCACACGGGGTTTTCCCAGCATTCATACATAGCCGTCGCGTTTTCGCGCGCTTGAAAATGTTCACTTTTCATTTAATCGCGAAAAATAGATATCGTCAATAAAAATTATAAAAGCGTGAAATACGTGCTCCAGGAGTAATAATCTTTCGATTTAGGCAGTATAAAATAATAGGAAGCCACCCTATTGTTCTACCTGCTCAATTTTTTTCCCCACTCAATTATGTCTTAAGTCTCGCATTCCTAGCTCGCGTTTTTTCCAAAAGCTGTGTAAATTTGTGTTATTTTGATCACTCCTCATGCCATACTACTTACAACGCATCGTCTTGAGGATTTACAAGACCTTGAAGCCCTCTCATTGACTGGGTTAGGGGCTGCAAGCTATAGACTACCGTGAAACACATTGAAAAAATAGGTAATATTTATTTATTTATTTTTATTTTTTATTTTATTGTCATACCACCGGATATAGCTCTTATTGGTCATTTTACACCGGGGTGTTCAACAAATGTAACAAGTAAACGTACGCAAATAACCATGCCCTGGACCGGGGAAACCTACCCAGGCGGGACTCGAACCCGCGACCTCTGGGCGAGAACGTTACCCCGCCGCCACCGAGGCCGGGAATTTATTGTGTGTAATAAGTTCTTTGAAAGAGTCGGAGGATGAATTTTGCAAATAGTTTTTCTGAGAACTACCATATCATGCGAAAAACCAGGACTGTACCATAAGTCAATAGTACCGGGCATGATAACGGAACTTGGCACTCGGAGAACATTGTTTCTTAGACGACTTAAAAAATGCCCTTCGTATACCATGGTTCTATGGTACACGTGTTCATGAGAAGAAACTAAAAGATATGCACTGCAAAAAAGAGATATAAAATGTCATTCTTCCCTCCTACTATTAAGGATGGCAACGGTGTCTCCAATAATAAAATGAGCCCTTAATTGGTGACGTGCAATTCTTTTTACACGAGCAGTGACGTGCGGTCCGGGAAACCGCATTAAAAGAAAAATTCGTAAAACGTTGCAAATTCATTTTTATCGCTTAGATTAACACTTTGAGTGCCGCCCGTTAATTTCAAAGTCCTACTGAAAAATCCAGCCATTTTTACTGAATACGCAATTTTTCTTAAACATTAGCATCAAAAATATATTTATATCGATGTGTATTTCAATAAAAATGGACCTTGCTCTTCTTAATGAATGAGTTGAATAACATTTATTGCTAATTTTTAAATATATATTTTAATAATGAAAACCTACTGTTTTTGAAAAATAAAAAAAATTTAACAAATGATGTACCGCCATAAAATGCATAATATTTTTCATTACGCTCAATTTGAACTATTTAAACCATGGAAATAATAAAAAAGCATTGTTACTAGCAAATCATTCAAAATCCTGGATGACAGTAAGGGTCACTGCACCCTCAACGAACGGTTCTTTCCTCCAAAGAATTTTCACACAAAGTGGGCTAAGATAAGGGTGCCGGTAGCTACAGAGGACTTTTCGTCCTCAAGACATTATGTGAACTCTTTTTCCATCGAGCAGTTGATTTTTGAAATAACAGAACCTCAAAGCAGTAAACTGGAAAAGTACCATGGGCGAAATATATCGGCTTCACGCAAACAAAGTCAATAAAATAGATCGACGTAATATTGCGTCCATGGCAATCCTCATAAGGATTAGCAGGACGTAATATTACGCCCATGGCACGCAAATTTTTAATGTTTCTTTGACTGCTAAACTATTTTTTTAAACTTATATTTAATATTATGCATTCCTAATACGAACCAATTTTTTCAGTAAAAGTTGTTTTTTTTAATAGGATCAAAATAATTATATAAAAAACACTTGAGTTTTTATTATTATCGTGTTTTTTTTAAATTAAGTACTTAGTTATCCACGAAATGCCACTAATAATGCTTCCTTAAAAAATTATTAATTATTTTTATTCTTGAAAAATCACCAGGAATTGTTTTTAACAACTTTTTGACTCATTTCCACCAGTATTACCTTTATCGGTTTTCCCAATTTCGTGACGTGAGGTCTCACAGACAGCTAATCAAGTTCAGTTGAAAATTTTCGGAAATAAACGATAACGACGTTAAATTTTAAGGTGATATGTCCTTATTATGAAACATTGTGACTCTCACGTGGATCATAGATATTTTAAATTAGTTATCTTGAATATGTTCATAATTTTATGAGCGGAGCGGCATCCCAGACCGCTTGTCTCCGCTTTTTGAATAATTTCCACCAGCATTACGTTTATTGGTTTTTCCAATTTAGTGTCGTGAGGTCTCACAGGCAGCTTATCAAATTCGTTTGCAAATTTTAGGAAATAAATAAAAAGAATTTTAAATTCTAAGGGTGATATGTCCTTATTATGCAATATTAAGACGCTCACGAGGATAATAGATATTTCGAAATAGCTATTTTGAAAATATTCATAATTTTAGAAACGCAGCGATCTCTCAGACCGAAAGTCACCGGTTAAGGGTTAATGGCTTCAATGGGTACGACGCGACGTCTCATTGCATGTTATTTTATTCTTTATTTTGTTCTAATCTTGCATGGATTTACTATAGGAACTACTAACCATTGGCTAGTTTTCCGTTTTCACTAATGTGAACTTATTTTTTGTTAAGTAAATTCTGATGATTTCCCGGCGAATATATTCAAAAAAGGCTTAAAGGAGGAAGAAAGACCGAAGCCCATCGCTATAGCCAAAATTCCCTGTGTGTCTACGGTGTCCGGGAAAATTTCAAGGATCCTCCAAAAACACAGTATTGACACCATTTTCCAACCATGCTCCAAAATAAGAGATCTACTTGTGAAAGCAAAGGATTCTTGTGGTTTTGAAACTCTAGGGGTCTACCAAATTCCTTGCGAGCGTGGGCAGGAGTACGTTGGGGAAACGAGAAGAACCATTAATACCAGGATCAAAGAACATAAGTGACACCTTAGGCTCTGCCAACCGGAAAAATCCGCGGTTGTAGAACACGCCATTGAATCCGATCATAGGGTGAAGTGGGACCACGTGAAAATTCTATGCCGCGAGACTGATTTCTGGAAAAGACTGGTAAAGGAATCCATCGAGATCCGGCTGACAACTAACACCCTCAACCGTGACACCGGGTATTCACTGAGTAATGTATGGAAACCGGCACTTAAGAAAATAAGATTGGCTGCCTCCCGGCCAATCACGGTAGACCTCACAACCAATTGAAGAGTATATAAGCTGGCAAACTTCATCCACTCGCCATTAGCCCTGAAGATGGAACCCGACTCGTGTTCCGAAACGTCGGCAGAATGGAGAAAGACCACCCGGCTGGAAGCCCGAATAGCCTTTTTCGAATTTTTTTTGTTATTTTGCGTAATATTTCTATGACCGTGCGCTGTGCATGTGGCGGTCATCATGCATGCTGAATGTTGGTGACTGACCACCCCCTGCCAAACACCCTGTAGGTGGCTCGCAGGGTATTTTGTAGATGGAACTGTTTCCGTCCTCTCCTGCGTTCCTGAAGTTTCTACCTCACGGCCCTTGTCTCCAATGGAGACAAACAATTTCTCACGATGTACTTATTCTTCGTGCTTAAATGACCGTTGATTCAGATGATTTGAGTTTATGCCTCTCATTTATATGATTACGTTCAGCCCTTTCTTGCATTTTTGGCGTAGGGATGTGAATAGTTCCAATTCAGAATATTCTTGGACCTCGCTGATCCACAAGGAACTGATACCTACTCCAGGATTTATTTCCTTATGACAGACACATTTGGGAAAGTTGGCACATTTGCTGAAGGCTATATCAAATAGTTCCGTCGCCTCCTTAGTAAAAAACTTTAACAAGTCATCCTGTTTTTTGAAGTACCATTTTACTCTATGGGATTTAATTTTCCCTATTGTTTTCATAATGTAGCATGAGATAAGTGGAAGTACTCTGGGTTGCATAGCTGCTGGAATAGATGCTTTTTCCCAAATGGCACATACCTTGACATAAACTTCGGTGATATCTTCTTACACGAAAATATGGTCAATACAGTCGGCGATGGCATAAAAGAGCATATAATCATCCTAGTGACTACCCTTGATAACTCCAGACGTAATTTACACGTTTTTCACTGAAAAACATACCTATTTCGCGTCATTTATCGCATGCAAGGCGTAGAATGATGAGGTGTGCTGCGGGTTGCAAATCTCGCAAAACTGCTTTCGTGGACACGATAAAAAGGTCATGTTCTCGATAATTAAAAGCAAAAGAACTGATTTATTTGGTCTAAAATATCAAGGAAAGACCAATGTTGTCCTCCATTGGAAAAAATGAGTGCTTGCTAAAACCAAATTTTAATTATTTACATTTGTAACGTTTTTCGTTAAAAATTTCGAAATTTCAAGACAAAATGGGGGACAAAAGTTATTTAACGATTTTGAAAAAAAATCATACCTGTAATACCCACCCAGATACGCAAGTTTTTCCGGGTATTACGATTCGCTCCTAAAGAAACTGCCAAAACGAGGCACCCTACTGTTCAATCCGTTTTACGGTATTATGAATATATGTCCGTTTGGCTCGACATTATGATTTTCAACAATCTAAACTAGAAGTATATATATAGCATATGACGTCAAAGTTTCTTCCGTGGATGCCAAATTTCGTTCAATCGTTGGTAACCCGCGTGATATCAGGAAAACACGTACGTTTACATCCTTCTTTAGGCAATGATGGGTTTTTAATTGACTCAAGGTTTTTTCCTGTTTTCGGACAGTTTCACGTTCTCGAATAGATTTCTCCAAATATCATTCCAGTTCAAGATCGAATTACCTCTATTCCCTCAGGCCCTCCGGAACATCTTTTTCAATGAATATCTCTCAGATTGAATCCGTAGTCTTATAAGTTAGGTACGTATGTCAAAATGTGTTACCAAAATCTCTCTACAATGTATAACAATTGAAGATTAATATTATTTTTTGTGGTAATCGATAATGGTATTAAGAATATATGTCCATGTGACTGGTCATCATGATTCCATCAATGTAAACTAGAAGCATATATTACAAATGACGTCATAGGTTCGTCCT
Organism: Ischnura elegans; assembly: GCF_921293095.1. NCBI lineage: Eukaryota > Metazoa > Arthropoda > Insecta > Odonata > Coenagrionidae > Ischnura > Ischnura elegans. Next base: position 10,229,497 of record NW_025791659.1, read on the forward strand.
TAGTTGCCAAATTTCTTTCTCTCGTCCGTAACTCGCGTGATATTAGGAAAACACTTACGTTTACAGCCATATTTAGGCAAGGAGTGGATTTTTAATTGACTCAAGTATTTTCCTGTTTGCGGACAGTTTCACGTTCTCGAATAGATTTCTCCAAATATCATTCCTGTTCAAGATTGAATTACCTTTGATCCCTCAGACCCACTGGAACATATATTTCAATTAATTTCTATCAGATTGAATCCGTAGTCTTATAAGTTAAACATGTCTAAATCTTTAGCTAAAATCAACCTACAACGTATAAAAAATGAAGATTGTTATTTTTTTAATGATATTCGATAATGGTATTAAGAATATATGTCCGTGTGACTGGTCATCATGATTTCCATCAATGTGAAATAGAAGCATATATTGCATATGACGTCATAGTTTCGTCCGTAGTTGCCAAATTTCGTTCTCTCGTCCGCAACTCGCGTGAAATAAGGAAAACACTTACGTTTACAGCCTAATTTAGGCAAGGAGGGGTTTTTAATTGACTCAAGGTTTTTGGACAGTTTCACAGTTTTGGTCTGTTTGCGGACAGTTTCACGTTCTCGAATAGATTTCTCCAAATACCATTCCAGTTCAAGATCGAATTACCTCTGTTCCCTCAGGCCCTCCGGAACATCTTTTTCAATGAATATCTCTCAGATTGAATCCGTAGTCTTATAAGTTACATATGTCAAGATGTGCAACCAAAATCTCTCTGTAACGTATAACAATTGAAGATAAGTATAATTTTTTGTTGTAATCGATAATGGTATTAAGAATATATGTCCGTTTGACTGGTCATCATGATTTCCAGCAATGTTAACTGGAAGCGTATATTGCATATGACGTCATAGTTTCGTCCGTAGTAGCCAAATTTCGTACAATCGTTCGTAACTCGCGTGATATTAGGAAAATACGTACGTTTACATCCAAATTGAGGCAAGGAAGGGTTTGTAATTGACCCAAGGTTTTTCCTGTTTGCGGACAGTTTCACGTTCTCGAATAGATTTATCCAAATATTATTCCTGTTCAAGATTGAATTAACTTGGATCCCTCAGACCCACTGGAACATATGTTTCAATTAATTTCTATCAGATTGTATCCGTAGTCTTATAAGTTACATATGTCAAGATGTGCAACCAACATCTCTCTGTAACGTACAACAATTGAAGATAAGTATTATTTTTTTGTGGTAATCGATAATGGTATTAAGAATATATATACACGTTTGACTGGTCATCATGATTTCCATCAATGTAAACTACAAAGCGTATATTGCATATGACGTTATAGTTTCATCCATAGTTGCCAAATTTCGTTCACTCGTTCGTAACCCGCGTGATATTAGGAAAATAAGTACGTTTACATCCAAATTTAGGCAAGGAAGGGTTTGTAATTGAGTGAAGGTTTTTCCTGTTTGCGGAAAATATCACCTTCTCAAATAGATTTCTCCAGATATCATTCCTGTTCAAGATTGAATTACCTCTGATCCCAGAAGCCCACAGGAACATCCATTTCAATTCGTTTTCAACCGTTGTTTCCTCGCCAGTGTTTCAGTCGAGGCTTTCAGCTCCAAACTTTCCTCCAATCACAAGCCGTAGAAACTTTTCGCCCGAGTTTCCCCTGGCGATCGATTTTCACCGAGGCCGAGCATGGCGTCCGACCCGAGACTCCCCAAGGCGAACGCCCGGCAAATTCACACGGAATCCTCGCACTATCTGCCGCGGAGACGTACCGTGTACCTGCTATCAGATTAAATCTGTAGTCTTATAAGTTACATGAGTCAAAATGTGTAACCAAAATGTCTCTATAACGTATAGCAATGGAAGATTAGTATTATTTTTTGTTGGGCACTTTACTCGTGGGAATATCCTTGAAAATATACTTTTTCACTGTTTTTGACAGATTTCCGTTGGCTATAATAAAATTAAAAACCAATATAGACTCCAAGTGGCCACGAATTCAGCAGTAAGATTTATTTACGATTTAAAAAAATGGGGCAATATTAGTAACTCTTACAACCGCCTTAACTGGCTTAATTATAAAGAGTTTCGCACCCTTCACATAATAACTCTAGCCTTTAGCGTCTTAACGACCGGTTACCCGCCATATTTGTACGAGAAATTCGTTAGAAAATCTGAAGTGCATAATATACCTACCCGTAATCATACCATTGACCTCCATATTCAAAAACATCACACGCCTCATATGAACAAATAATTCATAGTCACCGCCTCACGAATATGGAACTCTCTCCCAGCCCAAATAAGAAGCAGTACAAATATCAATAGGTTTAATTAAACATATTAATTTAATTAAACATGGCACATACGGGTTTCTGAACAATGCCTCCTTAACCTCAAGTTGAACATCTTTTGTTTGTATTCATGCTTAGCCTAATTCTTATTGTTATTTTTCTTGATACATGTGTGAATTAATGGTCAACTAATTTTAGAATTGTGCTAAATCACAGTGTTATCCTAATGTTATGGTTTCTTTAAAAAAATGTTTCTTTGTCATAATAGGGTGGTTTCCTATTATTTTTTTATAGCCTAAATCGAAAGATTATTACTCCTGGAGTACGTATTTCACGCTTTTAGATTTTTAAATGACGATACCTATTTTTCGCGATTAAATGAAAAGTGAAAAATTTCAAGCGCGCGAAAACGCGACGCGTAAGTAGGAATGATGGGAAAAAGTCCGTGCGACGCATTTCTGGTTCCCCCTACCGCCTTGTGAGGTGACCTTGATCGAGGCTCTGAGTGCTGATAGGACGCAGGATGCTAGCGGGTAGCTGAGTACCTTGCTGGCTGGTAGCGCTTGGCTTAAAAAAGGTTTATTAATACCTTTTCAAACGAAGAAAACTTTCCGACCTTAGCCAGTTTTAATAGGTGATTATTAAGACATGTTTCCCTGTGCTCTGTGCCACATGCATGCATTGGTAACCTCAGACGATGTATAACTCCTATCCTCTCGTGTAGAAACAAGGTCCCGGTGACGTCACGTGGAGTGGAATCGCATGGGCGCCAATCTGGTCTTTTTCAAATGAGGATAAAATTTGACCCTTGCCATTCGTCTAAACCGGTATTTCAAAAACAAAATTATTTGTGTATTATGAATACACTAATGGTGGGTAACGAATCGCCATCAATGCCTTTCGTTTTCTTTGAGGAAGGAAACTACCCTATTGTCATAATGCATAGTCACCTAAGATTCTAGTATTTAGTATGTTATATCTAAGTGCGATTATTAATTAATTTATTTATTTTCCTGTAGAAAATATTGTATTGTTTTCTCATGCTCTTGGCGATCTGCACTGATTGCATTTGTCTGTAAATATATTTATTAACCTTTTTACTTCTATTTTTCTACCAAGATGGAAATGTAGGAAGCTGTAATTTTATTTTCTCATGGGCCCCTGTGCCTACGAAAATAAACGACAATATTATTATTAATATAAGTGCGTGGAAATACTAGTTTACCCTCGTAATTTCTTTTATTTTCAGCTCATCTGGTTGTAGAACGTAACCGCGGTAAATGGTGACCATATGTTCCCTAGAAAGAGATGTCTGAGTCATAACTTCGCAAAGCCTACCGATGAGGTAAGAAAAAATATTATAAATATAAAGTATTTTTAAACGTTTTTCTCGCCGACTAAAAAGAAGAAAATAAATTTCTCAGTCCATATATCTACAACTACATCTACATAATACCCTGCGAGCCACCTCTAGGGTGTTTGGCAGGGGGTGATCAATCACCAGCATGCAGCATGCATTTGGACTCCTACATGCACACCACACCGTCCAAGAAACGTCCCGTATAATAACAAACTATACTACTATATGCTGTTAGAAATAGAATATAGAATATAAATTCAGAAACATGCATTAAGTTTTACATAGGTTAGTAGGCTACACTACAAGTCATGCAATCTATTTACGAGTTCTATTGCTGCCGTTATAATCTCTTATCGATCGTGGAAGAAATGACATTCGGAATCTGTCTGTTCTGCAATCTATCTCTCTTATTTTATTTATATGATCTGATCTTCCGTAGTACGTTGGTGTCCGCAAGGTATGGTTAACAATGAGTATAATGAGGATAATATATGAGTCTTGATATGAATTGTCACTCAAATGGTGACATACTGTGTGTCCCAAAAAGAATGACCCGATTAAAATAAGATTATTAATTAGGAAAAGGGCTTAACATCAACATATTGTATACTAAATTACTCACAAAAGACAAAAGCTTATAAAAACCCATCATAAATGTACAATATGCCCTCCATTGACTGCGCGGACGTCATCTAGCCGATAGCTGAATTCATCCCAAACTGAGCGTAAGGTGTCTTCTGTCACTGAAGCTACAGCAGCTGATATTGTTTTGAGTTCATCAATGTCACGAGGTACAGGAGGAACGTGAACACGCTGTTTAACATTTCCCAAAAGGAAAAAATCGCATGGTGTTGTGTCAGGGGACCTAGGAGGCCAAGAGTGTAAAGCCTGGTCTCGCGGTCCTGTACGTCATCTTCAGCGAGACTGGCTGCACTTTATTGTTAGACCTAATTGTTAGACCAATAATCTAAGGGTTGCACGCTCCACATCAGCGCTCGTAGTGACATTCAGCGGATTTTTCTAAAACTCTAAACAATGCCGATCACATTTGGCGCTGTTTCGATTGCCTAGTGACATTTGTTTCAATATTATTACAAGTTAAAATTGGGTAATTCTTTTTGGGACTCACTGTATTTAAGCCTTGTAGCCTTTACTAAATATCTCTGATATTACCTTTAACCCGGTAACGCCTGAATCAAAAATATCATCCGAACTTTTTTGTAATATTTATTTTTAAATCCATTAAATTCCAATACATAGATGCAAATTTTTTATACTTTTGGCTCTAATATTCTTGGAGATACAGTGTGGTACCGCTAGGTCCTAAACACTTTGAGTTCCGGCCTTTAATTTTAAAGCCCTACTGAGAAATCGAGCCATTTTTAATGAATTAACATTTTTTTTAAACATTAGCATCAAAAATATTTTTATATCGACGTGCATTTCAATAAAAATGGACTTTCGTCTCATTGGTGAATGCGTTGAATAACATTTATTACTAATTTTCAAGTACATATTTTAATAATGAAAACCTACTGTTTTTGAAAAATAAAAAAGTTTCAACAAATGATGTACCGCCATTAAATGCATAATATTTTTTATTACGCTCAATTTGAACTATTTAAACCATGGAAATCATACAAAAGCATTGTTCCAAGCACATCATTCAAAATCCTGGATGACAAAAATGGGTCACTGAACCCTTAACGAATGGTTATTCAACGGGTCCTCCAAAGAATTTTCACACCAAGTAGGCTGAGATTATGATGCAGGTTTCTACAGAGGACTTATCGTCCTCAAGACATTAAAAGAACTCTTTTTCCATCGAGAAGTTGATTTTTGAAATAACAGAACCACTAAGCAGTAAACTGGAAAATTACCGCGGGCAAAATATTACAGCTTGATGCAAACAAAGTCAATAACATATATAGACGTAATATTACGTCCATGGCAATCCTCAGAAGGATTAGCAGGACGTAATATTACGCCCATGGCACGAAAAGTGGTAAGGGGTCAAAAAATCGAAATTAAATAAACATCGGTAATTTCACAGTTTAACGCTAGAACCGCAGAACTTTCCAACCCCACCAAAACAGCGGCATGGGACTTTTTTTCCCATTGACAAAATGCGTTGATCCTGTCATGTTTAAGTATAATTGACGGTTTTTTGTGGTTTGTGTGAACAAAACACGTGTTCAGGTAATGTTTAAAACGTTTTATTAAGTATAACTAGGAATACAGTAAACTTATTTGACGTGTTGGTCGCAAGCTCAGACCTGCAGACGCGCCGGGCAGAGGTGACGCGGCCGGCGCTGCGTGAGTAGGCGGCCGGCGCAGTGCACAGATTATTCCCTTCTGAGCTTTTAACTGGCAGAATAACGGTATCTGTGCATCGATCCCCTTCGTAATAAACTGTTATTATGCTAAATACAAAATAAGTGTGCAAAAAAAACACTGAATTTGTATGTTATCCCCATATGCGACAAAAAAAGTCCCATCCCGCGGTTATAGTTAAATCGTAGTTTTTCTCGCGAACCAAACATTGTACAATATTTTCGATATGACCATTCGAAAGAGCGTAAACAAATGAGTTAAAGTCAGTAAATTTCAAAGAGATCAAACCACTAGTACGTGAATGGCAAACATTTTCAAAGGGCGATGGGACAAAAAAGTCCCGTCCGCGGTTCTAGTGTTAATGTCAAATACATTGAATATTTTCTATTTTTTCTCGAGAAGAAAGATTCATTTTCATCTAAAAATCACTCTAAAATGTCAAATCTTGCTGTTCTGAACCGAATGAATTGAATCGTTCAAAATTCGGTTCTCAGTTCGAATCGTTCAAAATGAACGATGGGAGATTCAAATCCATCGAATTGGAATCGTTCAAAAAGAACGATTTAACCCTTAACCGGTGACGTGCGGTCTGAGAGACCGCTGCGTTTCTAAAATTATGAATAATTTCAAAATTAAGATTTCAAAATATCTATAATTCTCGTTAGCTTCATATTTTTGCATAGGAAGGACATTCCACTCTTAAAAATTAACGTTCCTTTTATTAATTTCTGTAAATTTGCAATTGAACTCGATTAGCGGTCAGTGAGACCGCACGTCACTTACTAAGAATGCATCAAGAAAAGAAATAAGCGGGATAAATTTCATGGCTACTTACTACTTAGCCTTCCAACATTTAAGGTCTTTTTGAATCTGGCGAAATATTGGTACATAAATATAATAATTATAACTCAAGTGTTTTTGGCATCAGTTTTTTGATCCTGCTTCAAATCACAAATTTTTTAATGACAAATTGGTTCGTATTGGGAGTGTAAAAATTTTAATATAAGTTTTAAAATAGTCAAGCATCTAAAGAAAAATTAAACAAAACAATCAAAATGGCCCAGCAATATTTTTTGAATTTTTGATTTAATGCGGTCTCCCAGACCGCACGTCACTGGTTAAGGGTTATACACGGCTAGACTGCGTTGACGCTACCAAACTTTTCTGGAAAACGTAATTATAAGTATGCTAATCAGTTAAAAACTCTCAAAATCCCAAAAAATTACAATAAATAACAAAAAAAGGTTCTTTCAGTATTGCACTAGCTGCTGGTACCATATGGTACAGCTAGGGGTTAACGGGTTAATAATGGCCAATACATTCTAGGACACTACACACAATAAATTGAGGAGTTTCATGAATTTTTGCGACAATTTTTACTGTTCATGTGTGGGGAAATCGGCTTAAAAAATTGACGCTGGCGCTGGTTTTGGTAACTGCTAACTGTTATTTATTCGATGCTCAGCCGTTGCTGGTAGTCGACGTATTGGCGTTTTTTGTTGTGTGTGGCGTTATTGTGTTATGTGGCTATATTTTTTGTTTTATTATTTCGGACGTGTAATTGCGTTTTGGATCTTGTGTATTTGAAGTGCGGGTTGTCTGAGTAGTTCCATAGCGGTGTCAGTAGAATGTTTTGGGTTTTGTTTAGTGAATGTTGGAATGATTCTGCCATATCATTAAGGCATTGTGTGGTTACGCCTTGGAGTCTATATTCAAGCCTTCCAGTATTTACTAAATATATATGACAATAGGGTAGTTTCCTTCATCGGAGAAAACGAAAGACATTGATTGCGATTCGTTACCCACCATTAGTGTATTCATAATATACAAATTATTTGGTTTTAGAAATACCGGGTTAGACGAATGGCAATGGTCCATTTTTATCCTCATTTGAAAAAGGCCAGATTGGCGCCCATGCGATGCCTCTCCACGTTACGTCACAGGAACCTAGTTGCTATACGAGTAGATAGGAGTTATACATCGTATGAGGTTACCAATGCATGCATGAAGCGCAGAGCTCAGGGAAACATGTCTTAACAATCACCTATTAAAACTGGCTAAGGTCGGAAAGTTTTCCTCGTTTGATAAGTTATTAATAATCCTTATTTAAGCCATGCGCTACCAGCCAGCAGGGTACTAGGCTACCCGCTAGCAGCCTGCGTCGTATCAGCGCTAAGCCTCTACTCAAGGTCACCTCGCAGGGTGGCAACGGGAACCAGAAATACGTCACGCGGAGAGATTTCCCGGCATTCATACTTACGCGTCGCGTTTTCGCGCGCTTGAAAATTTTCACTTTTCATTTAATCGCGAAAAATAGATATCGTCATTTAAAAGTCTAAAAGCGTGAAATACGTACTCCAGGAGTAATAATCTTTCTATTTAGGCAATAAAAAAATAATAGGAAGCCATTGATTGGTAAATCTTAGGATATTTCACGTTAAAGTTCGAGGTTTTCTAGGAATTTCTCCACTTACCTGTTGAGTTAGTTCCCCATAAGAAGGAAATAGCCTGCAGAATAGCACAGGCGAAGAGGGCTTTCTACAAAAAGAAGAGTATTCTTACAGCTGAGAATACGAGCATAGAAGTATGAAAAAAAATCATCAGATGCTACATAAGGAGCATGTTTCTATATGGAAAAAAGAAAGTGCTAAGAAAGAATAGAAGAAAGGAGAAGTGTTCTAAATATTCGCCTTGTTATCTTCATAATAGTTGCACCTTGTGGATTTTGCTAAACATCTCTGATAATACCCTTATTAATAGTTGCTAGTCAAAGGAGTAGAGTTTGAGTTTCCATGGATGAAGAATAAGTATGCTGCGATATGCTGTCGGCAAAACAGTCATAGCCGAGATGTAATAATGAAAATTCCCTGAAATAAATGAAAAGTTAAAATAAAATAAAATTTTAACTTTTCATTTAATCTCGAAAAATAGATATCGTCATTTGAAAATCTAAAAGCGTGAAATACGTACTCCAGGAGTAATAATCTTTCGATTTAGACAATAAAAAAATTATAGGAAACCACCCTTTCAGTTCTAATGTGCTTAAAGTAATATGAGGTGTCCCACAAGGAAGCGTAATCAGCCCCATTTTGTTCATTCTTTATATAATTTCCACGGTTAAAAAATTAGCACGCCGTGACTTGCTGACGACATAGCAGTCATGGCCGAGATAGAGATGGATTTGAAGGAGACTTAGACGAATATGGAAAGGACAATAGCCAGATATCAGATGAAAATCACCAAAATGAAGAATAAGATATTAGTATGAAGCAAAAGAGAGGAGGCTAAAACAAGCCTTGAAAACGTAAGGTTGAAGAGGTTCAGAGTTTTCCTACCTTGGAAACCGAATTACTAACGATTGACGTAAGAATCATTAGCAGAATAGCAAAGACTAGGAGAAGAATTCACTTACAGCTAACAATAAAAGTACAGAAATGAGGAAACAAATGAACAAATGCTATTAAAAAATTATATGTTTATAATATATTAATTATTATAATGTATAATAATTATATTATTACGCTACTAAATTTACGTCTTATAGCCTTGAGTATAAGTCCTGTAATTATCCTTATTAACGGGAAAAGGATAATTATGCTACGATTTGCTGACGACAAAACAGTCATAGCCGAGACAGGGAATGATATGAAGAATACTTAGACAACTATACAAAAGGTCAGTGGCCAGATGTTAGCTGAAAATCAACTAAAGGAAGAATAATATGTTAGTATGCAGCGAAAGAGAGGAGGCCAGAACAAGTATTGAATAAGGAAAAAGAAAGTGAAAGAGTTTTCTTAACTGGGAAGCCGAATTACCAACGATGGACGAAAGAAATCGTAAGCGGAACAGCACAGGCTGGGAAAAGAATTTACTTGCAGCTGAATTTAAAAGTACAGAAAGAGGAAAAAAGTCGAGAAATACTATAAACATACTATATTTATGTCTTTTAGCCTTGATTATATGTACTTTTATTAGTCTTTTTAATGGTTGGTTAATCAAGGATACTCCACGTGATAAATTGAGGAGCTCTATGAACTTTCCCAGCACTTTCATGTTGCTATGTTTTATAAAAATCGGCTGAGAATCGAAAAAAAAGAAGACGAAGATACAGGTCTGCAGCAAAATAGAGCAAACTAGGACAAACGTTACATTAGGAACAAAATTCCTGAAGATTTGAAAGAGTATTCTTATCTAGGAAGTGCAATTACCTCTGGATGGACCAAGCAAGAAAGAAATAGTCAATAGAATGGCATAGGCGAAGAGGGCTTTCAAAAAAATCATAGAATAGATTCAATAGTGTGTTCTACGTCCGCGACTGCTTTCCGGCTGTGGCGCTGTGCGCACGATTTGGACTGCTTGTGGCATCATATGCTCTGCTGTCCAGCAACATCTTGTCCGGTAGTGTCCGAAAATATCCACAGGGAAGAATGATGCCTCGGTAGCCAAACTGGCTAAAGCACTCGACCGGAAATCGGGGGATCCGGGTTCGAATCCCGGTCAAGGCGAACGATTTTCTCTCTGTGGATCTTTCGCACCATTGTGCATTGCGGGTGACTCTCTTCAAAGTTATCACCGCGGCTAGTCCCGGTATACTCTGAACTAATCTTCTTGCAGCTGAGAATACAAGTATAGAAGTAAGGTAAGAATTCATCAGATACTGCAAATGAAGCATGTTTCTCTATGGAAGCGAGGCTTGGACGTTGACAGCAGGAGAGAAGTCAAGAGTGGAAGCATTCAAAATATGGTGCTATACATAAGAATGTTGAAGACAAAATGGATAGACCGTTTAACTAATTAGTAAGTGCTAAGAAAAGTGGGAGAAAATGGAGGCCTCCTAAAAATCATAAGCAGAAAAGGAGACAACTTAGTTGGCCTCATTATGAGGTCTGATGTAAACAATCTTTGAAGGACAGGTGGAAGGGAAGAAGGGCAAGGGACGGCCCCGAATGAGTTACATAGGACAAAGGGTTATAAAGGCTGTGAAAGAGAAGAAATACGTTGAATATGAAAAAGTTAGAGGATAGGATAGAGGAATGGAGAGCTGCGTCAAGCCAACCTTTATATTGTTGACTGATGATCATTACCAGTTATAATACTGATGTCAGTTGAGTGTCGTGTTTTCCCCGGCATTTGGATATTTTGCTGTCACCTTGTAGCGATCGTGTGCACATCATATGATACGTGTGATTCGAAAAGTCATCTTGATTATCATCAATGTAAATTGAAAGGGAATATAGAATGTGACGGTACCATTTCGTACAGTGTTGCCGACTTTCGTTCGGGAACGATTCTCCTCATCGGTACCACGAAATTAATTGTAAACATTGATGTTCGTCATCTGTTTAATTTCTATTCATTTAAAACTGTAGCCTAGCATAGGTCACAGACTTAGAGAAGTATAAGATAAACTTTCTATTTCCTATAAAAAGAATAATAATTACTTCTATTAAGAATATGGTTTCATAATTCGAATGAGCATATGTATTTGTCAGAGCAGTCGCCTTGATTTCAATTATTATTAATCGGAAGTGAATATAGTGTATGACGTCACTATGGTTTGCAGTGTTGCCAAATTTCGTTCGGGAACGATAATCCTCATAGGGTCCACGAAATTAATTGTGAGCATTGATGTTATTCATCAGACCAATTTTAATTAAATTGAAGCCGTATTGTTGTTTAAGTTACAGACTTGTGAACAACCCCTTTCTTTGACCTTCATTTTATTACTATCAGCGTTGATGCTATAAACGCACTGAGAAGGATAACAGTCTGACTTGATCAGTCATCTTGATATCTAACAGCGTAAATTGGAAACTGTTGTAGTCGTATAATTGTAGTGTCGTCACGCTTTAATGCATTGTTGCCAACTTTCGTTCATTCATACGGGGGAATGATTCATCCCCGCAATTGCCTCGTTTTCCCGCATAGTAGTGCTTTTATCGCTTATACCAAAACATTTCCATGGCCTTTAAAAATATTTATCATTACTATTAGGTAGTGAAGGTTTTCATGATTGCAGTGAGCATAATTACACGTCTGATTCGTTCAGCCATTTGGAGTTCAATCGATGGAAATTGGAAGCGAATATAGTATATGACGTGCATTGTTGCCAAATTCTGTTCATTCAAGCCGGGAATGCCAATGAGCATAAGAATACGTGTGAATCGGTCAGCGATCTTGATTTCAAACAACGTAAATTGGAAACAGAGATAGTATATGACGTCACGCGTTCATGCATTGTCGCCAAATTTTGTTCATTCATTCCGGGAATGCCAGTTCAGAATTCCAATGAGCGTGGTAGTACGTGTGAATCGCTCAGTCATCTATATTTGAATCAACGTAAATTGGAAACGGATATATTATATGACGTCACGCGTTCATGCATTATTGCCAAATGTTGTTCATTAATGCCGGCAATGCCAGTTGGCATAATAATACGTGCGAATCGGTCAGTCGTTTTGATTTCAAACAATATTAATTGGAAACGGATATAGTATATGACGTCACGCGTTCATGCATTGTCGCCAGATTTTGTTTATTCATGCCAGGAATGGCAATTCATAGTGCTAATTGGCATAATAATACGTGTGAATCGGTCAGTCATCTTGATTTCGAACAACGCCAATTGGAAACGGGTATAGTATATGACGTCACGATTTCATGCATTGCTGCCAAATGTAGTTCATTCATCCTGGGAATGCCAATTCCTAATGCCAATTGGCATAATAATATGTGTGAATCGGTCAGTCATTTTTAGATTTCGAACAACATAAATTGGAAACGGATATAGTATATGACGTCACGCTCTCATGCATTGTTGCCAATTTTCGTTCATTCATGCGGCGGAACGATTCATCCACGTAAGTGCCTGGTTTTCCCACATCGGAGCGCTTTTATCGCATCCAGAAGTTTTCCAAACGACCTATTCCCCTAAACGTGAAGTTTTCCCTTTGCCCCGCAACAGTAGAACAAAAGTTTGTTCAGGGCGATTATGAAGTTTGGGGTTTTTTTTCAGTGAAACTCCATTCCTCTAACCCCACCCCCCTCCCCCATCCTTACTGAAAATAGACTTTAGATTGACTTTCGCACTTTCGCGGGAGGGGGGGGTTCAAAGACCCCTTGTTAAACTTTGCGGTACAATTCGTACAAGAGTTTGGAAGGAGGGGGAAGGTGGGGGAAATTATGTGTGTATCTGGGTGAATATTGTCGGCAAACTGTGTCACGACCCACTGACATGATTCAGGAAGAAAACAACAGCGATTCAAAGTATGGCTCTTCACCAATTTAGCAATGGATGACACTTTGTCAATGAATAAATAAATAAATCCTATTATCTTCCTTCCTCTCCCTCGTTTACCTAACATTCTATCCTCTATAACTCCGTTTTCAACATCCCCTCCCAGCTAAGTATTCGATCCATCCACACCTTCTGTCTCTTCCCTATCTCTTCTAGGAGCTGCCTCTCCACACCCACCATGTCCAGCACTTATTTGTCCACCTCTGTCTATTCCACAACTACTCGCTCCATCCATACATTCTATCTCTTTCTTATCCCATCTATAATTTGCCTCTCATCACCCACCATGTCCAGCACTTATTTTCACATCTGTCTTCTCCAGAAGTACTTGCTCCATCCATACCTTCTGTCTCCTCCTAATCTCATCTGTAAGTTGCCTCTCCTCACCCACCATATCGAGCACTCCGTCGTTCCTCCTAACATTCCACCCTCTATAATACTGTTTTCAACATCCCCTCCCCGCTATGTACTCGCTCAATCCATACCTTCTGTCTCATCCATATCTCATCTAGAAGCAGCCTCTCCTACCCCACCATGTCCAGCACTTATTTGTACATCTCTGTCTACTCCACAAGTACTCGCTCCATCCATACCTTGTCTCTTTCTTATCTGATCTAGCAGCTTCCTCTCATCACCCACCATGTCCAGCACTTCGTCGTTCCTCCTAATATTCTGCCCTCTACAACACTGTTTTCAACATCCACTCCCCGCTCAGTACTCGCTCCATACATGCCTTCTGTCTTCTCCTTATTTTCAAGAAGCTGCCTCTCCTCACTCACCATGTCTGACCGCACCTTGAATATGCAGCGAGTGCACGGGATCCGGTGCAGAAAGACTTGATTCGCGAACTGATCAAAATACAAAGGAAGGCTGCGCGGTTCGTCAAAAAAAGCTACGCGCGTACAGACAGTGTTACCCAGATGTTAAGCGAATTAGATTGGGAGCCGTTGGAGACTCGGAGGCTGCGCGCTAGGCTTCAATTGCTCTAACAATCGAGAATGGATATATCTTTAGGAGCGACACGGAGAACATAATGTTAGAGCCACTCTATATTTCCTGGTCCGAAAGAAGCGATAAATTAAGAGAGGTGTTTCGCCGAACGGATAGATATGGGAATTCGTTTTTCCCCCGAACCATAAAGGACTTTAATAAACGCTAATCGTAATTTTCTTGGAGCACTTCCTTTTTATTTTTAAACGGCTGGTGTCCTAACACCCCCTGCCACACGCCTTTTTGGTGGCTTGCGGGGTAATATGTAGATGTAAATGTGGTATCGATACTCAAATACTGTTAAGAATGTTTTAAAAAAAGCTGTGATATCGATAAGTGGACCATAATAATAATAATAATAGTAAAAATAATATGCCTTTATTCCACAACAACCCTTTCCACAGTCCCTGTACCCTTAAAAAGGTCGTGATGCAAACTGTTACCCTTTCTACTGGCTCCGTTTTTTGAGACGTTATAGTACTGTCATGTTCCCAAAATTATTTATTTAATTTCTTAATAACTACTGTTATATCGTCAAAACCACCATGCGTTTTTGAAAGTTTCAATTGTTTTCAACAGTTGTAGACTATTAGATAAGGATATTTTCAATATTTAATATTTTTTCATATTTTTAGAAAAAACTAGTAATTTTTGTGAAAACAAAATGATTCTATGGTCCGTTAAGCGAAGATGTTATGAAGTTATACCGTACGATAATATCACCATAGTGAGACTAAAATTTATCACACGAGATGCATAGTTTTCAACAGTTTTTTCATTTTTTCGTTTTTTTTTTAGAAAAATAACTAGTACTTTTTGTGAAAACAAAATGATTTTATGCTCCTTTAAGTGAAGTAGTAATCAAGTTATACTGCATGATAATATCGCCATAGTGAGACTTAAATGTATCACACGAGATAATAATAAAAATAATAACATGCCTTTATTCGGGCGAGGTTGAGACTAGAAAGTCCCCTCTTCCACCTAACCCCTCGATAGCGTCAATGCAAACATATTAAAAAATGGTAAATAAACATTGACAATACAGAAGATATACAATATACACTATTTGTTAAATGTTGAAAAAAGATGAACAAGTTTGTGTGAAATTTTTGCGTAAAAAGGATTTCTGTTTTTGGGAAAAATCATGAGGATAAGGGTGTAATATCCTTCAGCGAAAAAACCCACCGCAGGAAAACGCCCACACAAGAAGGGGGTTGTGAAAAACCTGCGAAAACGTACTGACAAGGGGAGACCACGTACCTTTCTCCGCCTATTTCGATGCCGCACTTTTTGAGGCATTCGGAATGGTGAACTTATCCCTGAACTAGTAGTGGTTCCATCGAATGGGCCTTAATTTGGCTGTAACTAATTAATTTTCATGCGGTATTTTTCACAAGCCGTATATAATGGCAAAATTTCACGTCATTCTTCGGATGGGTCCGGCGGGGTAGTGGTAGCGTTCGTGACTCCCACCGAGTGGACCAGGGTTCGAGGTTTCGTGATGGCAGTTTATTTTGTTTTCTTAATTGTGATCATACGGCGTCAAGTTTTTCATCAATTTTAATTTAATTTTGGCGCGACCGGAGCTGGAGCCCCTTATTCGCCAATTGGCGGATTGGCGGCGGTTTCTGGAACTATTTTTCAATACAGTCTCACACTTTTCTCTGCAAAAACTCTACCAATGAGTCACTGTTTTATCCGTCACTTTCAAAACTGCCATATTGTACTTTTACATACATTGCCCTAGCCATTGACTAGTCAATTTTAAAATGTGACATATACTTAAATGACTATTGAAAAACCAAGAACCCTTTCTTACAGATCGTGAACATTCATGCGGATTATTTTGAGTTTGATTTTTACGTACCCATTCATTTCCATCAGTCTTCTTTGGTCTCTTAGTTATCTTCATCTGCCTTTCAACTTAGGACATTTATAATTTCACGCAATCAAACCTTCATTCATACACCAATTTAACGCACACTTTTGTCCGTAAACAGGCAATAAAGCGAAATATCTGCTAGAATATTTAACCTCTCTTGAAGAACATTCATCCAAATTCTTTTTTAATCCCCTTCCATCAAAGTCATGTTCGAACGTTTTATGAAATGGTAACTTCGATAATAAATCCGATTTGTTGATAAAAATTTAGTAACCATAACGAGGGGGGAAAATGGTCCTGGAAACTGCCGCCAATTGGCAAATAAGGGGCTCCAACTCCGGTTCACCCACAATTTTTTTATCATCATAATGGCGTTTAGGTATTTAAGCATTGTCATTAGCCATAAAAAAATACGGCATTGGAAAAGGCGGAGCAAGGTACGTGGTCTCCCCTAGTGAGTGAAAGCTAATGTCATGTTTCATATAATATAAAGCATCGTTAATGAGGTACAAAGCATGCACCAATGTTACGCATGCAATTGAGACACAAAATGTGGGAGAGGCCAAGCTGTAGGGTGAACTAAGCACGTTTCCTACACAGAGAAAATCTACAAAAGGCAGCAAGCTGAACCACTAACCAGAATATCTGTCGCCCACTCCCCTCTCCTCTCGCTCTGCAATACAAAATGCAATTCAATTCAATTTATTCAGTCGCCATAAGCATATGAATTATGCATGGCTTAGTCAATATATTACATGTTTAATTTTACACTTCATGTAAATTAAAAAAACATTATGAACGATATAAAAACAGTACGAAATATACAAGGCATATAATTTATAAATGTTTGGATTAACACATTTCAATAGGGTAGTTTCCTTCATCAAAGAAATCGAAATACATTGATTGCGATTCCTTACCTACCATTAGTGTATTCATAACATACAAATTATTTCGTTTTAAAAATACCGGTTTAGACGAATGGCAAGGGTCAATTTTATCCTCATTCGAAGAAGGCAAGTTTGGCGCCCATGCGATGCCACTCCACGTGACGTCACATGGACCTAGTTTCTATACGAGTAGATAGGAGTTTAACATCGTCTGAGATTACCAATGCATGCATGCGGCACAGAGCTCAGGGAAACACATCTTAATAATCAACTATTAAAATTGCTTATGGTCGGAAAGTTTCCTTCGTTTGATAGGGGAATAATAATCCTTATTTAAGCCAAGCGACACCTGATAGCAGGGTCCTGCTAGCATCCTGCATCGTATCAGCGCTCAAGCCTCGCCCCAAGGTCACCTTACACGCCGACAGCTGGAATCAGAAATACGTCACTTTTCCCAGCATTCATACTTAGCCGTCGCAATTTCGCGCGCTTGAAAATTTTCACTTTTCGTTTAATCGTGAAAAATTGATATCATCATTCGAAAATCTAAAAGGGTGAAATGCGCACTCCAGGAGTAATAATCTTTCTATTTAGGCAATAGAAAATAATAGGAAACCACCCTATTATACATTTAAATTAGTTTGCATTAGAAAATCATTTACACGATAGAATAATTTACATAAAAGTATTTTTTCACGGCACACTTGAATTTAACAGAACTTTTGATATTTTTAATATAGGTAGTTGATTTATTGGACATAAGTATTCCCTGATGATCTGTCCCTTTAATCGTTTTATTTACTCTGTGCTGACTTAGATGTAATGCATTTTGGCTTCTCGTATTATGACTATGAAGGTCACAATTTTTAATAAACATGTCTTGATTTTTTTTAATAAGAGACAATGTTTCAAGAAAGTATATGCAAGGAAGAGGTAAGATTTCTAGTTTTTCAATAATAGGTTTGCTGGGAGCTCTATTATTAGAATTATTTATTATCCGAATTAATACGAAATTCACGGCTTAATCAGGGTTTAAAGGTACTCACGGTTCAGTGAGAGCCCTGTTATAAGTCTTCAAGTGATCCTTTCAACCCTTAAGGATAAATTTACATGTACAACTATGAATAAAAACGCATGAATTCGCTTAAAATACATTTAAATGTATGTTGAAGACTGGTTACTACGGTAGGTTTCAATTGTTGAAATGATTGCATGTACCGTTAGCTCACGCGTCAATATCGAAGTTCTAGACGACGAAGTCGGCAACTTTCAAGCAAGATATAACACGATAACTTATTAAATGTTGCGATTATTAACGTAGGTAAACTCCCAATCAATATTAAACAGGAAAAAGGCAGGATTTTATTCGTCCGAAACAGGATAGCTTCAGGGCTAATACGTAAATATCGATGCTGAAATATAGGTGAGAATGTGCAAAATGCTGTGATATCGATTGGTGGACTATCTGGGAGAGCTGTAGAATTCGTGTGGAACGTTTCCTACGGAGAATCTACAGAAGGCAGCAGAACCAACGCCATCCAGAATATATATCTCCCATTCCACTATCCTCTCCCGTCTGTATAGGACACAACTTTCCACAACTTCCCCTCCAACGCCTCTACTACCCCACCTCCTATCTACCCTCCCCTCCAGCGCCTCTCCTTCTCGTCCGCGCATGCGCAGCGCACGACATTTTTATAACTCCGTCTCGAGTTCCCACTCCAACGGCCTTCCTCCGCTCGCAGTGGAAAATAAAAGAGAAGTTCAGAAAAAACAGACCTCTCCTCCAGCGACGAAGCCATTCCTCATCCTTCCCACAAACCTCTCTGTCTCTCCAGCGGTAGAAAATATATCCCAGGATGCACTGCGCTGTACTACACTGATGTAGACGAAGAAAATAAAATCTGTGCGGTCCGCTATGCAATTGTTTTAACGTTATTTTACGTTTCAAACGAAATTAACTCGCCGATTATCACCACGCATACAAATTAAAACTTTGATATGAAAATAGAGAATTCTAAAATATGTCAGCCTAAATTTTATTTATTAGGCAAAGTAAATTTTGAATCATTACAACTATTTCGCAACATGTTTTGGATTATTTACGATGGCAGTCTTTAAATACGAAATAATAATAACTTGTTTAATGATCTCTATGGATACCGATTGAAGTAGCGACATAAAGATTAATCCCAATTTTACACAATCCTATGCTATTCATCGGAAGAAAATATATCCATGGTGCACTGCGCTATACTATATACAAAGTATACTGCGCTCATCCTTCCCATAATCCTCTACGACTCTCTCTCTCTTGTCTCTCCAGCGGCAGTAAATATATCCCAGGGTGCATTGCGATGTTCTACACTGATGCAGACGAAGGGAATAAAATCTGTGCAATTCGCTATGCAATTGTTTTAACGTTACTATTACGTTTCAAACGAAATTAACTCGCCAAGTATAACCACACGTACAAATTAAAACTTAGATATGAAAAATGATAATTCTAAAATATGTCAGCGTAAATCCTCATATTATTTCTACTGTATACCTTTTTCTCAACTTATACGCAATCAAACTCTACAAATGAGGTACCAAAATCCAAGGAATTTATCAGAGAACATGCGACTGCATATCATACTTCCTATATATTGCTATTGTTTCCTAAAATTGGTTTTTAAAAATAAAAAAAAATCGATTAAAAGAAATAATCGATTCCGGCAAGATTGTCCTCATCCCAAGAATACAGTTAACGCCGTCGGATCCCACCATGCCTTTTAATTTGACTCGCAGACAATTTCCCATTATGGTTACCTAGGCGATGACTATTAACCCATTAATCCCCAGCGTTGCGTTAACGCAACTTTATTGAATCCTAATTCTCAGAACAAATTTCTACTTCAGAGTAATTTCTTCTTCGATTTACTGACTTTTTTTTAGTATCTCCAGTTCAACTTTGTCATTTCCTCCAACAATTTCATCCATATAATTATATTTTTATGACTGATGGCGTTTGGCATAAAAATCGATGCGCACATACGAGACACCCTAGGTAGAATGACTTACCCCCTGAATGTCCGTTGAAAGGCAGAATGGGGCATTTCCTCCAAAGGAATACTGATTAACTCCCGGCGAAAATGTTCAGTGTTCAAATAAAGGTAAAAAATAAAAGAGGTTGCCTAATTTTTTTAAATTTCTTTTCTTTCTTATTTATTTTCCGGATTTTTCACAGCGTTGCGTATAAGCTGCATTTTGAAAATCATATAATATGGTGAAAATATTTTTTTCCCAAAAAATCATCTCAATAGGGTGGTTTCCTATTATTTTTTTATTGCCTTAATCGAAAGATTATTACCCCTGGAGTACGTATTTCACGCTTTTAGATTTTTAAATGACGATATCTATTTTTCGCGATTAAATGAAAAGTGAAACTTTTCAAGCGCGCGAAAACGCGACGCTCAAGTATGAATGCCGGGAAATATCTCCGTACGTCGTATTTCTGGTTCCCCCTCCCGCCCGGTGAGGTGACCTTGAGGCGAGGCTTAGCGCTGATACGTCGCAGGCTGCCAGCGGGTAGCTGAGTACCTTGCTGAATGGTAGCGCTTGGCTTAAAAAAGTTTATTAACACCTTATCAAACGAAGAAAACTTTCCAACCTTAGCCAGTTTTAGTAGGTGATTATTAAGACATGTTTCCCTGAGCTCTGTGCCTCATGCATGCATTGGTAACCTCAGACGATGTATAACTCCTATCCTCTCGTGTAGAAACTAGGTCCCTGTGACGTCACGTGGAGTTGCCTCGCATGGGCGCCAATCTGGCCTTTTTCAAATGAGGATAAAATTTGACCCTTGCCATTCGTCTAAACCGGTATTTCAAAAACCAAATAATTTGTGTATTATGAATGCACTAATGGTGGGTAACGAATCGCAATCAATGCCTTTCCTTTTCTTTCATGAAGGAAACTACCCTATTAGGCAAAAATAAATGGGAAAATGCGACACAGTCTAAGTTAAAAGCCCTACATGCAGTCTGGGGAATAATGGGTTAACAAGGCTCAGGGTCAGACTTTGCAAAGAGCTGGCTTATTCCTGCCTTACCCTGTATTATCTCATGACCAACTTTATGTAGTATTCTCTAGGGTAAGATCTTTTCAAAATATTTTTGTAAATATTAAGGAGAACGCTAAACAAGTGTTAATAGAAGATAGTGTAATCACTTCCAATTAAGTTGTGTTTAAAGAGGTCCTCAATTTGTACGTGAACATTCCGATTAAATTTGTACATAAGACCCTGCCTTTTTTTCTACATTTTAAAATTAGAAACGCGCCTATCCCTCTGTGGACCCGCATTGAAAAGAGCGGGGGAAACCCGCACTGGGAGCGGGCGCATCACGCTCGTTTTATTTACTAGGCAAAGTAAATTTTGAATTAATACCGGTACTTCGCAACATTTTTAATGTCTCACTCTTCAGTGACAGAAAATATATCCCAGGATGCACTGCGCTGAAGTATAGCGATGAGGACGAAATTAGTAAATTCAGTGCAGTCCGCGATTCATTTGTTTCAACGTTGCTACAACGTGCCAAATAAAATTGTCACGTGAACTTTCACACATAAACAAATAAAGACCTAATCATAATTCTTCAAGATTTGAATTAAAAGCAAACTTACAAGCCAACAATAAGTATGAATACGTATAGTGATGCAGACGAGGATAACTAATTCTGTGCTGTCTGCTACGCATTTGTTTTAGCGTGGCGATAAAGTTTCAAACAAAATTAGCAAGTTAATGCAAATCACTACACATGCAAATAATGACTTGATGACAATTCTAAAAATGTAATTTTAAATTTTAACAGTAATTCAAAGAAAACTTTTAATCATTATAATTATTTCCTAACATATTTAGCATTATGAACGACAGCCATCTTAAAAAAGTAACTTCTTTAATTATCTCCATGGATACCTAATGAAGTAACAAAATAAACATTCATCCAACATTCCCACAATCCTCTACGGCTCTCTCCCCAGCGGCAGAAAATATATCCCAAGATGCACTGCGCTATGCTTTAGTGATGCAGACGGAAATGGTAAATTCAGTGCAGTTCGCTATGCATTTGTTTTCACGTTTCAAACAAAGTGAAAATGAGAAATATTACCACACATGCAAATGAAGACTTGATGATAATTCTAAATAGAGTCAGTATTAATTTAAATAATAATACGTAAAAATTGAATCATTTTAATTTTAACTTTACGTTTATAACGATTATTAACGGTGGCCGTCCCCAAAACTTAAAATAAGTGTCATGCAGACGAAAAGAATATATTCTGCGCATTCCGTTACGGATTTGTTTTAACGATATTACAACGTTAGAAACGAAATTATCGCCCAAAATATCTGTACATGCGCAAAGGAAGACTTGCTCATAACTCTTCAAAATGTTAGTTTACACTTGAATCATACGCCAGAGTAAATTTTGAATTATCATAAGTATTTCATAGCATTTTCAGGAGTTATAATGATAGCCGCCCTCAAAAATAAAATAGTTATAACTTCTTTAATGTTAACCTGCATGTATACCTAATGAAGTAACGTAGTGAACATTCAGTCAGCTTTCCCACAATCCTATGCGGCTGTCCCGCGGAAAAAAATAAAGCCGAAGAGCCGAAGTTGCCGAAGACATTTTTCTGCAGGCAGTAGCACTGTAATGTGGAGACGTCCAAACCTGCTGCATAAACATGTAGAACAATTGGTCTTTCTGCATGAGAATTGGAGAGGTTCAAATATTACATTTACGTATACAACCTTAATTACAATAGCAGCCTGCATCGTATCAGCTCTCAAAGCCTCGCCCCAAGGTCACCTCACGTGGCGACAGCGGGAACCAGAATGACGTCACACGGGGTTTTCCCAGCATTCATACTTAGCCGTCGCGTTTTCGCGCGATTGAAAATTTTCACTTTTCATTAAATCGCGAAAAATAGATATCGTCATTTAAAAATCTAAAAGCGTGAAATACGTACTCCTGGAGTAATAATCTTTCGATTTGGGCAATAAAAAAATAATAGGAAACCGCCCTATTGTTTTATTCAGGTGTCATATCTTAGTTTATCTAAGAGGTCAGTTTCACTGACAAGACTATCGTAACGACTTTTTGGTGGAGAGGCATTTTTTTATTCATTGCAATCATGTAAATAGTTAAAATCCTTTGCAGTTAGTGTTTAATACCGTTTAGCACCACGATTTGTGTTTAAGCAGATTCATCTAAGATCGTGCCGCGATGAACACTTTTGCCCCGAAATTCTAAAAATTATTACTTCCGGTAGATCGGGATGGGGGAAATATGGGCAAAGTTGACGGCCGTTTAAACTTTGTGGGAACTGCGAAATTGGAACGAACTAACTCTTCGGAACTCATTTGGGCCAGTTTGAACTCGGTAAAGTTGGCAATGCCGTCGACCTTGAAGTTGGTAACAACCTTTATCTCTCTTCCCCCCACTCCCCCCTTTCAAACAACCAGAAATTTCCCAGAAAACTTTTTAGACGACCTTCAACTGTTTGAAAAACAGTTTGATCATAACACGCTAGACGGTGCCAACTTTTGCTTTAACTCGGGAGAGAGAGAGAGAGAGAGTTGTTTGTTGTTGAATTGACACGTGTTGTTGCTTGTTGTTCTTCTCAGTTGTCGACTCCGATCCTCGACAACTCGGTTGTTGCCGAATGCGATTTTGCCAAGTTGACTTCCCCAGTTTTCGTAGTTGGATTGTGTCTGTTCGGTATCAGAAAACTTTCACTTCGAAAAAGTCGTGTCATAGGTCACGACAACTTTTTGTTTCGCCACGTTTTTTTCTATTTTCATTTTTTTATGTCTGTAGTGCGCTTAAAAATTCCCATCGTAGGATGAGAAATATATAACAGTGTGTGGTAACGAAGAAAAGGCCAATGCCAATACTTAACAATACTGTACTGCTACTGCTAGCAACCGACAACTTCGTGACGTAATGCTTTTATCGGTGGGAAAGTGGCACCCGCACGCGAGGCTAGGCGCCTCGGCCAATCATATTTCTCGTTTATTTTCGTTAAAGAAATGTGGCTCCGAAAACGCCTCGGGAGCCCGCGAAGAAGTTAAAAAGAGTTGATCACTACTTTGTGAGATATTTACGATGTTTAATTACTCTGCGAACACAATTTCTTACTCCCGTTGGTGCGATGTGGCTTTTATTCGGAGATTTTGCCTTATTTACCATAGGATTTTTTCCAGCCTAAGACACCGATTACCAGCTGATGCTGAACATTGAGAAATAACTGTACACAGTTACCAAAACAGCGTAGCGTAAAAGCCTTATATATTCAAGGATTCAACGGTCGTTGATGGAAGAACATCGGCAACATTTGGTGCTCAATGTATCGGAATTTTCAAGTATAATTGTCTTGAAGTGGACTTCGTTTGCTACGTAATTGTTAACCTACGCCTATTATAATTTTCTTCTGGAGATTAGCAGTGAAGAAATTATTTTTATTAGTATTGTAACAATGTAACCTTCATCTTCAGCCCGGCTTGTTTACATCGTTTGCCTCACTGTTTACCGTAAGTGCACAACTTCCACAAGGGTAATTATTTAATTAGAAAACATTTTTGTCGCTTGAAATTACATATTGGGCTATTTAAAATACATTCGTTGGGAAAAACGCCGAGATCACGCGGATGTCACGGAAGGTATCATCGCGTCAAGTGTTTTGATCATGGCCCTCATGTTATGATTGTGAACTTGTGTGACGCACTTTACGCTATCTATATGGAAGTCGCTACCTTGGTTTGACAAGGTTCTAACCGACAATTTTGCAAAATTTGGTGTTTTCACTCAGGATAACAAAGTTTATGTTTCTCTATGTGTTGCACCGGTTTTTATTCCTCTATGTAAAATAATAACAGATTTAGAACAGTGACAAAGTTCAAACTGCAAGGAGAAAGAACTAATATTTGGTGTGACAAGGTTCTAACCGCATTTTACTTATTTTATTACTCATATAAACATGTAAAAAAATAAAATAAATAACATATTTTCTTAAAGTAATAATTACTAGTGTATCTAGTGGATCACTAGTGTATGTGCCAACAATCAAAAATAAATTCCTATTAATAATAGAAATAGAGCAGTTTAAAACTTTGACAAGGTTTTTCTCAAAACCAGCTGATGGTCAGTTAGAAACTTGTCAAACCAAGGTAGCGAAGTGTTAATGTTTGC
Source organism: Ischnura elegans (assembly GCF_921293095.1). Lineage (NCBI taxonomy): Eukaryota > Metazoa > Arthropoda > Insecta > Odonata > Coenagrionidae > Ischnura > Ischnura elegans. Next base: position 10,254,783 of record NW_025791659.1, read on the forward strand.
ATTTTGATACCATTTCCGTCTTATTTCAACCAACTTTGCGTTGATATGACTTGGACAAAACATACTGGATCAGTGACTGCTAATTTCCGGGTTCTTCAGCCGCGTCTGTCGTTTTGTCGTCAGGCTGAAGAACCCGGAAATTAGCAGTCATCGTGAACAACGCCGCGGAAACCTACGCACGAATTATACTGGATCAGTGTTAGTTTGTGACATGCCGTTGGAGGTATGAAGTTTTTCTCGTGTTGAAGTGAAATGTATGTACATAGTTTTATGATGAATAATTCATTAAAATTTTCCTAATTTCGTGCAATTATTCTTTTTATTTACCCCTTTCTTCCGATGGAATACACGGTACGTACCTTCCCAGTGCTCTTATAATTAAATAAAAACTATATTCAAGTCCCGCACGGTGCTTGGTTAGTATGGGGAAGTAAATTCAGCATTAATTTAAACGATAAATTTGTGACCCAGAAACGACGTCAAAGAGTGTGAGGATTTAAGTGATGCCATTTGCATTCTTTTGAAATATGGTAGCAAGATGCTTTTTCTATTTCGGCGTTGCTGAGTGATGCTCGCAAGGGTATTAGGAAGGTATGAGAGCTATTTTCATTATAAACCCCATTCTCAGATGCTCACAAAGGGTATTGAAGTTAGTAAGGAAGTGAATGAAATGTCCACGGAAATATTTCATTAAAAGTGCATCAATCCCTTATAGCAGCCCATTCGCTTTTACTGAAAGTATAAATTAATTTCGGATCCAAACTTTACGAATCAACAATAGATACCTATCTTGTCTTGTTGTGAGTAATTTCAAAGCAAAGCAATACATTACATTCGTAAAATGACTGAATATATTTAAGGTAAAATACCTTACGCTATTGGAACGCATAATGTGATATACGTGTAACATTGGCAAAGTTAAATACTGCTCCCACTACGTAAATTTTATGTTTCGAGTGTTTAATCAATCATTTTTATCATAAGGAACATTCACTTAGAGCGCTTCCACGGATCTAGTGTCGGAGATTATGAGTTAAATTCGTCAGCTTAAGCCGAAAAGTGTAAACAAAAGTCCGCCATGTTGCTTAAACTGTGTCGTTAGGTCCTACCGAGCGTTAGGAAATCGTCGGTAGCTACCGACGCGTTTGCTAGCAGGTAGCGCTTGGCTTAAATAAGGATTATTCATACCCTATCAAACGAAGGAAAATTTCCAACCATAGGCAGTTTTAATAGGTGATTATTAAGAGATGTTTCCCTGAGCTCTGTGCCTCATGCATGCATTGGTAATCTCAGACGATGTAAAACTCCTATCCACTCGCATAGAAACTAGGTCCCTGTGACGTCACTTGGAGTGGCATCGCATGGGCGCCAATGTGGCCTTTTTCACATGAGGTTAAAATTGACCATTAACATTCGTCTGAACTGGGATTCTTAAAACCAAATAATTTGTATATTATGGGACCTTGGTACGAGGATATGTGTACCGTTACGATGCAGGCTGCTAGCAGGTAGCAGAGTACCATTCTAGCAGGTAGCGCTTGGTTTAAATATGGATTATTAATGCCCTATCAAATGAAGAAAACTTACAGACACTTGGCAATTTTAATAGGTGCATATTAAAAAATGTTTCCCTGAGATCTGTGCCTCATGTATGCATTGGTAATCTCAGAAGATTTAAAACTCCTATCTACTCGTATAGATACTAGATCCCTGTGATGTCATATGGAGTGGCATCGCATGGGCGCCTATCTCACCTTTTTCAAATGAGGTTAAAATTGACCATTAACATTCGTCTAAACTGGGATTTCTAAAACTAAGTAATTTGCATGTTATGAATACACTTATGGTGGGTAACGAATCGCTAGCAATGCCTTTCGTTTTCTTTGATGAAGGAAACTACCCTGTTATGGCCACGAACTTACTGTTGAGAAAATTCCTTTCGCTGGCACTGGGTTAATAATCTTTTTTGGGCATAGGAATGCAGTTTCCCGGATTGAAGACGAATAAAATCCTTCATCGTAAGGGTGCTTGCAGGGGTATAGTTGGGGAAGGGGAGTAAGACCCTTTTCTAACGTACCGAAGGGGAAAGATTTCAAGGGGGGGGGGGGTGCTAGGTTGAGAGGGGAGTGCAGGAAGTGGGGGTTAGGCCAGGGGCGTTCGGATTTCTGAGCTTTTAGACAGTTATCCTCCCCTCAGTCTGCGAAACCTTCAGTGCATTCCCAACCGTTGAACAGAACAGGGGGAGTAGCAAGCTCTCTCCCTCACATTCCCGACGTAAACACGCCGACGGCGAGTTGCGGGGGAGTTTCCGAGCCGCCCCTAGCCGTACCAGGGCCGGCGGTTCACACCTCGCCTCCCGGGCGCCCTCTCCCGGCCCCGCCGGAGTCTTAAACCACGTGGTCGCGATGGACGGTTGACAACAATACGATTCCCATCGCGACAGTCGTGTTCATCAACGCGTTCTCCCATTGTTGACGAGCGAACGATGTGTTGGAGTGCATTGTTTGGGGACGGACAACAATCAGTAGCAGCTGTGAAGTGAGACTCTTAGTCTGGTGTGTCGGAAAAACTGCAGGAATGTGTTCAGCATAGACTTGGATGGTTATTGTGGCAAGCAGTAAGCTGTAAAGCTGTTCTTCCGAAACTATTTTGTGGGGAGACAAGTGTGAAATAGTTTTGTGAGTGATAATTACTGACTTTTGAGTGGGAAACTACAAGAAATTGTGTGCTGTATACCTGAAGGACGATTGTGGCGATACGGTGGGCGTTTATTGCTGTTCTTCCGGGACGATATTGAGGTTGGACAGACGTGAAAAAAATTCTGTGAAATGGTTAGCTGCTAAACGGTTAGCGGAAAACTGCAGGTTTTGGTGTTCTTTAGTATTTAGAGAGATTTTGGACACTAGGCGTGCTTACGACATATTTAATAGGGAGAAAGAGTTTGATCCTTTGATATTAAGTTCACAGAAGTGATAAATCCTTGTGTGGTCACTGAAAAACTACAGGACTCTGTGTTTAGTAGAGTTAAGGACAAGTTTTACTGCATACATTCGCACAGAAAACTCAACTAATGGTTTTTCAAGCTGTTGGAGAAAATAAAAAATACGTGAAACGCTATTGACAATACGAATTTGGTCGTGCTTTTGACATTTGACTTTTAACCGGAAAATTACAGGAGTGTTTGATCTGTAGGAATACAGCACGTGTGGTACAATTCGACTTGCGTTTACATCCTGCACTAGTGTTGTGACGGTTGGAAAAATAACCTGAAAATGAAAAAGCTGATTCAGTGAAGTGATGAACTATAAACTGACATTAAGGTAACCGAAGGAAATTCTCCTGAATTTGTTAGACAACTGTGATAATTTATCTTCTGCAATAATATCCTTAAATGTTTTTAAAACGTTTGGGTAAATTTCGTTACTTAGATATTTAAAAAGGTGAAGTGAGTTCTTGGTCACCTTAGTTACTTCAATATTGTGTTTTTATTTACAACTTGAAGATTTTGGTATACGAACCAGCTGAATTTCTCACTCGCACTGTCGCAACGGTTGAGATAACAATAGTGAAAGTGAATGATATCCATCAGCAATTTTGAAAATCAACGACAATACATCATTTCGTTGTGCCCCAGGCAAATTGTCAAAACTCTATAAGTTATAATCTTCGTTACCATTGTTTGAACTATATGGGAGGTGTGGAAAATTCTTCAGCGGTATCGCTATCAATAATGCAATAACTGTGTCAACGGTTGGGTTGAAGATCTCGAAGAAGCCGCTACGCCAGCAATAATATCATCTTCCATTGTTCTACACTTGGAAACAGTTGACAACTGATTTGCGTCGTCGCTGTCCGTAATATATTTACCTCAGCAGCAAAACGGTGAGTGTATTTTTTTCGTTATAACACCATTCTTAATTAACATGTGTACTACCGCTACCAAAATTTCCTCCATTGTTAGTGTGTTTGAAGATTAATTGGTGAATTTACTGGCAAGTCACTTTTCCGCAACTTAACTTTAATTAACTTAACTTCTCAACGGCGTACAGTGAGCAGAAATCGGAAAAAAGGTAGAAATTACTTTTAAATGTAGTTTTTCGTTGTAGAAACGTGAAACATAGCCAAAATACTAGTGAATGTACTCCCATCCAGTGAATGAGATGTCATATTCATGCTTATTCGGTGCTTTCAAAAAGATATGGATTTAGGCACGTAAACATGATAAAAATTCTAAAGTTTGGTTTTCATATCTCTTGAGAAATATTTCGTATCTAACAGCTGCTGACCCTGTAGGAATATTTTTATCGTTTTTTTTTATTTTAATGAGTTGAGGGAATATTGAATATTATATATATGTATCATTATAATCCCATGCTATTAATGCCATTTTACGCGAAGAAGGTAATTGCGCCGGTTAGAACTGCATTAATTTCTCATTATTGCGTGCAATTGTGCGAATGCACGAACGAAATTAGAACGTGGGATATTTTGTACTCTCACGTGCGTTAATTCGCGCATTCGATCTAGCAGTTCACCGCTTTACGCGAAGCAATTTTGACTGCGCCTTCGTGCGCGCGTTAGGCTGTGCAATTAATTGACTCGTGTAGAGAGGTCTTTTGAGTATTCTACATGTTAAGGTCATATGAATGAAGTATTGTAGTATCTTTGTGGGTGTCTTCTATCTAAATCCTTAACTGCGTAAATGCTTAATCAGTGCCCAAAAATGTTTTTCTTTATAAAATACAGTGTGTGCCTTTTATCTTGACCACCTGAAATAACTTTTTGTCCAGATGTAAATTCAAAAATGTATCAAGCAAATGTTCATTATCCGTCAAGGGGACATAATTCAGCATGATTGCCTTCCTTGTAGCTTTGTTATTTACAAAGATATGAACAGCGGTATTTCTTTCGTAAATGGCAGCATTTAATTTTTATTCGGCAATTCATTTCCTCCATTTAAAAAAGACATACCGCTGTTTATATAGTTGTAAATAACAAAGCTTCAAGGAAGGCAATCATGCTGATTAATGTCCCCCTGACGGGTAATGTACATTTTCTTGACACATTTTTGAATTTGCATCTGGACAAAAAGTTATTTCGGGTGGTCAAGATAAATGGGACACCCTGTATATCCAGAAAGAGTGGAGTAACTAGAAATATGCTTTGAAGGATGAGGGGACTTTGGGGGGCATGAGGAGGATAAGAGGGGGCCACCCCCCCAGAAACGGGGAATTCTGGAAAAAGTTTGAGGAATAAAAAAACAACATCATTATGGCGTTCCTAAAAATGCATTTTACATCATTTTGGTATTAAAATTTAACCTTAAGTAGGTGCAGTTATTGTATGATGGCCGCTTCACACGGTACACGGAATTGCGCAATCTGACGTGCGTGCGAAGGCGCAATCAAATTTGCGTCGTGTAAACCGGTGAATTGCTGAAACACATGCGAGAATGCGTGGATGCGAGACGGCAAAATAGCCCCTGTTCTAATTTCGTTCATGCATTCGCGCAATTCCACGCCATTTTAGAAATTAATGCAGCTCTAACCTGCGCAACTCCGTGCCACGTGTAAAACGGCCGTGATAAAACTAGAGAATAGTTTTAACCCTCTTAGTGCCACGGGCCGATATATCGGCTCGAGTGTAGACCGGATATTCAAACTATTTTTGTTGTAATAATTATGTTTATCCTTTATCCAGTGCAATAGAATATTATAATGAACAAATAATCCGTTTTTAGTAGAATAAAAAACATTACATCGATATTTCCAATATCAACTTCAAATTGTGTTTTTTCATAAAGTGCTATAAAACCCTTATATTTACGTTGGCACCTTTCGCTTGTACCTCCAAATTTCGGTGGCGCTAAGAGGGTTATATCATTTTTTTTTTAATTTCTATGAGGCTTCGAGGGGGGGGGGGTAATCTATCCCCTCATCCCCCACATAGTTACGCCACTGTCAAGTAACGCTTCATTCGCTACATTTTAATAACTTTTTCCGATTTTTTTTTAACTTTCAAGGAAAACCTGTAATATGAATTGCATATGACACATTACGGTTGTATACAACAAGCAGTTAGCGTTATGGTGAAATAAGGATTATTAATATCCCATCAAACGAAGGAAACTTTCCGACCATAGGCAAATTTAATAGGTGATTATTAAGAGATGTTTCCCTGAGCTCTGTGCCTCAAGCGTGCTTTGGTAATAACTTTTTCTGATATTTTTTTAATTTTCAAGGAAAACTTGTAATATGGATTATATATGACACATTACGGTTGTATACAAGAAGCAGGTAGCGCTTTGGTTAAATCAGGGTTATTAATACCAAATCAAACGAAGGAAACTTTCCGACCATAGGCAGTTTTTATAGGTGGTTATAGATCCCTGTGACGTCACGTGGAGTGGAATCGCATGGGCGCCAATCTGGCATTTTTCAAATGAGGTTAAAATTGACCATTAACATCCGTCTAAACCGGTACTTCTAAAACCAAATAATTTGTATGTTATGAATACACTAATGGTGGCCAACGAATCGCTATCAATACCTTTCGTTTTCTTTGATAAAGGAAACTATCTTATTGTGTCCTTCAGAAATATCCACCAATGAGTGTAGTGTATCATATAAGATACGAAATACCGTTAAGGGTTATGCTAATGGGCCACTGGTGACCAAATCTCCAGACTTTATATCGAGAACTATTTCAGAACTGTATCTACTGGAGACTAGTCTTAACTTCAGGTCACAATCACTTCAGTCGTTTAAAAAGAAGGCTGTACTCCTATTTGAAGTCTGGGGCTTAATTCAGTCTCCTCAACTCATTAGAGTTATCTTCTTAAAGTTGTGATGCTATCAAAACGCTCTACATAAATGTCTATATGTATGTGTGTGTTCATTACTGTCTAAGTTAAAACTTATATTTTTGTGTTATTAGTACTGAATATTTTATATTTTTGTATAAATATCTACTACTTGTTAGCCTAGCAATATACTCCATAATGCCATATTTTTGTGAAAATGCCTTTCATTAAGAGTAGAACATTTCCTGCATTTTCTATTTTTTGCTCTCATAGGAAGACCTCGAGCAAAATATATGGAACAAGTAAAGAGAGATGTGAAAGAGAAGAAATACGTAGGAGTGAAAAGATTAGCTGTTAGGAGAACTGAGTGGAGAGCTGCGTCAAACCAATCCTAGGATTGTTGACCAGTGATGATGATGAGGTTTTACCTAGAGCACAATAAAAATATTCAATATTCAACTTCAGAGAGGTCTTCGAGACCTGAGTTTTCGAGACTTATGTCAACTTTGAGTCCACATAGGGTAAATGATGCCGCTTTGAGTAATTTGAGACCAGTCTTCCATGTGGGATTGTCACAAAACTGGGTGTTCGATTCCAATCTAACTTTGTGGTGTTTAGTCCATTGGGAATTGTTCATGAATCACCCCCATATGGGTTTATATCTTCTGTTATTTCTACTGTGTAGATACCTTTTTCTCAACTTACACGCAACCAAACTCTACAAATGAGGTACCAAAAAGCACAGAATTTATCAGAGAACATGCGACGGCATATCTTACTTCCTAAATATTGCTAATGTTTCCTAAAATTGGTTTTTAAATAATAAAAAACTGTAAATATTCCTGACGTTAACGGCGCGCAAACTGATACATTTGTTCATTTGCAACAATATCTCGCATTCTTTAAATAGCTTTTATCAAAATGCGGCTGATTCCACATTCAAGTCTCCTAAAGTTTCCAAGTAGGCTTCCGCGGAGATTATGATGAATTCTGCTGGTTTTTCCGGGTATTCTTCCGCGTTTATCCATTTGTAGGACGATATTTCGCCAACGTTCCAGTTGGCTTCCTCAGGTCCACTGAAGTGTTGATGCAGAAATTTGTTCATCTTATATACCCCCGTTTGCCGCCTTTTTTCTCGAGGTGTGCCCTGATTGGTCAGGATCTTTGAAGACCCTTTTCCACGCGCTGGCGAGATTGTAGCCGTCTTCACGGTTGAAGTTCTTTGTCGTTTTGGCGATTTCAATTGCCTCCCTGATTATTCTCGGGTAGTAGCGGCCTTCTTTGTTCAGGAGAGAGGCGTTGTCAAAATCAATATTGTGTGTCGGTCCACTCCATTGGTGTTCCGCCACCGCTGACTGGGTGAAATGTCTATTTTTTACTGCCCTTCTGTGCTCTTGGACTCGGCATTTCAGTGCTCGTGATGTTTGGCCGATGTAGGACTCACCGCAGCTGCATTTAATTTGATATACTCCTCCACAGATGTCATTAGGGTGGTGGTCTTTCGTGTTGACGAGGATATTCGACATCTTGGTGACGCATTTGAATCTGGTCATGATGTTGTGTTTCTGGAGAGCTCTCGCGATCTTTTCCGTGGTACCGGCGACGTAAGGTAGGATAGCGTGTGCCCTCGCCTTTTCTGTAGTAGGGCTCTCTTCATTGGTCCTTTTTGGGGCCATCCGCGCCTGCTTACGTTCCATTTTGTGGAAAATCTTCAAGATGTTTTCTCGCCGGAAGCCGTTCATCTGGAAAGTTTCCATTAAATGCCGTTTTTCTTTTTCGATGGAGGCAGCGTCTGAGATGGAGCATGCTCGGTGGAATAATGTTTTAATTACTCCGAATTTCTGTTGTGGGTGGTGATGGGAGTCTGCATGGAGATATCGGTCCGTGTGGGTATTTTTACGAAAAACGGAGTGTCCCAACGTCCCATCTCCTTTCTTCTCGACCAGTACGTCTAGAAAAGGTAGGCGATTGTCCGTTTCCATCTCCATGGTAAATGTTATGGCAGCATTTTGTACATTCAGGTGGTGCAAGAACTTCTGGAGTTCATCTTTTCCGTGGGGCCATATCACAAATGTGTCATCCACATACCTCACAAAGAGTTTTGGCTTTTTGTTGAAGGACTGCAGGGCTTTCCGTTCAAAATCTTCCATGAAAAGATTGGCGATTACCGGGGAGAGTGGGGACCCCATTGCAGCACCATTTGTTTGTCTGTAGAATTTTCCGTTCCACGTGAAGTAGGAGTTTCTCAGGCAAAATTCCACCATCTTTGGGATGTCTTCTGGGAGGCCGTCGCTTGTGAATGTCTTGATAATCTCTACGGCTTCACCAATTCGGATGTTTGTGAAGAGAGACACTACACTAGTAAAATCAACGGTCTCCTGAACGATGATACTTACTCCGAAGAAAAACTGGATCCCACCTCCAGGACTCAAAAAGGAATCAAACACATTATCAACCAGTCTTCGATCCCTCCAGAAGAAAGAAAGTGGATCATCGAGTCGGCGCCCAAACCACCTAGACTATATGGTCTACCCAAGATCCATAAGCAAGGTGTCCCTCTACGACCAATAGTGAGTGCAATAGACTCTCCCTCTCATAAACTTGCAAAATACTTGGCCCAGCAACTCGTACCGTTCTCCGGTCAGACGTCTACGCATGTAAAGAACTCCGCTCACTTCATTGAGATTATAAAAAAGGCCAAAATAAGCAAGGATGATATTTTAGTGAGTTTCGATGTAGTGTCTCTCTTCACAAACATCCCAATTGGTGAAGCCGTAGAGATTATCAAGACATTCACAAGCGACGGCCTCCCAGAAGACATCCCAAAGATGGTGGAATTTTGCCTGAGAAACTCCTACTTCACGTGGAACGGAAAATTCTACAGACAAACAAATGGTGCTGCAATGGGGTCCCCACTCTCCCCGGTAATCGCCAATCTTTTCATGGAAGATTTTGAACGGAAAGCCCTGCAGTCCTTCAACAAAAAGCCAAAACTCTTTGTGAGGTATGTGGATGACACATTTGTGATATGGCCCCACGGAAAAGATGAACTCCAGAAGTTCTTGCACCACCTGAATGTACAAAATGCTGCCATAACATTTACCATGGAGATGGAAACGGACAATCGCCTACCTTTTCTAGACGTACTGGTCGAGAAGAAAGGAGATGGGACGTTGGGACACTCCGTTTTTCGTAAAAATACCCACACGGACCGATATCTCCATGCAGACTCCCATCACCACCCACAACAGAAATTCGGAGTAATTAAAACATTATTCCACCGAGCATGCTCCATCTCAGACGCTGCCTCCATCGAAAAAGAAAAACGGCATTTAATGGAAACTTTCCAGATGAACGGCTTCCGGCGAGAAAACATCTTGAAGATTTTCCACAAAATGGAACGTAAGCAGGCGCGGATGGCCCCAAAAAGGACCAATGAAGAGAGCCCTACTACAGAAAAGGCGAGGGCACACGCTATCCTACCTTACGTCGCCGGTACCACGGAAAAGATCGCGAGAGCTCTCCAGAAACACAACATCATGACCAGATTCAAATGCGTCACCAAGATGTCGAATATCCTCGTCAACACGAAAGACCACCACCCTAATGACATCTGTGGAGGAGTATATCAAATTAAATGCAGCTGCGGTGAGTCCTACATCGGCCAAACATCACGAGCACTGAAATGCCGAGTCCAAGAGCACAGAAGGGCAGTAAAAAATAGACATTTCACCCAGTCAGCGGTGGCGGAACACCAATGGAGTGGACCGACACACAATATTGATTTTGACAACGCCTCTCTCCTGAACAAAGAAGGCCGCCACTACCCGAGAATAATCAGGGAGGCAATTGAAATCGCCAAAACGACAAAGAACTTCAACCGTGAAGACGGCTACAATCTCGCCAGCGCGTGGAAAAGGGTCTTCAAAGATCCTGACCAATCAGGGCACACCTCGAGAAAAAAGGCGGCAAACGGGGGTATATAAGATGAACAAATTTCTGCATCAACACTTCAGTGGACCTGAGGAAGCCAACTGGAACGTTGGCGAAATATCGTCCTACAAATGGATAAACGCGGAAGAATACCCGGAAAAACCAGCAGAATTCATTCAAGTCTCCTGTTGATACGTAGGTAAGTATGAGTCATCATGTGCGTTTAACAGAGGATAGTGTAACTACTTGCAATGTCGTGTTTAAAGAGGTCCTCTGACCTCAATTTGTACATGAAAATTTCAATTAAATTCGTACATAAGACCCTGCCTTTTTTTCCACATTTTAAAATTATAAACGCACCTATCCCTCTGTGGACCTGCATTGAAAAGAGCGGGGAAGCCCGCTCGTAACCGATAATTTAAACAAAAAACGCAGATGAACGTTGGCAGGTCTAACACGTTCCCTTAAAAATAATCTATGTTCTAGTTGCCTGGTGGATACAGTGTTCGACTCTTATCCGGATTCTATTTATGGACGTGGCAATTTTTTTCATAATTAATTTCTACTTTACATTTAACAAAATCATTATTTTTGAAATTTAAATTTGATCAATAGCCGTTGAGCGTTACGAATTCCTCGTCCAAATGTTGAATTTGAGAATCGATTCTTGGGAGTGTGGCTGTCAACAATTGTAAGATGTTGAAGATACTTGGAATTCTGTCAAATTAGAATGATTTATTATATATTAAAATTATTAATCATTGTTTTCGTTTAATATAGGAGCGGTAGCCCGATGGGTACGGTTTTAGACTCCTCTCCGGAATCTCTCTAGGTTCGATTTTTAGATGTGGCATTTTTTTCTTGTTTTTTTCCACCTTTCGTTTTACAAAATCTTGCTTTCCATCATTTTTTCCGTGATTTTCACGGAAAATTTTGTTTTCTGCGTGGAAATCCTTTTCTGCAAATCAGCAGCGTCAGATATACTCCCATTTTTTTCACCCAAAAGCCTGGTTTCAATTACAATACTTCCACATCCACCTGGATACCGCTCCTACATAAACGGAGATTATTTCTAAGGGAATGTATTAGCTCTCATCATCATTAGTCAACAAGTCTATGAGTGTTTCAACTTGCAGATCTCCATTCCTCTCTTATACCTGCTAGCCTTTTCATAACGATGTGGTCGTTGTAATTTGTTGTTCGTTAGGTTTCTCCGCTGTTAAAGGCATTAATTGCATTATTTTTGGACCGTTGAAGATGAGATAAATTTATTGAAACAAATGATAAAAAGACGAAAAAGATGTATATGAGCAACCTGTGCATATACCGAGCATTTGGCCATTATTATCAACTCATGCAACAACTCCGAAAACCATGCCTTACGTCAAAAACAAAGAAATACCAATGTCTTCATCATAGTCACTCAACAATTCCAAGATTTGTTTAATTTGCAGCTCTCCATTACTCTCTCCTATCCGCTAGCCATATCATATTTACGTATTTCTTCTCTTTTACATCCTTTATAACCCTTTGTCCTATGTAACTCATTCGTGGCCGTCCCTTGCCCTTCTTTCCTTCCACCTGTCCTTCTACGATTGTCTACATGTCTCATTATATGGCCAGCTAAGTTATCCCGTCTTCTCCTTAATGCTTTCAAAAGACTCTTTTCTCCCACTCTTCTTAGCACTTCCTCGATACTTACACGGTAAATCCATTTTATCCTTCTACGATTCTATCCACCTGTCCTTATAAGATTGCTTTCATCAGGCCATCATGTCTCGTAATAATGTGGCCAACTAAGTTTTCCCGTCTTCTGCTTAAGGTTTTTAGGAGGCTTCTATGTTTTCCCACTCTTATTAGCACTTCCTCGTTACACACACGGTCAATCCATTTCATCTTAATCATTATTGTGTATAGCACCACATTTCGAAAGCTTCCACTCTTGACTTCTCTGCTGCTGTCAACGTCCAAGCCTCGCTTCCATAGAGAAACATACTCCATATGTAGCATCTGATGAATTGTTTCCTTAATTCTATGCTGTATCCATAGATGTAAGAAGATCCTTCTTTTTATAGAAAGCCCTCTTCGCCTGCGGTATTCTACTATTTCTTTCTTGCTTCGTCCATCGTTGGTAATTCGGCTTCCCAGCTGAGAAAACTCTTTCACATCTTCAAGCTTATTCTTTCTTAGGTTAATGTTTGTCTTAGCCTCCTCTCTTTTTCTGCGAACTAATATCTAAGTCTTCTTTTTGTTGATTTTCAGCTGATATCTGGCCATTGTTTTTTCCATATTAGTCAATGTCTTCTTCAAATCCTTCTCTGTCTTGGCTATGAATACTATGTCTTCAGCAAATCGCAGCATTCTAATTTTTTCTCAGTGGATGTTATATTAACTATCATTTATTAATAATGAATAAAATGGGGCTGATTACACTTCCTTGTGGGACACCTGATTTTACTTTAAGCATGTCAGAGCTAATTTCGTCAAGAATTACTATTACTATTAGCACTTATAATGGAATACCACAAAGTTAAGCAAGAGTTGGCGAATTTCTGTGAGCTCTGGGGGGGGGGGGGTTATCCCCCAAAATCTCCCACTCGCTGCGCCACTGGCGCTAGTGTTAATCCTTAACCGGTGACGTACGGTCTGAAGGACCGCTGCGTTTATAAAATTATTAATATTTTCAAAATTGATATTTCAAAATATCTATAATCTTCGGCAGCGTCATTATGTTGTATAATAGGGACATAGCACTCTTAAAATTTTACGTTTTTATTGTTTATTTCTGAAAATTCGCGACTGAATTTTAGGAGCGGTCTGTGAGACCTCCCATCACTATATTGGAAAAACCAATGAACGCAATGCTGGTGGAAATAATTCAAAAAGTTGTTGAAAACAATTCCTAGTGATTTTTCAAGAATAATAATAATAAATAATATGTAAGGAAGAATTTTTAGTTGCATAAGGCGGATAATTACGTATAACTAATAACTTCAGGCTTTACTTTGTGAAACCTCTCCATATTGGAATTAAGGAAATAAAACTTTGCCTTTTCCCTATTTCAGTCCGTGTTTAACCCTCACCCCCGCCTCCCAACTAGTCCTTTTCCTTTCCGACAGATGTCCTCACAGTCACTTGTGTACTTTGGGTATAAATGTATGATGCATGCAGGTTTAGTCACCATGACGATGTAACCAAGTTACGAAACCCGGGTCGTGCCCTTAATTAAACAATCAGTGAACCTTACAAAGGATAATTAAGTATTTAATTAAAAAAAGTACCGTAGTAAAAATGATAATTCAAGCGTTTTTTATATCAGTTTTTTGATACTGTTTCAAATAACAATTTTTGCTGAAAAAGGTGGTTCGTATTGGGGAATGCATAATATTAAATATGAGTTTTGTAATAGATGAGAAGTCAAAGAAGCATTAAAAGAAGCAATAAAAATGACTTTGCATCGTTTTACGAATTTTTGTTTTATTGCGGTCTCCAAGACCGCACGTCACAGGTAGTGTAACGATAATTAATAATAATATAAAATAACTTTATTCCATTTATATTCAAATATATTACATTAGAAAACACTTAATAATAATAATTGTGTACCCCTTATTGAATAGTTTTAGGGCTACCATCTTACACTTTTTGTACAGGTCTGGTGCTAACATACATGATAAGTAAATTTATTTCTTTGCATTCAGTGATTCTTTAAAATTCGAATTCATTTTTATTGCTCACTTTAATATTTCTTTGACTGCTTAACCATCCTAAAACTTATATTCAATATAATGCATTCCCCAATAGGAACTATTTTTTCAGTGATAGTATAGTTTCCTTCATCAAAGAAAATGAAATGCATTGATTGCGATTCGTTACCCACAATTAGTGTATTCATAATATACAAATTATTTGGTTTTAGAAATATCGGTTTAGACGAATGGCAATGGTCAATTTTATCCTCATTTGAAAAAGGCCAGATTGGCGCCCATGCGATGCCACTCCACGTGACGTCACAGGGACCTAGTTTCTATACGAGTAGATAGGAGTTATACATTGTCTGAGATTACCAATGCATTCATGAGGCACAGAGCTCAGGGAAATGTCTCTTAATAATCACCTATTAAAACTGCCTATGATCGGAAAGTTTCCTTCGTTTTATAGGGTATTAATAATCCTTATTTAAGCCAAGCTCTACCAGCTAGCAGGGTACTCTGCTACCAGCTAGCATCCTGCGTCGTATCAGCGCTCAGAGCCTCGCCCCAAGGTCACCTCACTTGCGGCAGTGGGAACCAGAATGACGTCACACGGAGTTATCCCAGCATTCATACTTACGCGTCGCGTTTTCGCGCGCTTGTAAATTTTCACTTTTCATTTGATCGCGAAAAATAGAAATCGTTATTTATAAATCTAAATGCGTGAAATACGTACTCCAGGAGTAATAATCTTTGGATTTAGGCAATAAAAAAATAATAGGAAACCACCCTATTGCACGTCACTGGTTAAGTGTTAAAACGTAAAGTGATATGCGGAATGTTACAGTTAAACAAATGGAAGGAATGAATTTGCCAACCTACTACTATAGTATTTTCTTTCGCTCATTACACTCAGTACTCGGATATAGTAGGTTGATTTCCAGGGTACATGGTAGTAGGTAGTCGAATGCTAGGGGTATACTAGGGGCCAGGGTGAGGTATTTTAGGTTGAAAGGGGACGAGATCGGGGATGAAAAAATAAAACGAAAAGTTTCGGTCGTGGAGAGGCGTATGGAGGCGTGTAAAAATAAAAAATAAAACTTTTTTCTTATTTTTTTCCTCAGCTTCGGAGAAGGGGGGGTGGGCGGCGTTAGTTCGACCGTAGGCCGACAGAGGGTGTGGCCGACGTTCGCTCGATTCAGCATGTAAAGCCAAGGGACTGCCGAAGGAGTTTATTCTCGTCAATATATACTGCGAGCCACAGAAGTAGATTTTGCGTAGGAAAAGATGATATTCATCGGTGTAACATGATTGGAGATGCGTGAAAATCGCAAATGCGATGTAGATGCGATACAGATGCGATGTGCGCAAATAAATGCGACATGGATGCGATGACGGGACTTTTATGATATTTTTACGCAAATTTGCCTTTTTAGATGGCAAAATTCGTACATTTTGTGCCGAGCGCAGTTTAAATGCTCCGCCGACAATCACCGCTTAAAGCATGTGAGCGACTGGTCAGCTGCTAGGTTGGCTGGCTGACTCTACGTGGCCGCGAACTACAAGTGGGCGCGGGCAAGCTAAACCTCCGCCACTATACGTCTCATTCCTTAATTTATTATTGTCCTACAAAATAATTATTTAAAATCTTCTGTATTTTGTCATACAACTGTGTTTCATTACATTTCATCGTCATCTACTTCATTATGAAAAAAAATAAGAGACGCTACAAATTGCCATAAACTGTTATTGAAAGTGCTACAAAATAAAAATGAAATTGCGATTTTCATGTATCTCTAAACATGATGTATTCATATATATACAGGATGTCCCATTTATCTTGACCACCCGAAATAGCTTTTTGTCCAGACACAAATTCAAAAATTTGTCAAGGAAATGTTCATTACCCGTCTTGGGGACATTAATAAGCATGATTGCCTTCCTTGTAGCTTTGTTATTTACAAAGATATGAACAGCGGTATGCCTTTTTTTTTTACTCGCACACGTAAAATGCACACCAGTCATAAGAAACTCGTCCACAAGTTAGTGGATGTTTTCATAACGTTGTGTTTATGTTAATGGTCCACTGTGCTACATTTTTGAATAAGTCTTTAGGAGAGGAAATAAATTTCCGAATAAAAAATATACGGTGCCATTTAAAAAAGACTTACCGCTGTTCATATCTTTGTAAATAACAAAGCTACAAGGAAGGCAATCATGCTGATTAATGTCCCCCTGACGGCTAATGAACATTTGCTTGACACATTATTGAATTTGCATCTGGACAAACAGTTATTTCGGGTAGTCAAGATAAATGGGACACCCTGTATACCACCCCGCAAGCATGGCTGGGCAGTATTTCGAATAAAAGTATTTTAAAGTAAGTATTAGAAAAGCATTTGTGATTTGTATTTCAAATGCACTATCTGAATGTATCTTATTCAATTCAATTTATTCAGTCACCATAAGGATATGAATTATGTATGCCTTTGTCAATAACATTACATGTTCATCATACATACTCATACATGGTCTTCATATAAATAAAAAAGCATTATGCACAATATCAAAAGAATGTGAAAAATACAAATACATATAATTTACAATTTTTTGGGATTAACACATTTCAATTATGCATTTAAAATTATTAGCATTCGAAAATCAAATACACCAATGAATGAATGAAATCTACAGAATGAAAAGTTTTTCGCTATGTCGCCGCGTCGATTCTTCTTGGGAAGCCCCAACGTCTCCCGACCGATGCTGGTCGCTTTCTGAAGAGATTCTGAAGAGTTGGGAATCGGTACTTGTACGCTTCATCTCACCATCACCCAGCCCAAATAAATGGAGTGGTTAACACCTTAATTCACCGCTCACACCGCAGCAGCCGCGAACCCATCCACAAATGACCTCAGCGACCAGAAGAAAGCCTTCCTGCCATACATCAAGGGGACGACTGACATAATAGGAAATATCCTACGAAAATTCCAGACAAGGACAATCTTCTCTTCTTACGTGCATATAAAACATCTCTTAAAAACCGTCAAGGATAGAACTCCACTACAAGTGGAAGGGGCCTACCGAATTCCTTGCCAGACCTGTGGGAAGAACTAATACTACGGCGAAACAGGCAGATCAGTCAAAACATGCCTAGATGAGCACGAGAGAGCGATTCGACTGGGGCGGTCAACAAAGTCCGCGGTAGCCGAACACGCAGCGCTTGGCCAAACCATCGACCTCAAGGAAGCCAAAATCGTTGCCATAGTGAAAGGTTTTAAACAGAGACTCGTCATAGAAGCCGTTGACATATCTTAAAATGAGAAGAACGATTTCAACAGGGATACTGGCCTTAAAATTAGCCGTACTTGGCAACCCGTAATCAGAAAAAACAATCAACAACCCACTCCTCCAACCTCCCGCTCCCCTCCACCCACCACCTGACACAGATACCTGTAAAAAATATTCTAAATTCCCAACTCTTCAGAATCCCTTGAGAAAGCGACCAGCATCGGTCGGGAAACGTTGGGGCCACCCAAAAAGAATTGACGCGGCGACGTAGCCAAAAAGTTTTTAATCATAATGACGAGCACCCGCGAAAATTTTAACAAAGAATTGAAAATATCTTGTATTTTAGATTTTAAATGCAGATTTTTGCTATTTTACCCATTATAAAATAAAACTATATTTGTAAAATACTTTTTATCAGTAGCTCTGTGAACATTTCTCTTACATTATATTACTTCGTTTTAGTTAGAATCGTTTTCTTTTTGTTAGCAACTATTCATTACGTATACTAATTATCACATTATATTTTTTTAATATCCCTTGCTTTCCATTCGAATGTAATTTTTATTTAAAAAGGCATTTAAAATACTATTTTGCAGTTTGTTTTTCAAATACCTAAGTCGCAGGTATTTTGCGATTTTCATTTCAATGACATCTGGAGCGGTATTGCGTATTTCGAATTCTCCTTGGCCTGTATTTTATCCTGTTCTTCTCGCAAGCGGTCTAAATTGACGTATAATAGGTGATATTTGTAAACCAGCAGATTTTACGATCAGAAAAGAAACACTCCAACTGAGTTCCAGGCTTGAATTTACTTATGTCCGTAACTTACACAACTCTACAAATTTTATGAATGAAATGAAATAGACCTTCCTATTCACTTTAGCGATCAGACTGAATTCAACCTTGTGTAGGAATGATACTTGGAGAAGTATACAAGATACACGTGAAATATACAAGAAATGCCGTGAGAAAAAATCCCCTGGATCGGGAATCGAACCACGGACCTTAGGGTTTCCGGGCCAATGCGCAGACCACTACGCTATTCAATTTATTTAATTCCCCTGGCAATTACATTATACCGAGGCTCAACTACGCTATCCAGGTTGTTAAATTCCTATGGCAATTACACCGAGGCTCATGGCACTAGGTGTTAGGACATTGGCCCGTAAAGCCTAAGGCCCGTGGTTCGATTCCCGGTCCAGGGGAATTTTTTCTCATGGAAATTCTTGTACATTTCACCGCCGTTCACGGGGCAGGGTTAGAAACATTACATATAATAAATAATATTCATCAAAGCAAACGAGAAAAGTTACATAAGCACCATTGAAATGAAATAACCTCTAGTAATTTGTGGTCAATCGACTTATGCGTAGTCAAACTGCTGGAAACAGTGCTGAGTAAAAGCATTTGCACATTTGTAATAATGTTTCACGATAGCGCTTCCTATCGGCAGTTTTCTGAACATACTCGACAGCTATGTAACGAAAACTACTCGTCTCGACTTGGCATTCGTAATGCTAATCGAATCGCTCGAGTCGAGTACCAAGGACTCGATTCGAATTGTCGAGAATTTGCACATGCCTATTATATATACATTTTAATGCATGTTTACAGGTGGTTACTAAGGTGGATTTCAATTGTTGAACTGTAAAAATAATTTAAAGAAGTATGCAAATTGCTAACTTTCAGGTAGGTCATTACACTTGAAAAGACAATGATAATGGCATAAATAGCTATTAAAACGTATCAATTAGCATTAAAACATATTTAAAATGCGTGTTTACGATTGGTTACCACGGTGGATTTCATTTCGGTGGTTTCCTTCATCAAAGAAATCGAAAGGCGTTGATTGCGATTCGTTAATTATAAAAAAAGGAAGACAAGAATTTTACATGCCTTATTTTCACAGGATTGTTTATTCATAGCAACTAAGTTATTACGTAACGTAGATACCATCAATTTCCTTTAAATAAATAGAAATAAGTATTACTTATATTCTCTATTGATTGTTTATGCTATATGGTTAGCATAAGCAATAGCCATACTTTCGTTTTTGACAACACCGACATTTTAGATTATGAAATTAATTTGAAAAAAAAAGACTAATCAAAGAAATTGTTCATATATCTATAAACAATAACAGCTCAAATAAAAGATCAGATATTGAGAATGTAAGTGTTATTTATTTCTATTTTGTTAATGAAAATTGATGGTAATTGAGTTAGGAAATAACTTAGTTACTATAAATAAACAATCCTATGAAAAATTTAGGTATGTCAAAATTCTTGTGTCCTTCCTTTTTTATTATTATTATTTTATTATATTATTAAAAAAATATTGCTTGTAAATTTTATTTATGTATAAATATTTTAAAATCATTTTTTCATTTAAAGTCTTGAGGGTAGTTTTAAATAAACCGAAAAGTAGGCAAAACACTTTGGCATCATTGGGCCTGAACACCAAGAATTTAATATCATTATAAAAATCATTTCGTTTGGCACTTAATTCATTATTTTCGCCATTATACATCGCGGTGTACCCTGGGATATATTTTCTGCCGCTGGAGAGTCGTAGAGAATTAAATGAATATAGTGGGATGAATATTTATTTTGTTACCTCATTAGTTATCCATAGTGAACATTGAAGAAGTTATCCCAGGATGCACTGCGCTGTGGTATAGCTATGCAGACGAAAATAGTAAATTCAGTGCAGTCCGCTATGCAATTGTTTTTACGTTACTATTACGTTTCAAACGAAATTAGCTCGCCGATTATCACTTTACTAAGAGTCGTGTTTTATTTTTTAATACGGCTATCGGTAGTACTCCTAAAAATGTTATGAAATACAAATGGTAATTTAAAATTTACTCCTACTCTATGATTGAAATTTAGAGTAAAATTTTTAAGAATTATGAACAAGCCTTCATTTGTACATGTACAGACACTTCGCGCGTTAATTTTGTTTGTAACGTTTGTAGTATCGTTAAATATTCATTATATTTTCGAATGAAAGTTTTTATTTGTATACGTGTGGTGATAATCGGCGAGTTAATTTCGTTTGAAAGGTAAAAATAACGTTAAAACAATTGCATAGCGGACTGCACAGATTTTATTTTCTTCATCTGCATGAGTATAGTACATCGTATTGCATCCTGGGATATATTTTCTACCGCTTGAAATTTAAAGTAACATTTTTAAGAATTATGAACAAGCCTTCATTTGCACGTGTACAGACACTTCGCGGGCTAATTTTGTTTGTAACGTTTGTAGTATCGTTAAATATTCATTATTTTTTGGTATGAAAGTTTTTATTTGTATACGTGTGGTGATAATCGGCGAGTTAATTTCGTTTGAAAGTTAAAAATAACGTTAAAACAATTGCATAGCGGACTGCACAGATTTTATTTTCTTCATCTGCATGAGTATAGTACATCGTAATGCATCCTGGGATATATTTTCTACCACTTGAAATTTAAAGTAACATTTTTAAGAATTATGAATAAGCCTTCATTTGCACGTGTACAGACACTTCGCGGGCTAATTTTGTTTGTAACGTTTGTAGTATCGTTAAATATTCATTATTTTTTGGTATGAAAGTTTTTATTTGTATACGTGTGGTGATAATCGGCGAGTTAATTTCGCTTGAAATGTAAAAATAACGTTAAAACAATTGCATAGCGGACGCCACAGATTTTATTTTCTTCGTCTGTATGAGTATAGTACATCGTAATTCATCCTGGGATATATTTTCTACCGCTTGAAATTTAAAGTAACATTTTTAAGATTTATGAACAAGCCTTCATTTACACGTGTACAGACATTTCGCGCGCTAAATTTGTTTGTAACGCTATAGTATCGTTAAATATTCAATATATTTTCATATAAAAGTTTTAATTTGTATGTGTGGTGATAATCGGCGAGTTAATTTCGTTTGAAATGTAAAAATAACGTTAAAACAATTGGGATTGAAAATTTGGATTAATCTTTATGTCGTTACTTCAATCGGTATCCATGGAGATCATTAAACAAGTGATTGTTATTTTGTTTTTAAAGACTGCCATCGTAAATAATCCTGAAAATGTTGAGAAGTACCCGTAATGATTCAAAATTTACTTTGCCTAATAAATAAAATTTAGGCTGATATATTTTAGAATTCTCATAAAACATATCAAAGTTATAATTTGTACGTGTGGTTTTAGTTGGCGAGTTAATTTCGTTTTAAACGTAAAAATAACGTTAAAACAAATGCATAGCGGACTGCACAGATTTTATTCTCTTCGTCTACATCAGTGTAGTACAGCGCAGTGCATCCTGGGATATATTTTCTACCGCTGGAGAGACAGAGAGGTTTGTGGGAAGGATGAGGAATGGCTTCGTCGCTGGAGGAGAGGGCTGTCTGTTTTTTTTCTCGTACTTCTCTTTTATTTTCCACTGCGAGCGGAGGCAGGCAGTTGGAGTGAGAACTCGAGACGGAGTTATAAAAATGTCGTGCACTGCGCATGCGCGGACGGAGGAGGAGTGGCGCTGGAGGGGAGGGGAGATAGGAGGTGGGGTGTAGAGGCGTAGGAGGGGAAGTTTTGGAAAGTTGCGTCGTATACAGACGAGAGAGGATAGTGGAATGGGAGGTAGATTTTCTGGTTGGCGTTGGTCCTGCTGCCTTCTGTAGATTCCCTGTAGGAAACGTTCCACACTAATGCTACAGCTCTCCCAGATAGTCCACTAATCGATATCACAGCATTTTACACATTACTGCCTGTCTTTAAGCATCAATATTTACGTATTAGCCATGAAGCAATCCTGTTTCGGACGAATACAATCCTGCCTCTTTGCTGTTTAATATTGATTGGGAGGGTACCTTCGTTGTATAATCGCAACATCTAATAAGTTGGCGCGTTATATCTTGCTTGAAAGTTGCGGACTTCGTCGTTTAGAACTTCGATATTTACGCGTAAGCTAACGGTACATGCATTCATTTCAACAATTGACATCTACCGTAGCAACCAGTCTTCAGCATACATTTAAATGTATTTTAAGCGAATTTTCAGTCATAGTTGTACATGTAGAATTATCCTTAGGGGTTGAATGGATTACTTGAAAAATAAAAACATGACTCTCGCTGAACCGTGAGTACCATTAAACCGTGATTAAGCCGTGAATTTCGTATTAATTCGGATAATAAATAATTCTAATGATAGAGCTCACAGCGAACATATTTTTGAAAAACTAGAAATCTTACCTCTTCCTTGCATATACATTCTTGAGACAGTGTGTCTTATTAAAAAAAATCGAGACATGTTTATTAGAAAATTGTGACCTTCATAGTCATAATGCGAGAAGCCAAAATGCATTCCATGCAAGTCAGTACAGAGTAAATAAAACGATTAAAGGGATAGACCATCAGGGAATATTTATGCACAATAAATTGCCTACTTATATTAAAAATATCAAAAGTTCTTACACATTCAAGTGTGCCGTAAAAAACTACTTTTATGTAAATGTAGCGTAGATGATTTTCTTATGCAAACTAATTGAAATGCATTAATGAAATGTGTTAATCTAAAAAAATTGTAAATTGTATGGATTGTATTTTTCATATTTTTTTGATATGGTGCATGATATTTTGTTATTTACATGAAGTGTAAAACATGTAATATATTGACTAAGCCATGCATAATTCGTATGCTTATGGTGACTGAATAAATTGAATGGAAGTGAATCACATTTTTTATCACAGACACGAGAGGTGACTGGAACGGTAGATAGATATTCTGGTTGGCGTTGGTTCTGCGGCCTTCTGTAGATTCTCTGTAGGAAACGTTACATACTAATGCTACAGCTCAATCCACTAGTCTAGGCAAGGGCAGTTCTTGAAGAAGTACCGCTATATTTGTGACGAGCGTGATGCGCCCGCTCCCAGCGGGCTTCCCCCACTCTTTTCAATGCATTTCCACAGAGGGATAGGCGCGTTTCTAATTTTAAAATGTAGAAAAAAAAGGCAGGGTCTTATGTACAAATTTTATTGGAATGTTCATGTACAAATTGAGGTCAGAGGACCTCTTTAAACACGACATTGCAAGTAATTACACTATCCTCTGTTAAACGCACATGATGACTCATACTTACCTACGTATCAACAGGAGACTTGAATGTGGAATCAGCCGCATTTTGATAAAAAATAATTAAAGAATACGAGATATTGTTGAAAATGAAGAAATTTATCAGTTTGTGCGCCGTTAACGTCAGGAATATAAACCGTTTTTTTTAATTATTTAAAAACCAATTTTAGGAAACAATAGCGATATTTAAGAAGTAATATATGCAGTCGCATGTTCTCTGATAAATTATGTGCATTTTGGTACCTCATTTGTAGAGTTTGGTTGCGTGTAAGTAGAAAAAAAGGTATCTACACAGTAGAAATAACATAGAAGATATAAACCCATATGGGGGTGATTCATGAACAATTCCCAATGGACTAAACACTAAAAAGTTTGATTGAAATCTGAAACCCAGTTTTGCGACTATCCCACATGGAAGACTGGTCTCAAATTACTCAAAGCGGCATCTTTTTCCCTAAGTGAACTCAAAGTTGAGATAAGTCTCGAAAACTCAGGTCTCGAAGACCTCTCTGAAGTTGAATATTGAATATTTTTATTGTGCTCTAGGTAAAACCTCATCATCATCACTGGTCAACAATCCTAGGATTGGTTTGACGCAGCTCTCCACTCAGTTCTCCTAACAGCTAATCTTTTCACTCCTACGTATTTCTTCTCTTTCACATCTCTCTTTACGTGTTCCATATATTTTGTTCGAGGTCTTCCTATGAGAGCAAAAAATAGATATGTCATCGCGGGCAAGAATATTCGCAGTATATAAATAGATATGATTCATTGAAGTATAAATCTTGAAAAATATTAAATGCTATTATTTGGCATCGTATTGGTATATTTATAAAAACGAGCATGATGCGCCCGCTCCCAGCGGGCTTCCCCCGCTCTTTTCAATGCAGGTCCACAGAGGGATAGGCGCGTTTCTAATTTTAAAATGTAGAAAAAAAGGCAAGGTCTTATGTACAAATTTAATTGGGATGTTCATGTACAAATTGAGGTCACAGGACCTCTTTAAACACAACATTGGAAGTAATTGCACAATCCTCTATTAATACTTGTTAAGCGTTTCCATTAATACTTACTAAAATATTTTGAAAAGATCTTACCCTACACAATGCTACATAAAGTTGGCCATGAGAGAATACAGGGTCCGGCAGGAATAAGCCAACTCTTTGCAAAGTCTGACCCTGAGCCTTGTTAATAGTCATCGCATAGGAAAGCTTAATGGGAAATTGTCTGCGAGTCAAATTAAAAGGCATGTTGGGATCCGACGGCGTTAACTGTATTCTAGGGATGAGGACAATCTTGCAATCAAGGAATTGATTATTTTATCGATTATTTTATTTTATTTTTTTTTAATTTTTAAAAACCAATTTTAGGAAACAATAGCAATATTTAGGAAGTATGATATGCCGTCGCATGTTTTCTGATAAATTCTGTGCATTTTGGTACCTCATTTGTAGAGTTTGGTTGCGTATAAGTTGAGGAAAAGGTATCTATACAGTAGAAATAATATAGGGGATGAGTATTAAAAAGCAATAATAGAACTCTCCCGGTAGTACCGGCGAAAAAATACCGGAATACCGGTACTTACATAATTGATAAAGTACGTTAATAAGTTAAGATTTATCGCTTGTCTTGCCCTAATTATCCGGTATTACGGCAAATTAGTGTAACATAAAGACAGAATGAACCAAAAAAATCATTAAGTGGATTTTTACGGAAATTTATCGGAAAAATACTTGGAGGCTAGATTCTCTAAAGGCCGTTTTACACGGGGCTTGGAATTGCGCTGGTTAGAGCTGCATTCATTTCTAAAATGGCGTGGAATTGCGCGAATGCATGAACGAAATAAGAACGGGGGCTACTTTGCCGTCTCGCATCCTCGCATTCTCGCATGTCTTCTAGCAATTCGCCGCTTTACACGACGCAATTTTGACTGCGCCTTCGCACGTACGTCAGATTGCGCAATGCCGTGTACCGTGTAAAACGGCCTTAACAGTGAGAAGGGTGATAGCGATGAAGTTTTTAAAGGCAATGATTTTGGTGCATAGCATTAAATTTAGGTGTTAGTTGTATGATTATTTTTAGTGTGCTTAAATATGAATCGTGCACTTTTTTCATAAGTCTGAATCTACAGTTTGTTGTCTCCTGTTATGATTTCTTGAGAAATATCCTTGGCGTTAATTAAGTGACACTTATTGCTGAAAGGCATTGCGAATTGAGGTTTATAATGTTTATGTCTTGAAATGGCCTACTTCGCTTGATATATTATCAACACTCAATTGTTTAAGTAGTTGGTTAGGTAGTTGATTGATAACACATAATATGGAAGCACCATCGATGTATCGGTATTTCTAGTACCGATACTCCGGTAGTACCGCTAAAAAATACTGGCCGGTACTACAGGAGTAAAAAAATATTACTCGGTACTACCGAATACCGGTATTTATTGCCCATATCTAGGATAGCCCACTAATCGATATCGCAGCATTTTACACAGACTTATCAGTCTTTCAGTATCGATATTTACGTTAAAGCCTTGAAGCAATCCTGTTTTGGAAGAATAAAATGCTTTATTTTTGCTTTTTAATATTGATTTGTTTAAATTTATTTGACACAGTGGCTCAGCGAGGAGGAGGTTTTGGGGGATAAACCCTCCACCCCCAGAGCTTAGAGAAATTTTAAATTTAATCCATTTTACTTAATTGGATTGATATTACTAATAGAATAGGGTAAGGATCAATAAAAATATCCTTCAGAAAACCGTAAAACTCAACATTTTGAACCATTTATCTTAAAAATCCGCAGAAATGTATTAATCTCGCACCTACCGCTTATCCTGGTGGGTATTCCATACTCCAACACACCCCGGTTTTAGTTGCACCTAAACAACCCCCCCCCCCCCCCCAGCTTTAATATTTAGCTCTTAGCTGCGCCCCTGTGGGAGTATACCTTCGTTATATAATCGCAACATTTAATAAGTTGTCGTGTTATAAGTTGCGTGGAAGTTGTCAAACTCGTCGTTTAGGACTTCGATATTTACGCGTAAGATAACGTTTGATGCATGCATTTCGACAATTGAAATCTGGAATAGTAACCATTCTTCGACATACATTAAAATGTATTTTAAAGCGAATTGGTGCGTTTTCATTCATATTTGTGCGTGTATAATTATCCTTAGGGGTTGTGTGGATCACTTGAAGACTTAAAACAGGGCTCTTACGCAACCGTGAAAAACATTAAACCGTGATTAAGCCGTGAATTTCTTCTACCGTGAAAATAAACCTGGAAAACGTCGTGAATTTCGTCATAACACTTTAAAAACCTCTCAAACTTGATAATAGATTTGATGCATCCATTTCAACAATTGAAATCTAGAATAGCAACCAGTCTTCAACATACATTTAAACGTATTATGTTTCTCACTTCTTTTCGACGTTTCGCCGGGGAACGTTTCGCTATCTCTCTCTCCGTTCTCACAATGTTCATTTCTCTCGTTCTCCAAAAATCCCTCTCCTCTCCCTCCCTCCGACCCACCCTCTTAATTTCCACCCCCTGCAGGTCCCCCCATCACCGCCTCCCCCCCAAAAACCCCCACCCTTCCTCGCCGGAGTTTCAGAAAGTTTTGCTTCACCCCCACTCCTGACTTTAGCGAACATTCTCTCCACTTCCCACTCCACCCAACTCACACCAATGCCCGGAGCCGAGCCGACCGGCCCGCCTCCTGGCGGCGGGGAGACGAAACGCCCACTACCCGAGCGCTACCTACGAACGTGTCCTGGAAACTGCTCTTGCGTCGGGGTTTAGTCCTCAACGCGATACCTACGATCCCGTATTCTTGTGCTTCTTCAACTGCGGCGAAGTCTTTCCTCGTTAATATAAATTGTGCTCGCGAGAAAAAAAACTTGAACATTACAGTGCTGGTGGATACACATCTATAAAGTCGTGGAGATAAAACTATTCAATCATTTTTTTTTCCTCTCTCACAAGTCTCCGAAAATTCAAGTTACCATCGCAGAGATCGTCCGTAGGTCTTCATTTGTTTGTGACCCAACTCTCTCCCCCCCTATCCCCGCCCTTCTGTGTGACGTCAGAAACACTGATAAGTCCGGGTTTTCGGGAGGCCGGACTGTCTGGAAGTCAGCAACGGAGTTCTGGATCCTGTTTCTGAAGTTTGAAATTCTTCGTCAGAAAAAAGCAACGTTTTTTCTGTTCGAAACTGTCGAAATGTTCTACGGAAACGTGCTGGAATTATTTTGTTAGGCCCATCAAAGTATCAGTGAAGATTTTTTTTTTTGGTTTTTAAACCGCTTTAATATTTTGTGTATTTTTTATCTAAGTTTATAATTTCCGTCTAATTACGTAGTTTTTTGAGCAAAAAATCTAAATTTTCCATCCTCTACTTTGTGCTAATCCCTAGTGTCTATACCTATCCTCTAATGTGATAGTTGATCTTCCAACCCTATTATTTTTTCAAACTGTTTCATCTTCATGATTTTGTCTGATAAAACGTCCTCCGAAGTTGAAGCTAGAAGATTATTGTGAACTCTTGGTGGACTTCTTTCCCATTACAGAAACGATATTGACTCCTAGAGCTGTGGAGTTATACTGACGATATTATCGCCTCGAATATTCCCCCATCACTTATTATCGCGGCTTAATCCGGTAAGCATTGTTGAGTGGTGAAACAGTGTGTTTTGTGTTGATTGTTGAATGCAAGGCAGCGGTGATTGTTGCTAACACAGTGCATTGTTGAGTTCAATTTTGTGTGGATTGTGGATCTCGTTAAAGTTTTTCTATTATATCATTTGTCGTACTTAATCATGGCAACGGTAAGTATCAGAGGTATATGTGGGCTATAGTGGGCGGAAAGTGTATAGTTTAACATAATTTTATTAGTAAATTATGTCTCACAATTAATTTTTTGTGTTAATAATGACTGGATATTGTACCCAATTGTGTCAAGACATACTTAAGCGTGTTTTATCAGGGTTTTCTGTGGTATTACTTAGCGTTTTCATCCATTTCAACGCAATAATTGCTTTATAACTACTTTTCATCGTGCAAGTGATTATATAATTGTTATGGAATATCAGTGAACATCGGCGAATTATAATTACTTACTTTTTTATACTCGAATGGAATGGATAGGTTAGGTGCATTGTTTTAGGAGAACAACTGCATTATTATTTTTTTGGGAATTTAATTTTGTGATGGTTTGTAATTACTTCTCGGTTACCCAGTGGTATAGAGAAAAAGAATCCTTCAGTTTTTAGCGCATTTACCCAACATGTAACGTGACCTAACGTGTAAGGTAAAAGAGTTATGGCTCTTCCGGTTTTAGTTTCGTGTCGATATTAGGTGGTGGAAAAGTTACAGGTAAAGTGAGTGCTTGAAAATAAATTTTCTTATTTTTTTCGTACAAAGAAAGTATATTTTAGTGTGTAGTTCTCTTGTGTTTGTCGTTAGAAGTGAGTTGAAATGATATTAAGAGCCACTTCTACTTATAATGAAATAAGTCTTGGACATAAAGGTCAATTGTGACTTTTATTTTTATATTTTTTTTGCGTAAAGTATAGGAAACATAGACAATTTTATCAGTTCACTTGCTGTAAATGTATTTCTTGGATACTCAGCCTTACCGTATGCAAGCAAGATATTGTATATTCTTAGGGATTACTCGTTCCCAATTCTTATTTCCAATTTTATCTTATACAAAATGACTTCAGGCACTAAGTATAGCAAGATAGTTCAATTTCTTACGAAATCTTATTGCGTACAAACGGTTCAGAACCCTCTCATTAATATTATTGAATGTTTCAATTCTAAACGGTATTATTTTGAATACAATGTCTCACCACGAGTTGTTATCCGCAAGCTATTGTATATAACAAGTAATTGTTGCTACGAATATGTAACGTCTTTCCGTCTCTCATTGTTGCGTCCACCATGGACGTATGGAAGACAAAATGGCGGACGCGTCGACCGTAATATTCAATGCACTAGAGGCAGCGAATTCGTCTTGTAACGTTGCAAAGATACGCAACAATCGAATATATTAACAGGATACAATGAGTTAATGTTCAAATTTTGGTGTAGATAGATTCGAAGTGATCAATAGAACTTCGTTCAATGGAATGAGCTTCGAAAAATAATGGTGTATTGAAATTGATACAAAATCCTCAATGTTACTGTATCAAAAAATCGTAACTGTTATCCTTCTGGGTTGTAAGGCGTCTATGAACAATTTTATCGGCTAAATCATTTAATTTGGCGGATGAAATTGTACCTTCTTCTTCCCAAGGCTTAAAAAAAAACTTCTCTCGTAAAATCACAGTCATCATAAGTCAACATGCCTAAGATTGGTTAGGCGCAGCTCTCCATTCTTCTATCCTATCCGCAAACATTTTCATAGAGACGTATTTCTTCTCTTTTACATCCTTTATTACTCATTGTCCTATTTAACTCATTCGGGGACATCCCTTGCCCTTCTTAACTTCCAACTGTCCTTCTACGATTGTTTTCATCAGGCCTACATGCCTCCTGTTATGTAGATTACGACAGTATAATGTTCCGGTTAAGGCTAACTAGACATTATAAAACCGGTCCCAAGATGTGACTCGCAGGGTATTGTGTAAATACGGAATAGGAACTAAGTACATGCATTGATTACGTGTTGTCGTACAGAATATACTCTCTATGGCGTCTTAGCACTAAAACCGCGGACGGGACTTTTTTTTGTCCCATTGCCCTTTGCAAATGTTTTCCATTTATGTACTAGTGGTTTGATCCCTTTGAAATTTACTGACTTTTACTCATTTTTTATGCTCTTTCGAATGGTCGTATTGAAAATATTGTGCGATGTTTGGTTCGCGAGAAAAACGACGATTTACCTAGAACCGCGGTTGGGGCTTTTTTGCCCCACATGGGGAAAACATACAATTTTAGTTTTTTTCGTACACTTATTTTGTATTTAGCATAATAAAAGTTTATTACAAAGGGGATTGATGCACTTTTACCGTTAATCTGCCAGTTAGAAGCTCATAAGGGAATTATCTGTGCCCTGCGCCGGCCGCCTACTCACGCGCCAGCCTCGTTACCTCTGCCCGGCGCGTCTGCAGGTCTGAGCTTGCTGTCAACAACACTTTTGCTGTCAAAATAAGTTTACTGTATTCCTAGTTATACTCAATAAAACGTTTTAAACATTACCTAAACACGTGTTTTGTTCACACAAACCACAAAAAAAACCGTCAATTATACTTAAACATGACAGGATCAACGTATTTTGTCAATGGGACAAAAAAGTCCCATGCCGCGGTTTTGGTGGGGTTGGAAAGTTCAGCGGTTCTAGTGTTAAACTCCTGTGTTGAAAAAGTAACATCCAAAGTTGTTATTAATATAATCGTTATTTCCTGCGGGATCGTGTCCAAAACTTCGCCTGCGTAACGTGAACACATGGAATGACAGATTGGAAGAATTCTATATCCATTGATCTCCTAGCTATTGATAGAATAACATTTAAAGAATGAATTTTATTTCACGATCTTAGCCTTCCTCATATCACGTTATTTTATTTTAAAAATGCCCAGGACCTGATTTACCCAAAGTTAAGCTATAGGCACCACTCCATTGAGTCTGCCCCCCACTTGAGCCCCCCCTTCCCGATTTTTATGATAAGGCATAGCCACTCGCATAGTGTAAGGCTCGGAAAAAAGGAATATACAGATATATGGCTGACAGCGTAAGTTTATGCTTGCATTTTTACATAGGGAAAACATAGACAATTCAAGAAAAAACAGCTTGGAGTAAAACTAAATGAAGCAGTTTATCTTCTATGCAACTGAAACACTTTATGAATACCCTTTCCAAGAATAATGTCTACCCATTAATTCATTAAACAAAAAAGAAGAGTAACTTCTAAAATGAAAACGTTACCCGTAACTGAATGAACTGCCGCCCCTGAAGGCGCCCCTTCGACTTCGATGCCCCTAGGCACGTGCCTATTTTGCCTTTGCAAAGCCGGCCCTGATTGTCCGATGTAACACATTCGGGGCCGTCCCTTTCCCTTCTTCCCTTCCATCTGTACTTCAACGATTGTATTCATCAGGCCATCATGCCTCTTAATATGTGGCCAACAAAGTTATCCCGTCTTCTGCTTAAGGTTTTGCTTAATAGATATAGATATCGTAATTTAAAAATCTAAACGCGTGAAATATGTACTCCAGGAGTAATAATCTTTAGATATAGGCAATAAAGCAATAATAGGAAATCACCCTATTCATTGGAAGTCATTGGCGGCATCATCTTATAAAGAAGGTGGATATAGTTAAGCTTGTCTACAGGCAAGACCAATTCCTCAATGGCTTCAGACCTCCTGTCTGAAGGACACCACAAGTCAGCTCAATATTTAGCGATAATATAATTTTTAATGTGTCACTTATTCTTCTTCTGTTCAAGATCCATCCAAAGTTGAAAAAAATGCCCTCTCAATTACTTGGTTACCTTCAATTCTTTGCACTATTTCAAGCTTTGAATTTCATTTTTTTCTATGAGGATTTTGCACTGAAGTATCATACCCTAAAACAGAACGAACCACAATCAAGCAGCTCATTTCTTAACGCGACGCACGCATTGAAATAATTGTGGAAAAGGAAAATTAATTTTATCATCATCACATGTCAACAATCCTGAGATTGGTTTGACGCAGCTCTCCATTTCTCTCTCCTATCCGCTAATCTCTTCATAGCTACATATTTCTTATATTTTACATCCTTAACTACCTGTGCTATGTAACTCATTCAGGGCCGCCCCTTGCCCTTCTTCCCTTACACCTGTCCTTCCATTACTACGATTACCTTCATCAGGCCATCATGTCTCATAATAATGGAGCCAACTAAGTTGTCTCGACTTCTGCTTGAGTTTTTTTAGAAGACTTCTCTTTTCTCCCACTCTTCTTAGCACTTAGTCGTTACTTATACGGTTGATCCATTTTATCTTCATCATTCTTCGGTAGTACAACATTTCGAATGCTTCCACTCTTGACTTCTCTGCTGCTTTCAACGTCCAAGCCTCGCTTCCATAGAGAAACATACTCCATATGTAGCATCTGATGAATTTCTTCCTAACTTCTGTTCATATAGTCGTAGCTATAAGTAGATTCTTCTGTTTGTAGAAAGCCCTCTTCGCCTACGCTATTTATATTTCTTTCTTGTTTTGGCCTCATACTTAACGATACTCTTTCATATCTTCGAGCCTTTTTTCTCCTAGTTTAATGTTTTTTTCCTAACATACTCTCTTTTGCTGCATATTAACATCAACGCCGTTTCGATCCAACAAATAGGAATACATGCTCCACTTAAAAACTTTTAAATTACTAACGAATATTCATTTGATCTTCGTGCATGCGAATGATTAGCAGAAAATGGATAGATTATATAAGTTATACGGAAATGCTAAGAAGAGTGGGAGAAGAGAGAAGTCTTTTTAAAATATTTGGTTGGAGACGGGTCCATTTCATCAGACACATCATGTCGATCATCATTAGCCAACAATGCCAAGATTGGTTTGACGCAGCTCTCCATTCTCCTATCCGCTAATCTTTTCATAGCTACATATTTCTTCTCTTTTACATCCTTTACAACTTATTGTCCTATATAACTCATTCGGGGCCATCCCTTGCCCTTCTACCCTTCCACCTGTCCTTCTACGATGGTTTTCATCAGGCCATCTTGCCTAATTATGTGGCCAACTGAGCTGGGGTTTATTTAGAAGGCTTCTTTTTTCTCAAACTCTTCTCCGCACTTCCTCGTTACTCACACGGTCTATCTATTATATATTTTTCTATTAGACGATATACTAAAGAGGACCCAAAAATAACCGAACCCAATTTTGAAAAATTCATCAAATTCATTAGCCAGCGATATTAAGATTTGTTTGACGCAGCTCTCCATTTCTCTCTCCTATCCGCTAGCCTTTTCATATCGACGTATCTCTTCTCTATTACACCGTTAATAACTTATTATCCAATGTACCTCATTCATTACATCATACCTTATTCATTCATACCTTGTCCTACGTAACTCATTCGTGTACGTCCCTTGCCCTTCTTCCCTTCCACCTGTCCTTCTACGATTGTTTTCATCAATTCCAGCATGTCTCAGTATGTGTCCAACTAAGTTGTCCCGTCTTCTGCATAAGGTTTTTAGGAGGCTTCTCTTTTCTCCCACTCTTCTTAGCACTTCTTCATTACTTACAAGGTCGATCCATTTTATCTTCACCATTCTTATGCATAGCACCACATTTCGAATGCTTCCACTCTTTGACTTCTCTCCTGCTGTCAACGTCCAAGCCTCGCTTCCATAGAGAAACATACTCCATATGCAGTAATGATATGATTTTATGCTTATCATGAAATATTTCCTTACTTCTTTACTGGTATTCTCAGCTGTAAGTTGATTCTTCTTTTTGTAGAAAGCCCCCTTCGCCTGGGCTATTCTACTGTCTTATTCTAAGCACTTCCTCGTTACTTACACGGTCAATCCATTTTATCTTCTACATTTTTAGTATAGAACCAAATTTTGAATGCTTCCACTTTTGGCTTCTCTTGCTGTCAATTTCCAAGCCTATCTCGCATAGAGAAACATGCTTCATGTCTAGTATCTGATGAAATATTTCCTTACTTCTATACTTTTATTCTCAGCTGTGAGTAGATCCTTCTTTTTACAGGAAGCCCTCTTCGCTTACTCTATTCTACTGACTTATTCTTAGCACGTCTTCTTAAGTGACACGGTCAATCCATTTTATCTTCATCATTCTTCGGTAGCACCACATTTCGAATGCTTCCACTCTTGACTTATCTGCTGCCGTCAACGTCCAAAACCACACATAAACAAACAAATAAACAAATTTAATCGAACTACCTTGCTATACTCAGTGCCCGAAGTCATTTGGTATAAGATAATATTGGAAATAAGGTCTGGGTACGAGTAATCCCTAAGAATATATAATGTCTTGCTTGCATACGCCAAGGCTGAGTATCCAAGAAAGACTTTCACAGCAAGGGAACTGAAACAATTTTCTATGTTTCCTATACTTTTCGCAACACGTCGCTACCACAGAGAAACGTGCTTCTTTTTTTATAGCAACTCTTCTTAAAAATTCCAAATTACTCACAAGATCAATATATTTGATCTCCATACAGAAGATTGACGGAGAACAAATTGATAGATCTAGTGAGTAATGCGGTAATTCTAGGAAAATTAGAAAAATAAGTGACATTTTTTTATTCCGGGACAAGTATGCCTCTTACTAACACACATGATTAATAATGTGTAGGAATAAACAAACAGTACATAAAAAATGAAGATTTAAATGTTACATCGGCATCACGGAACTCGAAATAATATATTTAACAGTAAGGCAAACGAATGAATACACAGAAAAGCATCTGTAAACAGTAGCGCATATATTTAGCTCACCTACAATATTTAATTCGAGCAGGAGAGAAGATTTTTTTTTAATCCTAGGTAGATGTGGGACTGTTCCATCCCCTGCTTAATAGCACATTAAAAAATAGTGAACGGTATCGTCAATAGTACGATTAATACTCAATATAGTTTGTTAGCACGTCATGTGGATAACACGCAACAAATTAGTTTTCAAGCATTTTTCTCTACGCTCCGTATCAGGTCTCAGTTAACTTATTACTTTCAAATCGAATTGCTATTCGTCCTGAGGTATTGCAATACAGGCAATGCCGTTAAGGGATTCCTAATTTATCCTTGTCTATTCGACGAGTAAAACATGCTTTTAATTTTTATTCCACGGATATATGAATTTATTATTGTTACTACTTTGAAAGCCTTAAGTTAAAACATGAGTGTGTAATGTCTCCACCTTACTACTATTTCTACTCTGATACTTTTCGAAAGGAATAATTATAATCTCTAAAACCGTCGACCATTCGCAAGCTTGTTTATTCAACAACTCAACAATCGGCAGGGCTCCAGGGTAATCTTTCAGAAATAAATTCCTGATTAAAGATGATGACAATGCATTGAAACCCGGGTCGCGCTCTGATATAAAAAGAAGTGGTAAGAGTAATTGTGTATATCCAGGAATAAACTTAAGAGCCAAGTTCATCAGTCATGTCCGTGGACAGGTAAAAACTAGAAAAAGTAAAATCCTTTAGTAATTACAATTGAGATACCTTTTAAGGCCGTTTTACGCGGGGCACGTACTTGCACAACCTGACGTGTGTACGAAGGCGCAGTCAAAATTGCGTCGTGTAAAGCGGTGAATCGCTAGAACACATGCGAGAATGCGTGGATGCGAGACGGCAAAATAGCCCGTTCTAATTTCGTTCATGCATTCGCGCAATTCCACGCCGTTTTAGAAGTAAATGCAGCTCTAACCTGCGCAATTCCGTGCCTCGTATAAAACGGACTTAAAGCGGTGAATTGCTAGAACACATGCGAGAATGCGTGGATGCGAGACGACAAAATAACCCCTGTTGTAATTTCGTTCATGCATTCGCGGCATTCCACGCCGTTTTAGAAATTAATGCAGCTCTAACCTGCGCAATTCCGTGCCACGTGTAAAACGGCCTTTACAGCTTTAAAATGCAATTTTGATGTAGTAAGGACAGTGCTCTAACTTATATTAAGTCCCAACTATAACTTAATTCAGAAGAATCGTGATGTCCGTGGACATCATGAACTTAAACGTATTCAGCCTTCCGTACCTTTTAGTATCATATCATGAGACACTAGGTAAAATTATATTCATTATCGTTAATGAATACTTGGAAGGAAAGAATACCTGGGGTAGACAGTGGAAGAGATGCAGAGCATTCATTGCACATGAAATACGTGATCGTGAAAAGATTAGCTTATAGGAGAATTGAGTGGAGAGCTGCGTCCAACCAATCTTTGCATTCAAAAAAGGCTATTCGGGCTTCCAACCGGGTGGTCTCCCTCCATTCTGCCGACGTTTCGGAACACGAGTCGGATTCCATCCTCAGGGCTAATGGTGAGTGGATCAGTTCAGTTCAACATGCTTATTACGAGCAGAAACAGTTAACACTATAACCGCTGAACTTTCCAACCCCACCAAAATCGTGGCATGGCACTTTTTTGTCCCATTGACAAAATACGTTGATCCTGTCATGTTTAAGTATAATTGACGGTTTTTTTGTGGTTTGTGCGAACAAAACACGTGTTTCGGTAATGGTTAAAACGTTTTATGAAGTATAATATGGAATACAGTAAACTTATTTTGACAACAAAAGTGTTGTTTGTCAAGAGGGGCGCAGCGCCGGGCAGAGGTGACGCAGCCGGCTCTGCGTGAGTAGGCGGCCGGCGCAGTTCACAGATTATTCCCTTATGAGCTTCTAACTGGCTGAATAACGGTATCTGTGCATCGATCCCCTTCGTAATAAACTATTATTATGCTAAATACAAAATAAGTGTACAAAAAAAAACTGAAATTGTATGTTTTCCCCATATGGGACAAAAAAGTCCCATCTCGCGGTTCTAGGTGAATCGTCGTTTTTCTCGCGAACCAAACGTCGTACAATATTTTTAATACAACCATTCGAAAGATCATAAAAAATGAGTGAAAGTCAGTAAATTTCAAAGGGATGAAACCACTAGTACATGAATAGCAAACATTTGCAAAGGGCGATGGGACAAAAAGTCCCGTCCGCGGTTCTAGTGTTAAATAGAATTGGGAATAACAACAGAACAATAAAAAAGCTCGTGAAGCTGCTATAGGCTTGCGTCTTTTCAGCATTATTGGGCTTGAATTACTGGTACGGGAGTGGTATTTGCCCGGCATTCGCCCTAAGGAGGTGGGATACACGAAAAACTACAATCAGGCCACCACGGTACAATAAACCATGAAGAATAAACTCTAATATAATCGTCACCAACGTGCCAAGGTAAATTACGGTGATAACTTAACGATATGTAGACTCTGAATGAATCTCTGCAACAATCTTCTATTTTAATTCTACTGTATAGATACCTTTTTCTCAACTTATACGCAATCAAACTCTACAAATGAGGTATCTTTGATGAATTGTTTCCTTTGATGAATTGAACCTGCGCAATTCCGTGCCCCGTATAAAACGACTTTTAGACCTTGCGGCGACCTAGGTGATTTACCCAGGCAGGTGAACGGTCCAGCCGTAGTGAACTCACCCGGCTGGCCCGGCCTGGCCAGGTCGCCGGATCGGGAATCGGAGAGGGCTTCAAGAAGAACGGGCCCTTAACAACGCTCGCATCTAGCTTGGAAAGTTTATGAAAGATGAAATAAAAAAGACACGGATTGATAAGGAAAAATTGCGATAAATGAAGAGGTGTTTCTATGAATTTAATTTTTTCTTTCGAGGTAAACTGCAGGGCTACATTGTGTTCAAACATTTAGGTTATTTTACGACAAAATATTCGTTCTAAAAATACGCGGAAGCCATTTTATAGATCTACATTAATGTTTGCAACTTGTTGTGGTAGATGAATGTTGTAGGCGTGGTAGTTTTACCCCGGTTTAGTTACAAAGTTCATGAAGTTGACAAAACGGCTAATTTTGTGGTGCGCGGTGTCATTTATTGCACTGGCGTGTCATTTTTTAATATTTCGTAAAACAAAAAATTAATCAGAATTGAAAATAAAATTTCCTTTAAAATG
This sequence comes from Ischnura elegans, assembly GCF_921293095.1. Lineage (NCBI taxonomy): Eukaryota > Metazoa > Arthropoda > Insecta > Odonata > Coenagrionidae > Ischnura > Ischnura elegans. Next base: position 10,293,294 of record NW_025791659.1, read on the forward strand.
ACGTATTATTTACTATTATGGCATGCACTGAAGTCCAGATATAAATTTGCAAAGTACATTTGTAACATAAGGCGGTTTTTTGTTGTCGGCTTTTTGGACACACGTTGAGACTTATATCTATCCGTTCGGCAAATATATAATCTATCGCTTCTGTCGGACCTGGAAATTCAGTGGGGCTCTAATTCGATGTTCATCTACATCTACATAATACCCTGCGAGCCACCTCTTGGGTGTTTGGCAGGGGATGATCAATCACCAGCATGCAGCATGCAATTGGACTCCAACATGCACACCACACGGTCCAAAAAACGTCACGCATACTAACAAATTACGCTATCATATGCTGTGAGAAATAATAATAAAATTAGGAAATATGCATTTAGTTTTGCTTATGTTAGTAGGCTACACCACAAGTCATCTGATATATTTGTGAGTTCTAACGCTGCCGTTATAATCTCTCATTGATCGTGGAAAAAAGCACATTCTGAACCTGAATAAAAGTATTATTGCGAAGAAGTTACAATGGTTTTCACATAATCTGAGCAAACTTTGATGTGTAAAACAAGAACTATGGGTTTTTCCCTCTGCTACATACGTTTATGGTGGCTTATTACATTGTTGTGCATGCATAACATTAACCGTAAACATACACGTAACAATTTTGCGGTTGCATCGAATACTAGCTTTCAAATCTGATGGGATATATTATGCTTCAAGTTCAACTGAACGCGCTACCGATCATTGGCGCCGACTCCGTGGGGCCTGAGGGGGCCCGAGCCCCCTCAAAAATTCGTTGTGGGTGTGAGGAAAAAATGTGTCAGGCTTGTCGATTTTTCCCGTAGTGTCCAGGTATCGAGATTCGAGTTATCAGTGTTATAATGTTGACCATATGACTCTTCTAAAATGCTTAAGAAACTTAAAACTCACTACTTGTAAAATTTTGGGCGGTTTGGGCCCCACCAATATTTTTTGTAAATTGGCATCCCTGCTATCGATATAAAATGTCTCCGAAATTATTAATTCCCCCTATAGTTCAAAATTATTTGTCAGGTTATTAGCAAAGCCTGTACTGTGAAACTGTGAAGAATATGTTTTCATTTACTGTCCAAATTAAACATGTTGATTTAATATCGATGTGAGGAAAAACTGTAAGAAACATAGTAGTCAGTCTTTTATTAACATTAATATCTACATCGGTATTATGCATAAATTTATTGTCCATGCATGAAATTAAGTATTCATTATCATCATCAATATTAGCCTTTTGATGCAGCTCTCCATTCCTCTCTCCTATCCGCTAATCTTTTCATAGCTACATATTTATTCTCTTTTACATCCTTTATAAACCTTTGTCCTGTGTAACTCATTCGGGGCCGTCCCTTGCCCTTTTTCCCTTCCACCAGTCCTTCTACAATTGTCTTCATCAGGCCATCGTGTCTCATTACATGTGGCCAACTGAGATGTCCCGTCTTCTGCTTAAGGTTTGTAGAAGATTTCTCTTTTCTCCTACTCTTCTTAGCAATTCCTCCTTAATTACTTACACGGTCAATCCATTTTATCTTCATCATTCTTGTGTATAGCACCACATTTCGAATGCTTCCACTCTTTGACTTCTCTGCTGCTGTCAATGTCCAAGCCTTGCTTCCATAGAGAAACATACTCCATACTCCATCATATGAGTTGTTTCCTTACTTTTATGCTTGTATACTCAGCTGAAAGTAGGTCCTCCCATCTGTAGAGAGCCCTCCTCGCCTGCGCTGTTCTACTATTTCTACCTTTCTTAGTCCGTCGTATGTGATTCGGATTCCTGAGTAGCTAATCTTTTTCACCTCTTCAAGCTTAGATTTTTCATATTATTTCTTCTCTTTTACGTCCTTTATAACTCTTTGTCCTATGTAACTCAATCGGGGCCCTTGCCCTTTTAACCTTCCACTTGTCCTCCGACGATAGTCTTCATCAGACCTTATAATGTGTGGCCAACTAAGTTTCTTTCAGGCGCCACATAGTGGAGCCAAATGCTTAAAAGGTGGTCTTAATTATCAAATATCCTGTAATCTGTTTGAAATATGGAATAAAACAGTTTCCGATGTAGCTAATTCCGAATATGATATTGAAATAGAATGAAAAATTAGTTTTTGGCATAAAAATCAGTATTTTTGCTAAAATAAGACAGTAAATGTTAATTGCTCCCAGTAAAGAGGGGGGATAATTTTCAAGATATTAGATTACGAATATGAAACTGATTTTTTAAATACTTCTTTCTTGAAATGCATTACAAATCTTTAAGGCAATCGATTAATAACTTTATGTTTTACTTTAAATAAATAACGTACTTTTATGCATATTTTTAATTTACAAACATTCTGAAAGAATTACTTGAACGGTTATATCTACAGCCACACATTTTGTTCAATCATGCTTTAAATCGGGTCAATCGATAACGTGAAATTAGGGGTCATTCCGACTTTGAAATTCCAACATCAGATTCAATTAAAATCATACTTGTGGAGCCGAACTTAATCCTAGCAAATTCACGGCAGAACATTACTTGCGACGGCCCTCATGTACACGTTCTTGTATTCGCAATTAATTTGTGAGATGCTTATAAAGAACCAAACGTCTTAGGAAAATCATGCGGTACCGTTGTAAGTTAAAAATATTGTAGTGTGTTTGCCGTAATTTCTAATACCAAAAGACTCAGAAACACTTCTTTTTGTACGGGATTTTTTTTACTCTGCAATTCATACACCCGTAGCCCTGAGGAAACTTGCCTCTCTGCACCCACCACGTTCAGCACTTCGTCACAACTTCTTCCTCTCCGTCCATTTCACCCTCTCCATTCTTCGCCACACCCACATCTCAAATGCCTCGAGTCTTTTCTCGTTCTCGTTCTTGCTCAATCCATACGTTGTCTACTTCGTATCTCATCTAGAAGCTGCCTCTATTCACCCACCATGTCCAGCACTTATTTTTACATCTCTGTCTACTCCACAAAAACTCGCTCCATCCATACCTTCTGTCTCCCCCGTGTCTCATCTAAAACCTGCCTCTCCTCACCCACCACTTATTGGTACATCTCTGTCTACTCAACAAGCACTCGCTTTATCCATACCTTCTGTCTCCTCCGTATCTCATCCAGAGGCTGCCTAGCCTCACCCACCATGTACAGCACTTATTTGTACATCTCTGTCCACACCACAAGTACTCCCTCCATCCACACCGTCTGTCTCCTCCGTGTCTCATCTTAAAGCTGCCTCTCTTCCCCCCCATGTCAAGCACTTCGTCGTTCCTCCTCCTCTCCGTCCAAATCTCTTTCTCCACTCTTCTCCATACCCACACCTCGAAAGCCTCCAGTCTTCCCTCGTCCTCACTCCTCAGTGTCCACGTTTCCGCACCGTAAAGAGCCATACTCCAAATCAAACTCTTTATAACCTTTTTTTTATACACTTACTTAACGTTCCTCTCAATAAGCTCCTTCGTGTTCATGAACGCCTTCTGTGCCGACGTAAATCTCTTCTTAAGGTCCTTTATACTGTATCCGTTTTCCTCCGTGCTGCAAAAATATTCGAATTGCTCTACCTGCTCAAGTTTTGCCTTTTGCGCGTGATTGCGTTCAAACTCACTTTTTTCGTGCAGTTCTTAGCGCTTTTTGCTTTGTATTCTACCCCAAACGTGTGTGAAACACCTTTATATACAGGGTATCCCATTTATCTTGACCACCCGAAACAACTTCTTGTCCAGATGCAAATTCAAAAATGTGTCAAGCAAATGTTCATTAGCCGTCAGGGGGACATTAATCAGCATGACTGCCTTTCTTGTAACTATGTTATTTACAAAGATATGAACAGCGGTATGTATTTTTTAAATGGCACCCTAGACGTTGACGCGGTTGTGGTCCCGGGCTCAATGTGACTATTGTGTTGTGTTTTGACTTGCTTGTCATTTGTTTACTACTAACTCCAGTAAGTGGACGAGTTTGTTATATTTTCATAACGTTGTGTTTATGTTAATGGTCCACTGCGCTACATTTTTTGAATAAGTCTTTTGGAGAGGAAATGAACTTCCGAATAAAAAAGTATAGGGCGCCATTTACATAAGACATACCTCTGTTCATATATTTGTAAATAAGAAAGCTACAAGGAAGGCAATCATGCTGATCAATGTCCCCCTGACGGATAATTAACATTTGCTTGAGAGATTTTTGAATTTACATCTGGACAAAAAGTTATTTCGGGTGATCAAGATAAATGGTACACGCTGTGTACTCCTAAGCAAAGCTTGTGTGGCTTGTATACATACTTGATCGTAAAAATGCCTCTAGAAAGGCCAATGACCATTGTCCTTAGACCGCAGGGGTTGGGTTCTATTTACGAGCTCACACTTCGCTAAGCGCACTGACTTAGCTTTTGGACCGCAATGGGTTTTGTTGTGGCCCTTGGTATGCTCCGAAGTGCATTATGGGAAACGGAAGGGTCCGTTGGGAGAAGGCGACTGTGTTTACGACCCTTAATGGACATTTTAAACTTGAGGGTTTAAAAAGGGATGCAGGATCATAGTACCGAGCTCTAAGGACAATACCTGGAAGGAAAGACAATCACGGCCGTTTCCTGGTTCATCAGTAACTTGTACTTACTCGAAAACCTTAAAATGAAACCAATTACGCAATATCTGAACGAAAGAGCTGATCTAAATGCTATTTTTTCGTAAAATTTCATTTTTAAAAGTACCTATAATCTGCAGGAACAAGTGACTTTCATGGCGAACTTCATCCTTTGTTGTATTTACCTATAATCTTCTTTCTAGAGTATTTCTTTCCTTTACTTTTATCGTAACTATGTAAACAATTCATTCATCTGTTTTAATTCTCATGTTACCATCTTGATTGACTGCTTCTTGCTATATGTTCGAGGGTATATGTTTTTAACCTCAGATGGGTCATGATCAGAAGACAAAGCGATTGATTAAAAATTAATTCATTGCAAAAAGTTGAGTACACTTGTGTTGTCCTTTCGACATAATCGTCTCGGCGATTGAGGAATCGGTCGTACCTGTGGACATGCTTGACTATACCTTCTTCATAGGATGTTGCCGCTAATGACTTACAATGAATTATACCTTTGTCGTGAAGCTCATTGCCCGTTTGAAAACGCTTGCCATCTAGCAACATCTTCATATCAGCATAAAGATGGAAGTCCTCCGGAACTAGATCGGCATTGCACGCCGGGTGATCGAAAATTTCCCATTGAAATTACTCAAGGAGCAGTAGGGCTGCATCAGCGCTGAGATGACGGGCGTTGTCATGGATCAGGACACTTCCAGAAGTCAGCATGTCTCCACTTTTGTTTTGAATGGGAATGGACGTATTGTTTCACAGTTTTCACACTCTAGCCACATTAAATTAAAGAAAAATTCTCTTTTATCGGCGTAAAGGTCGAGACATGTCAATGCCGAAGCCATTCGGAGAGTTTTCTGGCTGTCGTTCCGCAGTGCACACATTGCGGGAGAATCAATTGAGGCAGTGCAGTCAATGAGGTAGCAACTAACCTTAAAATAACGACTTACGGCCAGAAATGACTTGAGCGTGTGGTGCGGAGGACGCGCAGTTGCCCTACCTGCGCAGTAAACGCTTGTCGCTTCTATGCTGTTTTTACTGAGCTATCGGAGGCTGAAAAAAACCTCCCTTGTTTTAAGGAAATAAATATCAGAACAGAATAACGACCTTAAATTTCAATATTGGTAGTTTAAAAAAATACTGTTTGGAATATGTCGCTTATTTCTTTATTGCATCATGTCACCATTCTGTGAAGTGAACTAGTGAACCATTGATTAGATCCTTATTACTTACCAGTACATGACTATTTCGAGTTTTTATAATGCCGAGGAATTAAACAGCCATAGATCTCCTGAGAATATTAGTTTCACAGATTTTCCCTTCAGTTAGGGACGTAGGCATTGCAGACTTGCGTGTAGGTGGCCTACTTCATAGTAAGGTTACTGTTACTCTCAGCCTCATATACATGTCTCTGCAATCCCGAATTTTCTTTTTTGTCACTAACGTGGTATTTCCGCGTGAAATAGAGGAGAAGAGCCCTCCAATAAACCTTGAGGTGACCGATGGATGTCCCCAGGCATAGCCTGCGAATGTTATAACCGTATTCAAACTATAAACCCAGTACCCGCTATGTTTTAGCTCATCGAGTCTACGCCGAGCACGTAGTAAGCGCAATCAGAAGCGCATACTATGAAAATTTTACGGATTCAACGCACTCTTCGTTCGTATTAAATCATCATTAGAAATTGGCAATCCAAATATTGATTTGTCGCAGCTCTCTCCTATTTTTCTAACATTTTTTATCATCACGGGAACAGTAGGAAAGATTCAACACTCATCTCCTCCGGCTTCATCTAACTTTCTTTTTCTTTCCAGGTACTGGTTGACATGTAGTAATTTGTTGTATTTCTAGATATCCTCCCAGGTTTATATCAGCTTTGCGTGGAGGTGACCTCAATCATATTTAGGTTACCATAAATCTCAGCAGGAAATCTAGCTCAAACTATATTTAACATTTCTAGGGATGTGATGCTGACTTCTCTCTTGCATCTCTGAAATCAATAGCTTTGAATCGTTCAAAGTGGGAGGTAACTATATTTAGCACTGGATGACTCAAACGGCTTTGCAAAACCAGCATGTAAGCCATCGTTTTGAAAACTGTATATGACCAAAAAGTGTTTCCCAATTTTAAGTCATTTTTTTTTTTCGTTAAATCACATTTAATTCCTAAAGTTTTGGACTGAATCGGAATGTGCGACTTCCAAAAATAGTACGACAGAAGAAAATTTGTAATAATTAATTACTTACTAAATTAGTGTCATTTTTTTAAATTATAAGTTGCAAAAGTTAATACCAAAATGCCAAATTTACCGCATTTGAATTATTATTAGCCAAAAGTCGTATATTATTCTAGCCTCTCCGTTAAAAACGAAAAAGATGTGTGACAAGTTGACGCCGTACGGAATTCTGGTGGAGTCGAATGTATCTATTTTATCGTGTTAAATTTTCAATGCATAAATAAACCTAATATAGTTTTTCGTTTTACTTCGGCAATCATCTACGGGGAGTGCAATGAAATTTCGCCTTCCAAAGGCTCAATAAAGTCTTTAAGCTCGCCAATTACCATTCTTCTCTTCCCTGAAGATGATTGCTTTGTTAACCGAAAAGATTTCACAGAGATAATTATTTCTTCTACCAAGTGATCCGCTTTACTTGGCAAATATCTACGGTTAAGGAAACGAATTTTATCCCAAGAATAGACTTAAGCATCTTAATAGCCTTTCTTTTCCCCGAAAATGATTGCCAAGTCAATCGAAAAACTGGAAAGATATTTATTTATTCCAACTTCAGTTTGCTCAAGAATTTTACCGTATTTGGACATTAACCTATTCAATGCTATCAGAATTCATAGGTGAACATTTTTAATAGTTGCTACTTTTTTATAAGTTTGTATATTACGCATCCTAATAGCCTTTCTTTTCCCCGAAAATGATTGCCAAGTCAATCGAAAAATTGGAAAGATATTTATTAATTCCAACTTCAGTTGGCTCAAGAATTTTACCGTATTTGGACATTAACCTATTCAATGATATCAGTATTCATAGGTGAACATTTTTAATAGTTGCTACTTTTTTAAAAGTTTGTTTATTAAATTGTGTGGCTTTTATTACAATGGTTCGATTAGGAGTATATGAAGGTGGAGACAAAATGTCTTTAGCCTGGGTTTAGCATTGGGATTTTTGCCTTCCAATGCGGAAATCAATACCTTTTTGGATCCTGTGAGATGGAACAAAACTTTTTAGAGTAGTTGCGGACCCGATTAACAAACTTTTGGGAAAGACTCGTTGAGGGAGGGGGCGGGGGTGTTGCAGAATCAATACTTCGACTCCCTCGTGCTAAACTGGGAAATCTCGCTTTCCACAGTGAAATTTTCAAGATTCTGAACTCACCGTGAAATCTTTGAAACACCTTATAAGAAGGAACTGCAATATTCACGTGTATGTATAGAGCTCATATTTATTTGGTTCGATTGGAATGCTCTATATTAATTTTCACTTTTTTTCGTGAAAAAATGAAATTTTTCAATTTGTCATTCGTTTCACAACTTTTAAATTTAACTGGAAAATTTAGGTTTACGGAATGAAGATTGGTTTATTTCAATTAGGTTATACTGTTGTATTTTGCACACTTTCTGTGATTAAAAAATGAAGTCTCTAAATTTAATTATTTCATGCCTTTTAGGATGGAATGGCAATAATCATTTCTACAGATGTCACATTTATTGACTTAATGCATGCGTGAGGCTCAGAGCTCTGGGAGAAATGTCTTTATAATCACCTATTAAAACTGCCTAAGGTTGGAAAGATTCCTTCGTTTGGTAAGGAATTAATAATCCTTATTTAAGCCAAGCGCTACCTGCTAGCAGGGTACGCTGCTACCTGATAGCAGCCTGCATCGTATCAGCGCTCAAAGTCTCGCCCCAAGGTCACCTCGCACGACGGCGCCGGGAACCAGAATTACGTCACACGGGGTTTTCCCAGCATTCATACTTAGCCGTCGCGTTTTCGCGCGCTTGAAAATTTTCACTTTTCATTTAATCGCGAAAAATAGATATTGTAAATTAAAAATCTAAAAGCGCGAAATACGTACTCCAGGAGTAATAATCTTTCGATTTAGGCAATGAAAATATAATAGGAAAACACCCTATTGGTGGACGATTTGGTGTGAGAAAATCGCTGTTTAAATGCTAGGGAAGTTAAAATCAACCTTGAAAGGGCACCTATTCGATTCCGCTGCGGACATTAAAACTAATTGTACACCGGACCCACATTGCGGATGGATCACGAGTATATTCGTGTTTCGCGAGCCATCTATTAAGGCCGTTTTACACGGGGCACGGAATTGCGTAGGTTAGAGCTGCATTAATATCTAAAATGGCGTGGAATTGCGCAAATGCATGAACGAAATTAGAACAGGGGCTATTTTTGCCGTCTCGCATCCACGCATTCTCGCATCTGTTCTAGCAATTCACCGCTTTACACGACGCAATTTGGATTGCGCCTTCGCACGTACGTCAGATTGCGCAATTCCGTGTACCGTGTAAAACGGCCTCTACGGACGGATCAGTAGATAACTCGTGTTCTCTACACGCTGCATTTATATGCCACAAGCAATGATATATTGTAACGACATTGTATGTAAAAATTATTTATTCACATTATGTCGTTAGGTTTCATCTTAAAACGCTAAAAAATTGAAAGAAATGTTGTAAAAAGTAATTCGGATATGGACCAAATAAAAGTTGCATGCCAAAAAAAAACAGTCAGCCGGCCACTGGGTAAGTTCGAAAAAAATGTCTGGTCCTTAAAGTGTTAAGAGGGTCCAGATAGGGTTTGAGAACTGGAAGAAAAGTTGGCAAAGGTGTGTCGTCAGGCAAGGGTGGTACTTTGAGGGTGACAGGTAGGATTAAGCTGTGTTCGTCGAAATAAACAAGTTATGAAATCAGTCTGGTCTATTTTGATCACACCTAGTATATTGTGGTCTTTGGTGCTATCAGACAAGGTCATTCATCTACATCTACATAATACCCTGCGAGCCACCTCTAGGGTGTTTGGCAGGGGGTGATCAATCACCAGCATATAGCATGCAACTGGATTCGCATATGCAAACCACACAATCCAAAAAACGCCACGTATGCGAACAAATAATATTACCACATGCTGTTAGAAATAGTAATAAAATTCAGAAACGTGCATTAAATTTTACAGAATGAAATGAGTAGACTACATTACAAGTCATCAAACGTATTTATGAGTTTTATCGCTGCCGTCTTAATCTCTTATTGATTGTGGAAAAAAAGACATTCTGAATCTGTCTTTTGTGCATTCTTTCTTTCTTATTTTATTTTTATGATCTGATCTTGTAGAAGTGGAGACTATAAGTTGATTCATGATCCACCCCGGGTATCAGCTTCTAAGCTCCATAGCCCTCCAAAGCGTAAAAACGGACAGCAGCGAAATTTCCGTCTTTCTTGCGACCTTTTCACAGCTCTACTCGGTTCTTTCGTTCGCTTAGCGTATCCCGGTTGGCTTCCTCCCTCTCCTTGGCGCCTGGCGCCACTGCTGTGCGTTCGATTCGGCATCTTCCTCCCCCATTCGACTGCATCCGCCATCTTGTGTACCAGGCGTCGCCCAATTCCATTGACGACCGGGGAGTACTTATGCTTCCATTGTAGATCTCGTTGCTCAATTATTTTCAATATCTATCGACCCTCCGTTATATCTTCTCAAATGTCTTTCTAACCAACGCTTATGGACTTAATACGTTAAAAAATAACTACTAAATTTTTGCTCTATTGAACTTTTTGAATGCTTTCGAATCAAATTGTCTTATTGCTCAATTTAACCAATGTAAACAATGACGTATCCATTTAATGTAATCTATTGAAGATTTAAAGTGTTTATGAAGGCGAACATTTAAGTATCATACCCTATTAAAGAAAAAATGGTAGAATTTTCGAAATTTTCAATAACTTATGGACCCAAGACTAGACTACACGTGACACCATCATATCTCCTTACCCTCCACAACCCGCTTGAAGAATTCAAGCGCCAATATACTCGTTCTGTATATACAGTGGCGTAACTATGGGGGGGGGGAATGAGGGGATAGATCCCCCCCAAAGCCTCAGAGAAATTAATAAAGTATTTAAAACTGTTGTCTAGTTTGAACATTTAATAACTGCATCTGCTTTAAGTTAAACGTTCAGTGCCAATTAAATGTAAATTTCCAGGCGTGTTATTTTTCAAAAAAATTCCCGGATCCCGTTGCATGGGAGAGGGGGTCGCCACCCCATCGCCCCCCTATCATATTCCTAGTTACGCCATTGGTTATGGTTACAGAGATATCTATGCCTGTATATACAGGGTGTCCCATTTATCTTGACCACCCGAAATAACTTTTTGTCCAGATACAAATTCAAAAATGTCTCAAGCAAATGTTCATTAGCCGTCAGGGGGACATTAATCAGCATAATTGCCTTCCTTGTAGCTTTGTTATTTACAAAGATATGAACAGCGGTATGTCTTTTTTAAATGGCACCGTATATTTTTTATTCGGCAATTCATTTCCTCTCCTAAAGATTTATTAAAAAATTTAGCACAGTGGACCGTTAACATAAACACGGTGTTAGGAAAAATGACTGACTCTCTAGCACTTAGTGCACGTACGCGGGTATTGGAACTACTCCACTTGCTGACGTTGACGGTGAACGAATGAAAACATAGTAAAATGCACACAAGTCATAAGAAACTCGTCCACAGTAAGTGGACGAGTTTCTTAATGATTTCACAACGTTTTATTTATGTTAATAGTCCACTGTGCTACATTTTTGAATAAGTCTTTGGGAGAGGAAATGAATTGCCGAATAAATAATATAAGGTGCCATTTCAAAAAGGCATACCGCCGTTCATATCTTTGTAAATAACAAAGCTACAAGGAAGGCAATAATGCTGATTAATGTCCCCCTGACGGCTAATGAACATTTGCTTGACTCATATTTGAATTTGCATCTGGACAAAAAGTTATTTCGGGTGGTCAAGATAAATGGGACACCCTGTATACTAGGGATGGACGGATCCAGGATTTTTTCCGGATTCAGATCGGATCCTTGATTTTCGGAGCCGGATTTTTCGCATCGGATATTTTCGGATCCAAATGCATTTTCAAATTTATTTATTTATTTCACACACCACCGAAAACAGCACTATTCGGCCTTTACATCGGGCTTGATAACATTTAACAATCACAAACATCCATGCCCTGGATAAGGGTAACTTACCCAGGCGGGACTCGAACCCGCGACCTTCAGTTTGGCAGGCGAGGACTTTACCCCGCCGCCACCGAGGCCGGCAAACGAAAGCGCGTTACGGTACCACTGGGCCAAATCGACCAAATTCCTTTAACGTTGAGATTCCCCCGATGATTGTTCAATCTCTTGGGAAGGGTCACACTATGTACCAGTCGTATTTTGCCTTTTTTATTCTCCACGGCTGAAATTATCCTACGTAACCTCTGCGAGAGCTTTCAAACGAAACGGTTCATGAGTAGGACAAGAATCGCATGCGACGGCGCATTTGGAGATAGAATCGGAACTCTTTCCACCCTTATGGGCGTTGCATTCACTGAATCTGTCATTTAAAATTTCGGATACAGATCCGATGTCTCCCGCGACTTCGGATCCGAGGTATCCGATCCGACTAACATTCGCGTTCATACATTTAGACATTAACCCGTACGTGTTAATGTATCGTGTAACCAGGCCTTAAGTAAGTTAATCGATAAAATGAGAAACAGAGAATGTTTTTTTTTACTTTGTTAATTGAGCAACATTGTAAGGATATACGGAAAGGATATAATGATAACAATCCATTATAAAATCACTAACAAATGCACTAGACAAATTTTGGCACGAAATATCTGCAGTACTGCCAACTGCTAGAAAGTTCAGTGCGTAGCCTTGCCCTCCTTTACATACCACTTATTTTCATATACATGAAATTCTCGTATCACGCTTTTTGTTTCCAAACTCCTCCGAAGCGGCTGGATAGATTCCTATGAAATTTAGTGCGTATGTTCAGTAGGACTGAGAACATGTTTGTAAACAATTTTTCATTGTTTTCCAGGGCCCATGAGGCCCTGGAATGGGCCCTGAGTCATTTCCATAGGAAATACCTGCAAAGTTCGTTTTTGATGACTGCAGACCTTTTTTCTTTTGCGTTTTATAAATAAAAATAATGGTCACATTAAGTTGAGACGTATACCATTGGAAAGAAAAAGATATGCACATCTTTATTCTTGCAATCGAATTTAGCAATCCCGTAAAATATACGTGTGAACAAGGCTACCAAATTAACAAATTGATTTCGGGGAACGAACACGTCGACAAATGTGTGGTGTGATTGACAGCACTGGAAGTCTGGGGTTCGAATTCCGTCGGAAGCAAAAAGAACCACTCTCGTGGATATAACCATTCGATCTAATATCTATCACAATTTGAAATACTTCAATTGAAGGCATGAGTGGAAGAACCAGGTAATAAAGTAAAGGCCTGTTTACGCCATGCATTAACTCGTACGACTCAATGTCTGTTTGCGTGAATGATTTTTGTGGACCGGAACGGAAATTGTACGAATGCATGGACCAAATAAGAACAGGTTATATTTTCTGTGCACGCATTCGCACAGGTATGACGGTCACACGGTGCATTTTGGCGTTCATTCTCGCGTTCATACATTTAAGGCTGTTTTTCACGGTACTAGGAATTGCGCAATATGACGTACGTGCGAAGGCGCAATCAAAATTGCGTCGTGTAAAGGCCGTTTTACACGGTACACGGAATTGCGCAGGTTAGAGCTGCATTAATTTCTAAAATGGCGTGGAATTGCGCGAATGCATGAACGATATTAGAACAGGGGCTATTTTGACTTCTCGCATCCACGCATTCTCGCATGTGTTCTAGCAAATCACCGCTTTACACGACGCAATTTTGATTGCGCCTTCACACGTACGTCAGACTGCGCAATTCCGTGTACCGTGTAAAACGGCCTTAAAGCGGTGAATTGCTAGAACTTATGCGAGAATGCGTGGATGCGAGACGGCAAAATCACTATATTTTCTTGTACATGGTCTTTGGACAAATAAACAATAATAATAATGATAATAATTATCCCATCCGCATCCGCAAGGGTATGCGGCCTGAAGCTGACCACAAACACCACAAGCGTATTTATACACAGAATACGCAATAGTGATATCTATCAGTTGATCCTGCTGCTATCTTACGAGTTTTTTTGTAAGGTTTTGACCAGATAGTGTACCTGACAGTAGCTGCCGTCTGGTGGCTATTTAGATTTTTTTTACATCATCTTAAGGCCGTTTTACACGGAATTGCGCAATCTGACGAACATGCGAAGGCGCAATCAAAATTGCGTCGTGTAAATCGGTGAATTGCTAGAACACATGCGAGAAGGCGCGGATGCGAGACGGCAAAACAACCCCTGTTCTAATTTCGTTCATGCATTCGCGCAATTCCACATCATTTTAGAAATTAATGCAGCTCTAACCTACGTAATTCCGTACCCCGTGTAAAACGGCCTTAAAATAATGGTTGGAATACATTTATTATTATTACCTCCTCATCCGTCTATTCGAGAGTAGAGTGAGCTTCCGAAACGTTGAAAAACGTGAAATTTACCTGGTTGACAACCCGGGAAACATATTTATTTATAATTTCCTTAGGAAAACCTCACATCTTTCTGTTTTGTTCCGTGTAACGCGGTCGTGTGTGGAGAGGAATGGCGGGAAATTTTCAAGTGAAAGTTCATAACTCGGGACAGCTATTAAAACTCCAGTTTTCCCTCAATTTCCCAAACAAAGATGAACTTTCCTCGGGAGTTCAGAAAGTTTTTTTTTCCTCTCCTCCTCCTCTCCCAGACTGTGACTTTAACCCCAATAAATAGTTTGCCAACTGCTCACAGTTTTGTCTGGGTTGTTCGGAAACTGCCGAATCAAAACTTTGGAGCCAAACTCCATGGCTTTCAAACTCCTAACTGTTGGCGGCCTCGTCGTGCTGACGTCACTCCCACAAGACCTCGGGGTCCCACGAATTGGGGTAGATAGAGGCGCTGCCGCGGGTGACGTCACGACGACGCTGGCCGCCATCTTGGAATTCCACAAACAGCCTCACGAGTACCGATTAATTGTTTTAAACGTATTCGTCTGACTCATAATTAAAAATATCGTCAATTTTTTTGTTCTGTTGATTGAATTGTGTAAGTAAAACGTTAAAATAGTTTTTATTTATTTGGGAATCCACAAGAATTGTTGTGGAAAAGTGCTACGATCTTTTGTTTATTTAAGTATGTCTAACTTCCACCAATTTTAGCATGACTCTGTTGAACTTTTTGTTAAAATAGGTATTTCCCAGACGAAGACTGATTTTTTCGCCACTAGTAACTGCGTACTCTTTGTTACCGTGACTTCATAATTAACATTTGAGAGTGGACTTCAATATCGAATGTTATTTCTCGTGCCAAAAGTCTAAAAATATATTCCAAATGAGAATGGGTCGCTCCGTTTAGTAGGCACAATAGTCAGTCGATTTTGATCATAAAATAGTTATAAAAAATATTTCCTTGAATTTCTGCTAGTAACATGAATTTTCCGAGTTTCTATTCCTAATCCAGTTGTCGGCGGACTGTTCTTAGTATTAACTTGAAACTCGCAGGAAAAGTTTATTGTACATTTACTTTCATAGTGGTGAACTTAAATTTGTTATAAACCCAGTTTCAACGTTATTATATATGTTTACACTCATATGTGAATATACTTACTCTATCGTAGCTCCTACGGAAGACCAATAAGCAGAAGGTACTATGTTAAAAAATGAGAAAAATGGAGAGATACAGTGTAAAAATGTTACAATAGTGTAGTTTCCATCATCAAAGAAAACGAAAGGCATTGATTGCGAGTCGTTACCCACCATAAGTGTATTTATAATATACAAATTATTTGGTATTAGAAATCCCAGTTTAGACGAATGTTAATGGTCAATTTTAACCTCATTTGAAAATGGTCAGATTGGCGCCCATGCGATGCCACTCCACGTGACGTCACAGGGACCTAGTTTCTATACGAGTAGATAGGAGTTTTACATCGTCTGAGATTACCAATGCATGCATGAGGCACAGAGCTCAGGGAAACATGTCTTAACAATCACCTGTTAAAACTGCATATGGTCGGAAAGTTTCTTTCGTTTGATAGGGTATTAATAATCCTTATTCAAGCCAAGCGCTACCTGCTAGCAGGTTACTCTTCTACCTGCTAGCAGCCTGCATCGTGGCGGGGCTCATAGTCTCGCACCAAGGTGGCCTCACACGGCGGCGGCTGGAACCAAATGACGTCACATGGGCTTTTCTCAGCATTCATACTCAGCCGTCGCGTTTTCGCGTGCTTGAAAATTTTCACTTTTCATTTAATCACGAAAAATAGATTTCGTCATTTAAAAATCTACAAATTTGAAATACGCACTCCAGGAGTAATGATCTTTCGATTTAGGCAAAAAATTAATCGGAGACCACCCTTTTTTAGTATAAGTGCGAATGGAAAAAAATATTTCTGTGAAACAAGATATTCGAAACCTGTGACCTAATTTTTTTTATTGCTGTCCTCACCTCTGTAATATAGCCATAAATTCATCATATTTGGGGCAGCGAAAGCAAAAAAAAGCGATGGAAAGTTGTTGTAAAGTTAGTTCTTCGGGAAAAGAGGGAAGTTTCCATTTGCGTGTTTAGAGTTGGTATTTGGGTGAGTTTGTTGCGTGGAAATTTTAGGCGGGAGTGGGGGAAGATGGGTGGGAGGTGTACAAGTTTTGCTAAACTTGCAGGACTAGTTTGAACCCAAGTTATGTTCTTCCTGAAGAGTTCCCATTAGACTAACTTATCCCCTTGTGCCCCATTCAACTCTCAATCTTACCTCGCTACCCCATCCCCTATAAAGTTCTCATCCGACAATTAACCTCTATACTAAACCCAACAATGCCGTGTTAAAGGAGGTAGCCTAGCGACTTTAAGGCCCGAAACAAATAAGTTTAAGTAAGCAGTGAAAAAAAACGTATCGATATCATATACAATGGTAATAAGGCCAGTTCGGCTGGTCGTCCCCTTCGCTTGTGGGACAACCGTAAACTACTTTCCCGAAACCATATAAGGTACATATACAGTGCACTCCCGATTAACCGGGCTAATGATTGTGTCATTCGGCACGAATAATCGGAAAACACGGATAACCCAAACTTTCACTTTAATGTCTTCTAATGTCCATAATTTACGTGAAACAAACATTATATTATTATTTATTCAGTTATTCTGTTAGTTTAGAGTGCTTCCCGTACTCATTAAGAGCTTTCTTCGCCAGTTCATGACTTTTAGCGAAGATGACATATTTGTACTCCTATTATTAATGCTCCATGGTTTCGAAAACCACACAACCGTGGCTCTGTGATCACGGATACAGAAAAGTGGTTTGCGCGAAAGCTTCAAAACCATTGCTCGACGTCGGAAACTACACTGTCAGGCACCACGCCACCTAGTCGCCTCTCGCACAAGTTGCCTGGGTTGCCAACTGCTGCGCGACGTGCATCCGCGATAACGAAGCGCGGTCGCGCACTGCCAGGCTTGAAAAACAGGAACACGGTGCTCACGTGAATGCAGCTAGCGCGGGATCGCTTCCGTTGTACGAAGGGAATTCTAACGGAAATAATAAGGCTGGTGTATCCTAGCATTAGTGCAGAAATTCCGATCATTTTGTGTCCGATTTTATTTTTTTTAACTAAAGGTTGCGGAAAAAATTGAGCGAGATTGAAAATCATGCACGGATAATCCGCAACGCGGATATAACGATGCCGGATAATCGCGAGTCTTCTGTATATCTGGTAAGGTAGAAAAAGTATCACGGCTTTCTCCCGCTTAGGCCCGGGCTCGAGAGATATTCGCTTGTAATGATTTTGCGTACCTAGACGTCCCTTGAGTAATCTCCTGAAATTCGCGTGGTAAGGCACAATTCGGAGTTCCACTTAAAATTCATAAGCTTATATGAAAATAAAAAAATCGCCAAGTAACCAAAATTTAACGGGTGAGGATGAGTTGTGACAGTGATTTGTAAAATTATAAAAGAGAAAAAAATTGCCATCAACGGGATTTGAACTCGGGACGCACGCGGCAGGTTTTAATGGCTGAGCGGCCTAGATAGCTCGACCTTCGTGGTAGCTGTGAGGGCGAGTTTACTCAGGGGAAGTCATTGTGCTCGAAATATTTACATGCGAATACCTCTCGAACCCGGGCCCATGTGGAAGAAAGCCGTGACTTTTTTCTACCTTACCTATATAGTTTCAGAAAATAACATCCACATCCAGATCCCAAACATCACTTTGGCGATGTCTCCTTGTGACTATGTTTCCGACATTTTGTGTAATACTCTGGATTTTTATGGACATTAAATGGTGAAGTTTGGACCAAAATATGCGGTAATAATTGCCTTAATGAATTAATCTCAAAATGGGAGATTTTGCGCAACGCAAAGTTTATAATCACTCAAAGATCTCGTTAATGTAAGCTCAAAAACTCGTATGAAAAATACAAAATATCGCGTTTTCTGAATTATTTTTCCTGCGATTAATGCAAGGTAGTGAAAAAATTGTCCAAAGTTATTACCGTAAGGAAAGCGTTGAAAATTTTATGGTAAAAATCTTTTGATAATGCTCGAATCGATATTTTGCAAAAAAAACTTGCGTAACAATGAAATCGTATTTTGGCAACGGTCGAATTAAAATTTTGCAAAAAACTAATGTGACATTAACATCGAAAATGATGAAAATATTTGAACTTATCATAACTTGATTTAAATATTCTCTTACTATAGACAATTCATTGCTTACATTTATAGCAATTAAATAAAAATTAATATTATCAATTAGATGCCTGTAAACGTTATTGTAGACAATAATGTACAATAAATAAAAAAATTTTGTCATATCCATATATTATCTTTCTACCTGTAGGTATCCTTGCACACGTGTTTAGTTTGAGGCAATGCTAATGTAAATTTTCATCTTTTTCTTTCCATCGACGTGTTTTGGATCGTCAGCGTCTGTGATCATCTCTTCATCGGTTTCCTGAACTACGCTGCTCCGGCCCCTTCAGCTGCAGTTTTCCTGAAGTATTACAATGGAGTCAAGTTCCCTTGGATTGCAGTGAAAGGTAGGAACGACGATGGAAATAAATAATCACATTATAAAGTCACACCACTGAAATACAAGGGTGGTTTTTTCAAGCTGAGACGGGCCACGAACAGAAGACGAAATGATTGATAAAAATTTTATTTCATAGGTAAATCTTGAGTGCACTTGTGGTGTCCTTTGCAACTTTATGACTATGAGACAATTATTTTACCATTTTTTAATTATTTACTAGACGTGGTCGAGATTTGTCAATTTTGACTGCTCGTTGAAAAACATTTACTATTATTGATGTGGTGAATACAATATTTTATAGTAAATATTGTATTCACCATGTATGTGGTGAATAAAATAGTTTTACAATAAATATTATTAAATGAAAGCAACCCAAAAAGACAATTTTGGAATGTATATGTTGCTGTTACTTGTGTAATGATAGATTTTATAATAATATATGTACAGTATAGTTTGATAATACAATAAACACCTCTTCGAAAATCCGTATGGGTCTGTCCACGGACATGACGATTCATAGTCTGTGGGCATTCAATTTGGGGAATATATTTTTATTTTCTATTAATATTTCTAGGCCAATTTTTCACTAAAATTAGTGAATGGGTACTAAAAATAGTATGCCAGCATATTTTTGATTAAAAAGTTCTTAGTTTTTTTCCGGTAATCCATGGACATACTTTTGTACGATTATTGGAGAGTGACCAGATGCTGCTAAGTCGTATGAATAGGGTAGTTTCCTTCATCAAAGAAAACGAAATGCATTGGTTGATATTCGTTACCCACCATTAGTGTATTCATAATATAAAAATGATTTGGTTTTACAAATCCCAGTTTAGACGAATGGCAATGGTCAATTTTATCCTCATTTGAAAAAGGCCAGATTGGCGCCCATGCGATGCCAATCCACGTGACGTCACAGGGACCTAATTTCTGTACGAGAAGATAGGAGTTATACGTCGTCTGAGGTTACCAATGCATGCATGAGGCGCAGAGCTCAGGGAAACATGTCTTAATAATCACTTATTAAAACTGGATAAGGTCGGAAAGTTTCCTTCGATTGATAGGGTATTAATAATTCTTATTTAAGCCAAGCGCTACCTGCTAGCAGGGTACTCTGCTACCTGCTAGCAGCCTGCATCGTATCAGCGCTCAAGCCTCGCCCCAACGTCACCTCACACCGTGACACCGGGAACCAGAATGACGTCACACGGGGTTTTCCCAGCATTCCTACTTAGCCGTCGCGTTTTCGCGCGCTTGAAAATTTTCACTTTTCATTTAATCGCGAAAAATAGATGTCGTCATTAAAAAATCTGAAAGCGTGAAATACGTATTCCAGGAGTAATAATCTTTCGAATTAGGCAATGAAACATAATAGAAAACCACCCTATTTTAGTTTTCATGAATTTTTATTCGGTCGTTCTTGCCGTTTGCTCCCCAACACATCTGCTATTGACCCAGGGCGTGACCGCTTCATTGCAACACAAAAATAGCGCGATACCTCACCTGTCTTTCAATAAAATACTCCAGACTTAGGAGACCTTACTTTTACCTTTTTTTGGACGGTCATTTTCTCTCACGAAACCATTCCGTCTGCTTAATTGCAAAACGGAAAAAATAAAGGGTTGAGTTCTTACGCCCGGGGAAGTTGTTGATTTTTTTATTTGGTTCGCGACCCCACTCCGAGACGGCGCCTCGATCGTGACGTTTCACGTGGCGTGCTTCGCCGCCCCGCCGAGTGCGGCACTGACGTCTCGTCTGCGGTTTCACCCGATGACGTGGCTTTAATGACTCGCGTGTCATCGCTCAGGTGTTTTTTCATTTCAGCATCAGCCAATATTAGAGCAGTGTATGATTTGTGTAATGAAGCGATCCCAGATGTTTGCGAAAGTGGAAATTTATGTTTTACGAGAAATTGTTTCTGCAATAAATCCTTATGGACATGCAAAAATATTCAGTCTGTCCCAAAAGTCGTGTGTCATTTTTGACCTATATTTTAGCAACTTTTCCTCGAGCAATATTAATGAAAATTGGCGTACTTACGGGGAAATGTATTATGTTTTGTTGACTGATAGCAAGATTTTTAAATTTTGATTTTTTGACCTCACAATGTGTGTCAAAACCAAAATTTTGAATTTTTCGCATGGCGTTTCAATGTAAAAAAATCTAGATTGAAATAAGTCTGAATTTCATTGACCAAGATGTCAATTCTTAAGTTTTTGGACACGAGAAAACCTAAAATATCCCTTTTATCCCGAAAATTTAACCATTGACACGGTAGGGTCACAGTAGAGGTCCAGAGGTTTCTAAGGGTTCCTAAGTCAGTTTTGCAGTTCCACCATAGGCAGTTGTTATAGGTGATTATTGATAGACGTTTCCCTGAGGTCTCTGTCTCATGCATGCATTGTTAATCTCAGACCATGTAGAACTCCCTATTACTCGTATAGTAACTAGGTCCCTGTGACGTCACGTGGAGTGGCATCGCATGGGCGCCAATGTGGCCTTTTTCAGATGAGGTAAAAATTGACCATTTACATTCGTCTAAACTGGGATTTCTAAAACCAAATAATTTTATATTATGAATTCACTTATGGTGGGTAACGAATCGCAATCAATGCCTTTCTTTTTCTTTAATTAACCCGGTAACGCCTGAATTAAAAAGTTTCTGCGGTTTAATGGCAATCATGTATCTAAATGTCAATGCAAATTCTGAGTGATTACGTACAAAATGTATTCTCTTATCACTAATAGTTACGCCTTGCGGTACCATAGGGTACCACCAAAATGTCTTGCATATTAACATCCCAAATATTAGGCTCACATCAAATAACCATACGTTATATGAGATATACATGCTACAAAAATCATAATTCCATAGTGAAACCTTTGAATTAACAATACATAGGACGGAAGTAAAGAAAATCGAAATGCTACCTCTAAAAAATTCCGTTCTTTTTGGGCTAGTTGATGATCCTCAAATTTCAAACGGCGCTAAAGTCGTTAAATACAGCCTTTAAAATACCAAACTTTTCGGAAAAATGTTATTTAAAATATTCTCAGCAATTTAAAACTCTCAAAAACCCTAATAAATTACGATAAATAATAAAAAAGTTACGTTTTACACTGCACTACCAGCTGGTACCATTTGGTACCTCTAACCGTTAACGGGTTAAGGTAACGACACTGTTTGTACGGTTGAATTAGAATATCAAATTCATGGCTGGATATTACGCCATCGACCGTGTTAGGGTTGTTCTCAGTGAAGAGGAGGGTGCAAAATGATTTGAGATGCGGTTTTTCGGATTGAATGCTGACGTAGCTGGCTGGAGTTTTCCGTGACCGTCTCCCGGCATGCAACGCGCGTCTGGTGCATCCGTGCACGCCAAGATGCCAGACGTGCTCCGTTGTACTCACGAGAGGGTACATTCACGTTTAAGAATTTTTCGGACACTCGTCTCGTAAGCGGGTATGTGCTCGTTGCATGTCTTATATTTTCAATTTTTGGAATTGCACGTGCTACTCCGTACTGTTGGTACCTTTAAGTAAAACAAGAAAAAAAACAAGTGAAGGTTGAAATGCGTCGAGTGATTTGGGCATATCCCGACTCGACAAGTAGCGCGCATATTGGATTACGAGGTGAATTCAAGGAATTTGACGACATCTACTTATACCGCGAAAACCTGGAAAAACTCGAATTTGTTTTATTCAGATCGATTGGGAAGCCGGTTTAAGTATGGTTTGACGAAAAAATGCTCACTATAGATGGCAGGCTTTTTTAAGGCCGTGTGACGATAGCCCACACTTGATCGTTTTCTGTCCTACGTGTAGTATCAGCTTCTCCCATTCCTAACCCTCTCTCGCTGCAATGTTCCACTTAAACCAGGATTCCCCCCTCTCTCTTCCCGTAGTCACGTGATATCGCACCCCGTGCCAGGCACCACGATGAGAAACCTAATTCGGAACGAGAGGGGGGTGGATAAATTGCACTTCAGGGCGGGCAACGTGAGGGAAATAGAAAAAAAGCGAAAGAAATCGAGAGCGAATACGAGATTGAGGCAATTAACCTTGCCTGATCGCCCTTTCATTATCGAAGTTTTTAGTAAGCGTTCACGCCACAGAACGGCGCTGGAATAGGTGGATGACAAAATTGAATTTTTAGCCTATATTTACCTCCCTTTTACGGTATAAAACATTCCATGTCGACCTCTAGAATTTCTGTGACACATCGCGCTTCTATATGTGGATAATAGGGTAGTTTCCTTCGTCAAAGAATACGAAATACATTGATTGTGATTCGTTACCCACCATTAGTGTATTCATAATATACGAATTTTTTGGTTTTAGAAATCCCAGTTTAAACGAATGGCATTGGTCAATTTTATCCCTATTTGAAAAAGGCCAGATTGGCGCCGTATGCGATGCCACTCCACGTGACGTCACAGGCACCAAGTTTCTATACGAGTACATAGGAGTTTTACATGGTCTGAGATTAGCAATGCATGCATGAGGCATAGAGCTCAGGGAAACATCTCATAATAATCACATATTAAAAATACCTAAGTTCGAAAAGCTTCCTTCGTTTGATAGGGGAATAGTAATCATTATTTAAGCCAAGCCCTACCTACTAGCAGTGTACTCAGCCACCTGCTAGCAGCCTGCGTCGTATCAGCGCTCAAAGCCTTGCCCCAAGGTCACCTCACTTGCGGAAGCGGGAACCAGAACGACGTCACGCGGGGTTTTCCCAGCATTCATACTTAGCCGTCGCGTTTTCGCGCACTTGAAAATTTTCACTTTTAATTTAATCGCGAAAAATAGATATCGTAATTTGAAAAATCTAAAATCGTTAATTACGTACTCCAGGAGTAATAATCTTTCGATTTAGGCAATAAAAAATAATAGGAAACCACCCTATTATGCGATATTTAAATGAAAAACTATGATCAGCACACCTCGAATACGTGGCTACCATATGAGATCCTCATCGGGTTATCCTCTAAAGGGAAAATAGGATTTTAAGCGCATCCTCTTCTTCTTTTGTTCTCAGCCTGTCTTTTCATCATCGCATCAATTCTTCCGCCTCATCAAACGGCGATTTGCGAAGGCTTCCTTTCCCCCCTTCCTTGCGTGGCAAATGATCTGGCGAGAGAATTTGACGACATCTCTCCAGTCATCGTTCTCCTATCTTCGCCGACTTATTCCCAGTGGGGGTTAGGGGTTGAACCATCTCGAGGCGCCTAATTTGGAATTCGACTCGCAGAGCCATCTCTGAACGTGTTCCAAAAGGAATCATATTCCATGCGTCGTCAATTCCTCATCCCTTATCGTATGTGCTTAACTTGCCCTGCCTAAAAGAAACCCGACTTCTCTCCAGCGTGGGAAATGTGCGTATGTACTAAGATTTTGAAATATGTGGGTCGTTTTTATAACTATATTTGTATGCGTATACAAGGTGTCTAAGTGTGAATCTGCCATAAAATTTTTTTTTAATATATTTAATTTATATAATTTATTACAGAAAATATATCACATAAATCTTTCCATGGAAATAGTACCAGAAATTTTTCAATAAATTATTTCAATGTTCATAAATAGAAAATGTATAAAGAAATCTCATAAGAATACAAACACTCATTGGAATAATTATAAGAAAAAAAAAGAGCTTTCAATCACATGGTCCTGCTAAGCAATTGCTTATCAGCAGGTTCCAGATTTTCACACAAATGGATATGCTTACAATTATAAAATTTTGCACAAAAATGACTACAAAAATTCACAAAAAGTAAAATTGAAATATAAGGTAATAGTATTAAAAATATTCACAATTGTATCAGCATTGTCACGAGAGACAAAATGAATCATTTACATATTTACTTACAACTTTTTACACGTATGTACATCTAGTTTCGCAATTAAAAAATTTATGCAGAGAAATAGTTAACATTAAAAAAACACAAGGAGTAAAAAAGGTGACAGAAATTGTGATACTTTAAAATATATTACAATTTTACATGCATTGTCATAAAAATAAAATGCAGGAAAAAGCTAAAAAAATAGCTAAAATTAAAAAAAAACGCAAAAGTAAATAAACAAATATTAAGGTGATAATTTTAAATGTTTTACAATTATTATGTATTGTCATCAGAATAAAATGAATTAATGAGATGTTTCTCTATTCAAAAGGTAATTTTTAGTATTAATTTTCAATTCTCTTATTGATTCTATTTTCTTTAAACTATGTGGTAAGCCATTGATTGTCATTGGTATTTTAGCACTCATTACATTCTTTCCGTAATTATAATAATATAAATAATACATTTATTGTTCTAGGACCTTGTCCTATGGAACGTATCACATTTTATAAATAAGTCTCAGCATTGAACAACGAATCAAAAGTGAAAATAAATTTTACAGTATTAATGACATAATAAATATAGAATAGAATAGAATATTTTTGTTATGCTCTAGGTAAAAACCTAATATGAGAGCAAAAAATGGAAAATACAGGAAATGTTCTACTCTCAATAAAAGGCATTTTGACAAAAATATGACATTAAGGAGATTATTGCTAGGCTAACAAGTAGTAGATATTTATACAAAAAATGTAAAATATTCAATACTAATAACACAAAAATATAAGTTTTAACACAGACATTAATGAACAATACACACATACATATACACATTTTTATAGAGAGTTTTGATAACATCACAACTTCAAGTTGATGACTCTAATGAGTTAAGGAGACTGAATTAAGCCGCAGACTTCAAATAGGAGTACAGCCTTCTTTTTAAACGACTGAAGTGATTGTCACGTCTTTATATTTGGCGGAAGAGAGTTCCAGAATCCAAACGCAGTTGGATGAAAAGATTTGAAATATATATTGGTGCGGGCTTGGGGAAATTGAAGGTCAGAAACAGGGCGGGTGGAAATTCCAGTCACTTTTTTGCGGGGGTTAATGACATGATGAAACATATAACATAACATATATCATAGCATGTGTAGCATTGCATAAATGCATTGCATATCATAGCATATATCATAACATTGTATAAATGCAATAAATGCTAATAGAATTCAAGGAATGTGTTCAAAATTGTCACAAAAGTATCGAATTTAACTTTATATTAAAGTGGCTTTCTCTTTACGGGGCCAGAGATGTTTAATCTACTGCCCGTTAGTTAAGAAAAAAAATTCAAATAACATACTTTTTAGCATTTTTTTGTCGCATAAACAAGGGGCCTCAACTACATAGTTACTGAACCATGGCAATCCAAAAATTTTTTATTGGGTGTAATTGGCAGTCACCATGACAACGGCTGTTCTTGTGTATGGTGCCTTTAACGACATTTTATTTAATACTATGCATTTTTAAGGACATCAAATAATTTATTTTGGACGAATATGTGTGATTATAATTGTCCAAAACAATTAAACTTTAAGCTAAACTAAACGATATTCTTGCACGAGTATCAACAATACGATTGCAGAACATCACACATTGTTAGAATAATTGTTTAGGACAATTAAAAATTGCTCATTTTAGTCTAATAGTTATTATTTACTGTCCTTAAAAATCCACTCTGTAAAATAAAATGTGAAAAATGCTCAATACCCAAGAAAAGCCGCTTTCATTGTAACTCCGAAGTGCATTCAAAAATGTTTGCGTTTCCATGGTAACTACGGAGTGGTTACCCCATGTTTATGAAAGGGAAAATGATAAAAATATTCTCCCTCATCACGTCCTGAAGTATTGCAGATTCCTTCTGTGACATCCTCTATATAAGTAGATAATCTTAACTACTTAGAAAACGTCTAGAATCCGCACAATCAAGCATTACCGAATATTTTGCGAAGGAAAGTATAGTTTGTTCATGAATTAGGGTTTTCCCATAATAGCAAATACAAATGCAACAGAAAAACTTCTACTCGTGCCATAAAAATATAAATTTGCCTGGTACAATTCTCGTGGCGAAACATAAGACATTCATCCGAAGTGAAATCCCGCCAAGTACATTAGGAGAACGTAGCGTAATAATCTAGAGGAAGAAGAAAATCCTTAACAAGATAATTTGTAATGGAATGCTTTAAAATTTAATTTATTGACGTTGGTGCTCACAGTAGTGTTCAGGGTGGTATGTAGATATTTATGAAGAAAGTGTTTATGTAGCTCACGATTGTCCTGACTTCAAATATCTTTATTTATGCGGTGAAATAATTTATAATTCCTTCCCTTAACGACTGACAAATATTATACAGTGGTATCGTAATACATAGTTGTAAATAATATGTAATGAATGTAAATAGAATTCAAGGAATGTGTCGAAAATTGTAACAAAAGGACACAGATTAACTTTATTTATAAGTTCCCTTTTCTTTATCGGGCCATAGATATTTAATCTACCTCCCGCTGAAGTTAAAAAAGTTCAATTCTCAAAAAAAATATTCAACCTTATCGAAGAGTAGATTTTCTCTCAAGAAAAAAAAATCAGCATTTATTTGGATACTATTTCACTGTAGCAAAACTTACGTAACAGTTGGTGCTTTTAATTGTGTGGCATATATTTTTGATATTTCCTGGTGGCGCCATTCTTATGACCTTGAAGACCACTTTAAACGCATTTACTTTTGCATTTATCAGTTTTTGCGAAAAAATCTTTTGGGAGTAAATACATTACTAATTGATATTATTTTGAAACATATCACTGAAGCGTTCAGCTGACGGTACTGACAAAATGGTCGAACTGCAAAATAATGTGCAGTATTGTACTGAATTACATAGATAGCCATTTCCCCTCCTGGAACAGGATATGGTTGGTGTGGGGCGGGTTAAAATTGGACGAAAAATTGAATTTAAATCGATATCAAATCGATATTAAATTGCCTCCATCTCTGGGGTAATATTAAGGGTACGCCCTCATTGGGTGAGGGTGAGGATATATAGGGGGGAGTAAGGGTTCTTTTTCTGGTTCTACCGGAGGAAAACATTCAGATCTTCATTTGCATTCCGTGGATGTCTTTCCAACAGGGACGGGAAGTCTGTCATCTTCTTCTCTGTCGATTTTTCTTTCATAAAACGCGCATAAATTTAGCTATTTTTTCGTCAAAAATTTCTCCCCTCCATTTTTTTCGAGTTTTTTTTATTCTCCCCTCTTTCAAACGGAGAGCATGGTACCGTAGTGGGTAGAGCGCTTGTCTGCTGATCTAGGGGAATCGGGTTCAAATCCTTCGGACGCGCCGAAATAAAAGCCTCGAATTATTAAGCCTCGAATCGAAGCCTATTGTTCATGTTTTCACTTTCATAGCCCTGAGGATGATTTTAAATAAATCGAAACGTTGGCTATAACTTGTTTTTACATTGACCTAAACTCCAAGAAATATTAAAAATGTATTAAAAAAGGTCAAGAATAGAAGAGGAAAAAAATAATAATTATAAATAGGATACACAAAAAATAATAAATATCAGTGGGTAGATTATATTGGTCTTGAAAGGGATATAGGTTCTTTTCTCAACAATTTGGCGCGGGATTGCCTCATTATGTAATCCGATATTTTAAAAATGTAGGAGTTTTTTTTTTTTTTTTTTCGTTGAGATTCATCTTTAATGAACCTCTTTCCCCAAAAGTCATTAAAATAATCGATCACTGGGGGTTACCCAGGTGTTGAATATCTGATATCAATTTCATCGGTCGTATCATAATGAAGTTCTACCACCGCGAATCCCTGTTACCCTAAGAGACAAGCTTATTATGAATACATCTTGTTCAACCCTCTAATAACGTAAATCAGTTCAGCCACGCCACGTCATTTACCAATATTGAATCAGGCTAATATTCATCGAGCGTGTAGTGGTAAGATTTGCGGATGAGAAAGTAGAAAAAAGGTGCTATTTCGAAATCGTCCGGCCGCACCTTGAATAACCCATTAATCCCCAGCGTTGCGTAAACGTAACGTTATTGAATCCTAATTCTCAGAACAAGTTTCTACTTCAGAATAATTTTTTATTCGATTTACGGACTTTTTTTTTAAGTATCTACAGTTCAACTTTGTCATTTTCACCTACAATTTCATTCGTATAATTGTATTCTATGACCGATGGCGTTTGGCATAAAAATAGATTCGCACACACGAGACACCCTAAAGGCCGTTTTACACGGGGCACGGAATTGCGCAGGTTAGAGCTGCATTAATTTCTAAAATGGCGTGGAATTGCGAGAATGCATGAACGAAATTAGAACGGGCTATTTTGCCGTCTCGCACCCACGCATTCTCGCATGTGTTCTAGCAATTCACCGCTTTACACGACGCAATTTTGATTGCGCCTTTGCACGTACGTCAGATTGCGCAATTCCGTGTACCGTGTGAAACGGCCTTAAGAAAAATCACACACCCCATCATTTCCGTCAAGACAGAATGGGGAATTTCCTTTGAAGGAATGCTGATTAACTCCCGGCGAAAATGTTGTGTGTGCAAATCAAGAGAAAAAAATAAAAGATGTAACCTAATTTTTTTAAAATCCTTTTTTTGTATTTAATTAACCGGAGTTTTTCCAGCGTTGTATATACGCAGCATTATGCAAATCGTATAATATGATGAAAATATTTTTATTCCAAAAATTAACCTTAATTTGGCCAAAATAAATAGGAAAAATTGACACAACCAAAGTTAAAAGCCCTGAATACAGTCTGGGGAATAATGAGATAAGCAGTGAGCGTATGGGATCCGGTGCAGAAAGACTCAATCCTTGAACTGAATAAAATACAATGGAAGGCTGCACGGTTCATCAAGAACTGTTACGCTATGCAAATCACTCAAACCTTTAAACTCAGTAAAATATTTCTACTCAAATATGTATTTGCGTGTTTTTTGAATAAATAATTTGCATATTTTTGTACGAACTGCGCTTTTTTATGAACCATCGATTTTTTAGATTAATAATTCTTTCGGTATAAATTTTGATTTCTGCCGAAAGCATTTCGTATTTAAATTATTACGGAGGCTTCCGCGGTTAGTTATTTAGTGATGGTTTTCCGGGTTTACACCGCGTTGATACAACGCGGTGTAAACCCGGAAAACCATCATTTCGTATTTATTAAAAATCGAATTTTAGGGACATTTTGCCATAATATCTCTGTAGGTAGCTTCAAGTCTTCAACGGTTATACGTAGATAAAAATATGGTGTTAGATAAAACCGCTTAAAAACTCCAAATTTTGGGCGTACAGACAGCGTTACTCAGATGTTAAGCGAGTTAGTCTGGGAGCCGTTGGAGACTCGGAGGCTGCGCGCTAGGCTTAGATTGCTTGAACAATTGAGAGTTGATATCTTTAAGAGCGACACGATGAACATAATATTAGAGCCACACTATATTTCCAGGTCCGATAGAAGCGATCAATTAAGAGAGATATAATTTGCCGAACGGATAGATATGGGAATTCGTTTTTCCCTCCAACCATAAAGGATTTTTATAAAATCTAGTCCTAGCATCGTCATAGCTGTTCATTTTTATGTGTAAACGGCTTGTGTCCTAACACCCTCTGCCACACGCCTTTTATGCGGCTTGCGGGGTATTATGTAGATGTAGAATCTACAGTAAACACAATCATAAGAATAATCCTTGAGGCACCTTGGTGTATGTCTAATGAAAATACTACAAAGATCTGGAGCTAAATCATCTCTTGTGCCTATTGAAATCCTTCCCCTCAACCAGCAATGAACTCCTGACATCCCTTTGGGATAATAACCCATCACCATCCGCCAGGCACAAAGTTCCCAAGATATCCCTTGCCCCTTCCCACGTTTCCACCCCCTCCTAAAAAAAATTAAAAAAATGATACGCCGCTGTACTTTGCAAATTTATATCTGGACTTCACTGCATGCCATAATAATGAATAATGCGTCATTTCAAAGGAAATTTGATCCTCATTTTCTAATTAATTTTTCTTTTACACGAAAAATTCAAAAATCAAGACGCGCCAGTGCAATAAGTGACTCCGCACATCATAAAATTAGCCGTTTTGTCAACTTCATGAATTTTGTAACTCAGGGAAAACTACTTCGTCTACAACATTCATCTTCCACATTAAGTTGCAAACGTTAATTTAGATTAATGAAATTGCTTTTGCGTATTTATAGAACGCATATTTTGTTGTAAAATAACGAAAATAAAAATTACTCCTGGAATACGAATTTCACACTTTAAGATTTTTAAATGACGAGAGCTATTTTTTGCGATCAAATGAAAAGTGAAAAATTTCAAGCGCGCGAAAACACGACGGCTAACCATGAACGCTGGAAAAATCCCGTGTGACGTCATTCTCCTTCCCGCTACCGCCGTGTGAAGTGACCTTGGGGCGAGAACATATGCGCCGCTACGATGCAGGCTGCTAGCAAGTAGCAGATTACCCTGCTAGCTGGTAGCGCTTGGCTTAAATAAGGATTATTAATACCTTATCAAACGAAGGAAACTTTCCGACCTTAGACAGTTTTAATAGGTGATTATTAAGACATGTTTCCCTGAGCTCTGTGCCTCATGCATGCATTGGTAACCTCAGACGATGTATAACTTCTATCTACTCATATAGAAACTAGGTCCCGGTGACGTCACGTGGAGTGGAATCGCATGGGCGCCAATCTGGCCTATTTCAAATGAGGTTAAAATTGACCAATAAAATTCGTCTAAACTGGGATTACTAAAACCAAATAATTCGTATATTATGAATACACTAATGATGGGTAACGAATCGCAATCGATGCCTTCCGTTGTCTTTGATGAAGGATACTACCATATTAACAGCTGAAACCGTCCGAAAAAAATACTTATCTAGACAGCAATACAGCTATACAGCTGGGAACTTTAGATGTAAAAAAATCCCCGTGAAAATTCTGCTATGCGATGCGAGCCAAAAATGGTATCACGATTCTTGCATCTTTCGGGATTTCTTGCGTCTGCTGTTTGTGGTTTATTACGGCGAGCTCTGAATTTCTCCTTTCTCCATTACACTACAGGTTGCGTGACTCGTGCCAGCAGTTTACCGGCCCGGACGTGAGAGCGTGATCTCGTTTCGCCTCGTCGAGTGGAAAATTCGCCCGTGTCACGAGTTGTACCATCGGAGCCAGAGCACTTGTCGGTCACGCGTGATTTAAACTCACCGATCACGCGTCACGCGGCGGTAAAAAAACCCTTGCGTTGAGAGGCTTTGCTGTAATGGGTCTATATATACAGTGGCGGCTTGCCCATAGGGACTCTCGGACGCCGCCCCTTACAAAAATTTGAAAAAGGGAAAAGAACTTTTCTTGTTAATTACACATTGATATTTCATTTTTGTTTGCTGCATGTTTCATGTCGAACAATTGCAGTGAAGTTTTCTCTGGTTTCGCACCGGGTCAGGTTCTCAATTTCTCCTTCCAACGTTTCGATGGACAACTCGCCCATCTTCTTCAGGGATTCAGGAATCCAATACCAAATCCTCAAAGCTTCGGGGTATATACGGTGGAACTTGGATATAACGGCATCGGCTGTAACGTCAACTCGGGTTTAACGTCACATTTTATAGAGATTAGCCAAAATTGAACATTTTACGTTGTACGAAAACCCGTTTATATCGTCAACAAATATTGCGACGCTCGGGTACAGCGTCAAAAATTTTGCGATTCTTAGGCTGCAAAAGTGGTAGTGTGATTGTATTATGTCCCAAAGTTCATAGAAACCATGTGTAGAAACATCAAAAGCAAAAACAGGTCACAAGCTGGACGTTGAGCAGGTGACGGGATGCAACTCTTTTGTTTAATTGGTGTCTGGAGGGAGCGGGGGCTGTACCGCATACCTGGGTCTTATCCCTTCCAACCCCTACATTCTACAAGGTCACTGACGCAGGCACACAGTATTGTATTGTTTGTTTCGTTAGTTACGGTAAAACATACGTTACGATTGATTTCAGTAAACAGTGTTGTGTAAATAGCAGAACATTTGCGTTTTTACTTTGTCCTGTCACTCAGATTTAAGGCTGCTTTTTTATAACGTCACTCGGATATAACGTTAAAAATCTTCTGATCCCTTTGTTGACGTTATAACCAAGTTCCACTGTATACAGAATTCTGTACATCCTGTATAATTCTGTATATATACCCCGAAGCTTTGAGGATTTGGTTTTGGATTCCAGAATCCCTGATGACGAATGGCGAGTTGTCCATCGAAACGTTGGAAGGAGAAATGGAGGACCTGACCCGGTGCGAAACCCTAGAAAACTTCACTGCACACATTAAAATTGCCCATGGTCGAAAAGTTTCCTTCGTTTGATAGGGTATTAATAATCCTTATTTAAGCCAAGCGCTACCCGTTATCTGGGTACTCTACGCTACCGCCATGCCTGGCAGCAAGCAGCCTACATCGTAGCGGCGTTCATAGCCTCGCACCCAGGTGGCCTCACACAGCAGCAGCCAAACGGCACTCGGGCTTTTCCCAGCATTCATACTTAGGCGTCGCGTTTTCGCGCACTTGCAAAATGTTCACTTTTCATTTAATCGCGACAAATTAGATATCGTCATTAAAAAATCTAAAAGCGTGAAATGCGTACTCCAAGAGTAATAATCTATAGATTAAGATCATGCATGCATTGGTAATCTCAGATGATGTAAAACTCCTATCTACTCGTATAGAAACTAGGTCGCTGTGACGTCACGTGGAGTGGCATCGCATGGGCGTCAATCTGGCCTTTTTCAAATGGGGTTAAAATTGACCGTGGCCATTTGCCTAAACTGGGATTTATAAAACCAAATAATTTGTATATTATGAATACACTAATGCTGTGTAACGAATCGCAAGGAATGCCTTTCGTTTTCTTTGATGAAGAAAACTACCATCTTTGGCCTCCAGGGTCGTCACGAAACAGATTACTGTCTTCGCTTCATTTCCCCTCATGCACTCGCTATGATTCGTAGGAAATGAAACAGTCGACAGTCGGGCCGCGCGTACGAAATATTCTCTCGAACAGACGCGACGAGCTTCCCCTCTCAAGGGGGATCGCCCGCCGCAATGCTTCATGGGAACGGGAGTCGCGTCGTCAATTCGGCCCCACAATTCATTGCGCGTGACCGGAATATGAACCACTCCTTGCTTGAATGTATTTCTAGATTACATGCGTCTGTATTTCCCGTAGCGCCTCTCGTAAGATGGTTCATATTCAATGTCTATACTTGTTAGTACAGTAATTTCCGTTCAATGGGTCCACCGGTTATTTGGGGCAGCCACTTAATCGGGGCAGGTCTTGAAGAACAGAACCCAATAGAGGAATATCCCAGAGTATTCTCCGCTTAATTAGGACAGCATGCCGCTTTCTTGGGCCATGAGTCGCGACATAGACTCTGTACTCGCGACGAAATTAATATTTTTTTATTTTCAGAATGCAATTTTTTTATTTTTTCCTCCTTTTATTTACTCTTATTTTTCACAGAAGTTCCTATTCTTGCCCTATTTTGTAAGCTCTAGCTGTTATACTATCCGCAAGAGGATCGGACTTTTCTTTATTAGGACTTATAAAAGACATTCATTCAGCGTCGCCCGGGGCTGTGAAAAATATTTTTATCGAAATGGTTATAATTCTTAAAAATGATAATAAATTAACTAAACTCGCTGATTTATTAATCAAATTAATAGTTTAATAAACTTATGTAGCTTTATAAACATTCTCTAGTCTTCTTTCTATCATTTCAACGTTTGTTTATGCCCATATACAGGATAGTTCGCCTAATTGGGGCAGCCGCTTAATTGGGGCAAAGAGCACAAGTCCCGATATGTCCCAATTAACCGGAATCTACTGTACTTACTTTGACTTAACCCTTATTTACTGTCGCGTGGTGATGGTAGATGGTCCCAGCCCGGTAAATTTGTTGTTTACTTAGAGTGTGATTTGGCAACATCGCTTACCTACTTAGTAGCTTCATGTCTAATCCCCTCCCCTTCCACCAAACTGGGGTTTGTCATTCTATCTAAAAAAATATACTCGAAAATTGCGATAGGGGATTGTTTCGGCGTCACGTCAACAAACATGACAACATTGACAGAGACTACGTCAAAGGAAAAGGTGTCGCATATCGATAAAATATGTCTATTTTATTTAAATTAAAATTCTAAATTTTAGCCATGGATTATAAAAACTGTGTTTCTCCACTTGGCAAAGATAATACTTATTTTGCAATAGCATTTCCTTTAGCCATTAACTACTGACGCGGGGTGATGGTGTATACCAAGGCTGACAAGTTTGTTGTTTACTTCCAGGGTTATTTGGCAACATTGTTTTGCTACTAAGTAGCTTCAAGTCTACTCCCCCTCACAACAAACTGATTTTCGTCACTCTATCTCACCCTTGTGAAGTCGCTACCTTGGTTTGACAAGGTTCTAACTGACCATCAGCTGGTTTTGAGAAAAACCTTGTCAAAGTTTTAAACTGCTCTAATTCTATTATTAAGAGGAATTCATTTTTGATCTTTGGCACATACACTAGTGATCCACTAGATACACTAGTAATTATTACTTTAAGAAAATATGTTATTTATTGAATTTTTTACGTGTTTATATGATTAATAAAGTAAGTAAAGTGCAGTTAGAACCTTGTCACAACAAATATTAGTTTTTTCTCCTTGCAGTTGGAACTTTGTCACCGTTCTAAATCTGTTATTATTTTACACAGAGGAATAAAAACCGGCGCAACACATAGAGAAACATTTACTTTGTTATCTTGAGTGAAAACACCAAATTTTGGAAAAATGTCTGTTAGAACCTTGTCAAACGAAGGTAGCGAAGTGTAAACATCGTGCAAAGTGATGTGGGGAATCTGTATGTCCTCATTCCACTAGTTGCGTTATAGATGTCTCGATTTTTTGCATTGAAGTAACTACTACAGTGAGGTGAAGTGGTGTATATTACTTTATTTTGCATTTTGTTATAGTAATTGAATTATGAGTTTCCTGGACCCCTGAATCAAGAGAAAGTTAAATACGATTTTACGTTTTCACGAAAAAATACAATTTATTTTTCAAAAGTATGAAAAAATATGAAATATTGAAAATATCAAAATTTAATCATCTACAACTGTCGAAAATAATTTAAAATTTCAAAAATGCATGGTGGTTGTGTGAAGTGAGTTTGTGTATATTACTTTATTTTGCATTTAGTTATAATCATTTAATAACCAGTTCCCAGGGCCTGAATGAAAAAGAGAAAAATAAATATGATTTTCACCAAAAAATGCTAAGTTTCTTTCTAAAAATGCGAAGAAAATATAAAATATTTAAAGTATCAAAATATAACAATCAACACCAGCGGAAACACAATTTAAACTTTCAAAAGTGCATGGTGGTTCGTACCCATTTGTATCCTAAAAAAAACCCTACTTAACTCAAAAGAACGTACTTATCCATCGTTTAGGTTGGGTTGGTACCCCTGTGCGAGAAGGAATTTTAGCGCTGCAGCTAAGAAAAACTCAGCATCGAATTTCAAATGCCCTAAAACAGAATTGCCCGTTTTTTTTTAATTTCTCATTCCCTCCCCGAAATAACGAGAGGACTTCCGGCCATTGTTGAATTTTTCATGGCGTCTCAATTAGTCAGGGGCCTTACCCTTCCAAACAGCTTTCCACCCCAGCGCCATCTTTGAACGAGTGGAGGAAGGAAACAAACGGTGATGAGGAAAAGGTGAAGAAAGGGCCGAATCTGCTTGAGCGAAAAAAAGATTAAAAATTTCCGTACACGACCTGACCTTTTATCACCTCTTCCATCAAGCCATTGAAATTCCTGCTGTTTTGTCGGAAACAAGGAGTAGGTTGAGAAAATGGATGTAATGTACTGCTCCCATGTGGTTACAAGGGGAGATGAAAACAGCAGAAAAACGTTGAGCTAATTATCAGCCACGTTTCAGGCAAGATGTTTTCTACTTCGTGAGCAAAGAGGCCAGTAGAACAGAGAATGCGTTGGTGAAAATTCCAATGGTTGTCAACAATAGGGTAACTTCTATTGACGCAAAAAAGGTGAAACGCTAAACTAAGCCTTTGTACGAATTTCTTCCAAAGCATTATAGGGTCGTGTTATATATCGTTCTATTCATTGTTCATTTGACTGCGACAATGAATCATTAAACATTTCTTAAACGTAAAATTTTAGCTTCTGCGGTCGAATGATTGAAGACGAACACGAGAAAAACAAATGAAAACGGTGACACGGTATTTTTTATCATCTTGTCACGGGCAAAATATTCGATTGGTGCGTTTCATTGTATTTTTTACCGACGGAACATCATCTTCGCACTACAAATACCTTTTTTAATTAAATTTTTACCCATTCATTGTTTTTTTTAATAATATTAATCTCATGACATCAGTGGGATTACAGTTGAACGAATTTGTTAAAAGGATAAACATATTCGATCGTTTACAAGGTGATAAAGCCGTTTAACACGGTACACGAAACTGCGCAATCTGACGTACGTGCGAAGGCGCAGTCAAAATTGCGTCGTGTAAATCGGTGAATTGCTAGAACACATGCGAGAATGCGTGGATCTGAGATGGCTAAATAGCCCCTGTTCTAATTTCGATCATGCATTCGCGCAATTCCACGCCATTTCAGAAATAAATGCAGCTCTAACCTGCGCAATTCCGTGCCCCGTGTAAAGCGGCCTTAAAGCGGTGAATTGCTAGAACACATGCGAGAATGCGTGGATGCGAGACGACAAAATAGCCCCTGTTCTAAGTTCGTTCATGCATTCGCGCAATTCCACGCCATTTCAGAAATAAATGCAGCTCTAACCTGCGCAATTCCGTGCCCCGTGTAAAACGGCCTTAAAGCGGTGAATTGCTAGAACACATGCGAGAATGCGTGGATGCGAGACGACAAAATAGCCCTTGGCCTAATTTCGTTCATGTATTCGCGCAATTCCACGCCATTTCAGAAATTAATGCAGCTCTAACCTGCGCAATTACGTGTCTCGTGTAAAACGGCCTATTGAGTTGATACATATTCTCGCCTTCTCATTTTTTGGCTGCATTTTTTTGTGACTGGGGTATTCAACGTAATTTGACTTCCAGATAAAAAAAGGCGGAGGTTCTCAAATAAAAAGTTTTAATTACAAATATCCCTTTTCCCTTTTCAAAAGGGGCGTTCCAGTGTGGTGTAAAGGTATGCGAAAGGGTCTTTCTAAGGGTACAGGAGAGACCCTGGAGGGGTTTCAGGGATCAATTTTCATTTATACCCTTTTTCGTAAAAAAAGGGGGTTTTCCCCCAAAACCCTTGGAATGCAATCGTAGGGGGTCAGAATGCTAGCTGGTCAATCGGCATTGTTGATCCTGAATGGGTATCTCACACTATTAAACTTGATTGGGAACATATCATTGTGATATATTAAGAGTGGGGACTCGAACCTCTGTTAACCTCTGTGGGTATTAGCTCCGATGTTGTAAACGTTACATCAGGTGTTCCACAAGGAAGCGTAATCGGCTCCCTGTTGTTCATCATATACATTAATGATCTCTGCTCCCGCATTAGTAGTAAAATACGTTTATTTGCTGACGACTCTGTCATCTATTGCGAAATAGGGTGGTTTCCTATTATATTTTTACCGCCTAAATCGAAAGATTCTTACTCCTGGAGTACTTATTTCACGCTTTGATATTTTTAAATGACGATATCTATTTTTCGCGATTAAATGAAAAGTGAAAATTTTCAAGCGCGCGAAAACGCGACGCGTAAGTAGGAATGATGGGAAAAAAGTCCGTGTGACGCATTTCTGGTTCCCCCTCCCGCCTTGTGAGGTGACCTTGGAGAGGCTCTGAGCGCTGATACAACGCAGGATGCTAGCGGGTAGCTGAGTACCATGCTATCTGGTAGCGCTTGGCTTAAAAAAGGCTTATTAATACCTTATCAAACGAAGAAAACTTTCCGACCTTAGCCAGTTTTAATAGGTTTTTATTAAGACATGTTCCCCTGAGCTCTGTGCTTCGTGCATGCATTGGTAACCTCAGACGATGTATAACTCCTATCCTCTCGTGTAGAAACTAGGTCCCTGTGACGTCACGTGGAGTGGCATCGCATGGGCGCCAATCTGGCCTTTTTCAAATGAGGATAAAATTTGGCCCTTGCCATTCGTCTAAACCGGTATTTCTAAAACAAAATAATTTGTATATTATGAATACACTAATGGTGGGTAACGAATCGCAATCAATGCCTTTCGTTTTCTTCGATGAAGGAAACTACCCTATTAGTGACTCTGACTATGAAATTCTATCATCGGACTTAAACAACGTTAATTAGTGGAGCCAAGAGTGGGGTCTCGAACTTAATCTGAGCAAATGCATGGCGGTACATTTCTTGCGGGATTCGTCCAACTCTAACCATGTTTATGCAGTGGATGGTATTAACATAAAGGCAACAGACGAAGTGAAGTACTTAGGAGTTACGATAACCTCGAACCTCACGTGGGGAACACATATAAAGAATATTTGCGGCATGGCCCTGAAGAAATTTGGAATCGTCAAGTGTATTGCTGGAAGATTTTCCGATGAGAAAGTAAAAGAAAGGTGCTATTTCGCTCTCGTCCGACCGCACCTTGAATATGCAGCGAGCGTATGGGATCCGGTGCAGAAAGACTTAATCCGCGAACTGAATAAAATACAAAGGAAGGCTGCGCGTTTCGTCAAAAACTGCTACGGGCGTACAGACAGTGTTACCCAGATGTTAAGCGAATTAGGCTGGGAGCCGCTTGAGACTCGGAGGCTGGGCGCTAGGCTTAGATTGTTTGAGCAATATTGAGAATGGATATCTTTAAGAGCGAAACAGAGAACATAATATTAGAGCCACACTATATTTCCAGGTCCGATAGAAGCGATATATTAAGAGAGATATTTTGCCGAACGGACAGATATGGGAAGTCGTTTTTCCCCGAACAATAAAGGACTTTAAGAAACGCTAGTCCCAACTTCGTTGGAGCACTTCCTTTTTTTTTAACTGTAAACTGCTGGTGTCCTAACACCCCCTGCCACACGCCTCTTATGCGGCTTGCGGGGTATTATGTAGATGTAGATATCAGGGAATTAAGCCGTTATTAAATTATTATTATTAACGTAATAAATTACAATTTGGCAACTGGCCAGGTGGTAACATGTACATCCAAAAAAGAATGCACAAAATATCCACAAAGTCACATATTAACTAGACAGTGTACAAATTTTTAAAATTCATTTAAATTGCTTAAAATTTTTTTAACATTTCTGATACGCTCGCTGTCCTCCGATGCCTAGCCAAAACGTATCGAGCCGCCTTTATTTGAACTCTCTCCAATGATTTATTGCTGTAGTCGAATAAACAGTGAGTAACACGATATATTACCCGATGCTATGGATCGTCGGCAACATTTCGTACAACTGCTTAAAGTTCACCGTTATGCCTTTTTTTGCGGCGATAGTTGTGCAAATTGTGAATTTTATTTTTTCGCAGCGATTAGATGCACCATCTGCCGTCAATTTCCGGCTGCACTGCTGTGTGCAGTGCATAAAACTCAAAGATTCGTTCCTACTGCTGAGAAAATCGTCTTGAGACTGAAGATGTAAAACGCCCTGTTAATTAATTTAGATATTCGTTTGTTAATAATGGAAAGAGTAAGATGAATACGTACAAATTACTCTTTATCACAAATCGTTATTTACCCTAACAAACCTTGTTTATAGACGCATCAAGTTTACACGGAAACGCCAACAATACATGCCCATCATTCTCTTGTTTAAATATATTGTTTTCTAGTATAAATAAATAAGTACTCCAAGGTTAAAATGCTGCGATTCTGAAACAGAGGAGATTCTTAATACTCTTAATACTACATTAATTACATTGCTTAGTTTTCTCCATGATTTATCCCCTTTGTATATTTTATGCATAACGCAGAGTCGATGTCTTTTTCTCCTAATTTCCAAAGATTCCCAACCCAGTATTTTTAACATTTCTGATTCGCTCTCTGTCCTCCCATGCCTATCCAAAACGTATCGATCCGCTTCTCTTTCAACTCTCTCCAATGCGTTTATATGTCCCACCTCATGATATATCCCACACCATAGAGGCATACTCTAGGATAGGCCTAACCAGTGTTTTATATGCCATTTCCTACGTGCGAAACTTCCCTTTAGATTCCTCATCACCCAGTGCAGTTTCTTGAAGGCTTTCTTAGCAGTGAATTGAACGTTCAGCCCCCAATTCAAATCTTTAGACGGTTGGACGCCGAAGTATTTGCAGGTGTCACAACTAGGAATAGGTTTATATAAGAACACATTGTCCCTTTTGGTAGAATTTATTTTGTTGCTATAAGCCTACGTTTACTTGCGTTTATGTACAACATTGCATTTAATATATATAGGCCGTTTTACACGGGGCACGGAATTGAGCAGGTTAGAGCTGCATTTAATTCTAAAATGGCGTGGAATTGCGCGAATGCATGAACGAAGAAATTAGAACAGGGGCTATTTTGCCGTCTCGCATCCACGCATTCTCGCAGGTGTTCTAGCAATTCGCCGCTTTACACGACGCAATTTTGATTGCGCCTTCGCCCGTACGTCAGATTGCGCAATTCCGTGTACCTTGTAAAACGGCCTTAAGATTAGTATCCTAGAGCCTGCAATTTAGATCTTCCTGCAGTGGCGTAACAATGGAGGGGGGGGGGGGTGGGATAAGGGGATAGATCCCGTAAAGTGTCAGAGAAATAATTTTTTTTAAAGATATTGTCTGGTAGTGACGTATAATAATAGCATCTGCTAATAGTTAAATCTTCAGTGCCAATATTATGTAAAAATGTATTTCCAGGCATGAAATTCTTTCAAACATTTGCCTTTTTTCCCTCCCACCGTCGCCACCCTTGGGCATCCCCTGACCCCCCACCCCCCAATGTATTTTTACGCCACTGCCGTCCTGGAAGTTATTCTTGCTTGGCAATAGGGTAGTTTTCTTCATCAAAGAAAACGAAAGGCATTGATTGCGATTCGTTAACCACCATTAGTGTATTCATAAAATACAAATTATTTGGTTTTAGAAATACCGGCAATGGTCAATTTTAACAGCATTTGGAAAAGGCCAGATTGGCGCCCATGCGATTCCACTCCACGTGACGTCACAGGGACCTAGTTTCTATACGAGTAGATGGGAGTTTTACATCGTCTGAGATTACCAATGCATATATGAGGCACAGAGATCAGGGAAACATGTCTTAATAATCGCCTATTAAAATTGTCTAAGGTCGGAAAGTTTCCATCATTTGATAGGGTATTAATAATCCTTAATTTAAACCAAGCGCTGCCTGCTAGCAGGGTACTCAGCTACCTGCTAGCATCCTGCGTCGTATCAGCGCTCAAAGCCTCGCCCCAAGGTCACCTCACTTGCGGCAGCGGGAACCAGAACGACGTCACACGGGGTTATCCCGGCATTCATACTTAGCCGTCGCGTTTTCACTTCATTCAATCGCGAAAAAGTAGTTGTCTTTGAAAAATCTAAATCCGTGAAATACGC
This sequence comes from Ischnura elegans, assembly GCF_921293095.1. NCBI lineage: Eukaryota > Metazoa > Arthropoda > Insecta > Odonata > Coenagrionidae > Ischnura > Ischnura elegans. The sequence goes on from NW_025791659.1 coordinate 10,335,680, forward strand.
AATCCAGAAGTAATAATCTTTCGATTTAGATCATTAAAGAAATAATAGGAAACCACCATATTCATCAAAATTTCAAATTTTTGATTATATCAATGTAAATAGACTTGATATTTAAAATGATGTACTTGCTACGAAGCTCAATGGTAAAGACTGGGTTGGGGAAGGTCACGTAGCACTCGATACTCAAGCTTTAGGAGTCCGTGATGTAAACGACCCCTAGTCACGTGATCGAGGGTATTTTTGTAGGGTCTCGATTAGCTGAGTGAGGCTAATGGCCCTCAATTAAATGGAGTTGATTAAAAATGTTGGTTCACCGTTCGATCGATGAGGGATCGAAAAGCCTTAAGATGACGCAAGCCTCCTCCTCAAACGGTCTTTCTTGGCTTAGGATTACTTGCTTTAAACGAAATCTATAGCCTGGATATTTGGAATCGGCTGGTATCTTAACACCCCCTGCCACACGCCTTCTAGGAGGCTTGCGGGGTATTGTGTAGATGTAGAATCGACGGTAAACACAATCATAAGAACGAGCGTGCTGCGCCCGCTCCCGGCGGGCTTCCCCCGCTCTTTTTAATGCAGGTCCACAGAGGGATAGGCGCGTTTCTAATTTTAAAATGTAGAAAAAAAAGTCAGGGTCTTACGTACAAATTTTATTGGAATGTTCATGTGCAAATTGAGGTAAGATGACCTCTTCAAACACAACATTGGAAGTAATTGCACTATCCTCTGTTAATACTTGTTTGGCGTTTTCCTTAATATTTACGAAAATATTTTGAAAAGATCTTACCCTAGAGAATGCTACATGAAGTTGACCATGAGAGAATACAGGGTCAGGCAGGAATAAGCCAGCTCTTTGCAAAGTCTGACCCTGAGCCTTGTTAATAGTCATCGCATAGGAAACCTTAATGGGAAATTGTCTGCGAGTCAAATTAAAAGGCATGGTGGGATCCGACGGCGTTAACTGTATTCTTGGGATGAGGACAATCGTGCCGGAATCGATTATTTTTTTATCGATTATTTGTTTTATGTATGTTTGTATGACAAAGTAGCAAGTCCATGATTCATCATAGAAACAAGTGTATACAATAAATAAAAGGAATGTTAACAAAAACCCAGTACAAAATACGATCTGAATATGGTAGTAGGAAGTCATTATTAAACAAAAATTTTAATCGAACTAAATTTAAAAATAAATGAGTATTCGCAATTTATATAATGCAGTGAACCCTGATGTAGGAAAGCAAAGCAATATGGTAGTTTACTTCATCAAAGAAAACGAAAGGCATTGATTGCGATTCGTTACCCACCATTAGTTTATTCATAATACTTACACAAATTATTTGGTTTTAGAGATCCCAGTTTAGACGAATGTTAATGGTCAATTTGAACCTCATTTCAAAAAGGCCAGATTGGCGGCCATGCGATGCCTCTCCACGTGACGTCACAGGGAACCAGATGCCATTGTAGTAATTCGCGACGCAGTCGGAACTTAGTGAGTTATTGAAATTTTTGCTTCGACCGACGGTTTTGTTGACAAACGTCGTTAAAAATGAGTTGCAGAATAACTGTATTCGCCACGCTGTCGGACAAAAGTGACCAGTTATTGAAGTTTTCGCTTCGTACAAACAAAATGGTTTTGTCGACTAATTTCGTTATGAATGAGTTACAGGTTAGAAATATTCACCACGCAGTCAGAAATTAGCCACGATTTATCAAATATATTCGCTTCTAAACGACGGTTTTGTCGACATACGTCATTTAAAATGAGTTACGGAATAGCAGTTTTCTCCACAGAGTCGGACTTACGGACGAGTTATCAAAAATACTCGCTTCTTAGCGACGAATTTATCGACAATTTTCGTAACAAATAGTGTAAAATGTAACAAACTTTTATCTGCAAGGGTTTTGCCGGCAAGCGTCGTTAAAAAATGACTTAAGGAATATCAGTATTCGTCACGCAGCGGACTTGACGGCGAGTTTAAAAAATATTTTCTCCTCATCGACGGATTTGTCGACATTCGTCGTTAAAAAAGAGTTACAGAATAAGAATGTTCACCACTCAGTCGTTAAATGGAAAAGAATTGATATTTATTCATGCTCTGGGTAAACCCATGGAGCAATACACAATTTACGATAATTGGCTCATCAAAAGCACAAAGTTCATGAAAATATCCAGTAATAACAATAAAGTTTGTTTGATACACAAATAATAAAGAAATGACACGTAAACAAGGATTTAAATTTGACAACACACGGTATATTTTGGCTGTATTTTATGTAGAAGTTTATTTTCGCTCTCCATTGAGTAAAGCCATGTATAATTTATATTTAAATGCGTGGATGGAGCCCTTCTGTTTTAGATCCTCAGGGGAGAGTATTCCAAAATTTAGATGCCGTTACTAGAAATGATTTCCGGTAGGTAGTTGTACGTAACAATTTATAAGAACCTACATCTGGAGTATGCTCCTATACGGATGTGAGGCATGGACAATGACCGCAGCGGAGAAAGCAAGGATAGAAGCCTTTGAAATGTGGTGCTACAGAAGAATGATGTAAATCAAATGGATCGACCGAGTTAGTAACGAGGAAGTCCTAAGAAGTATAGGAGAGAAGAGAACCCTCATGAAAACCTTAATAAGAAGACGGAACAACCTTATAGGCCACATCTTGAGACATGATGGCCTGATGAAGACAATCGTCGAAGGACAAGTGGAAGGCAAGAATGGAAAAGGAAGACCTCGAACAAAATATATGGAACAAGTAAAGAGAGATGTGAAAGAGAAGAAATACGTAGGTGTGAAAAGATTAGCTGATAGGAGAATAGAGTGGAGAGCTGCGTCAAACCAATCCTAGGATTGTTGACCAGTGATGATGATGAGTTGTACGTGGAGTAGGATGACATAAATAGTCCTTTTTGCGGGATGGCATATGAGTGGTTACTGACATATGAGTCGTTAAGGAAGATTATACACCGAATTGTTTCATTATAGTGTCTTAACGGGTTGCAGAATATGCGCTACTGGTTGTGTACTCGTGGTTTCCCTTCTTCGTGAATTGATTTTTCCTCCACGATTTCTTTAGGGATGTATAGAGTCATCTCCGAAAGATATACCCTTGAATCTTCCTTAAGCCCTCAGATAATCAGGCCATACGTATTCAAGTTTTATATATTTTTGGGGGAGGGGAGAAAATATACACCCGTCCCAACTGTGACGTATGAACAAGATCCATTCTGAACGCATCATCGATCTTCAATTTTTATGACCATTTTTAGGCGTTCGTGGGGGAGGGTTAGGAGACAAAAGACGACAAGGATGCGAATAAAGAGGACTCTATCCGGGCGGATGAGGGTACGAGAAATATACAAGACCCTCAAAACGTGGGGTTGGGGGAAGTATGAAAAATTTACGCGTGCCATAAAAGTATTCAATTCTCTCTCCCCCCCATGAGGGTCTTATATTTTTGTGGTATTTTTTTCTGAGCGGGGATGCTAAATTGATTATCTTTTACGGCTTTAGGATTTTCCTTGATGGTTTCTTTATGTAGAACTTGTGGTTCATTATTATTTTCTGTAGCCTTGAACTCCTTAGCTTCTTATGCCTTGAAACCAACCCGTTTCCCGTTGTACTGTACCGAGGAGAGGAGGACCAAGCCCATGTTATCAGAGCGTATGCGTTTTTGACGTAGTTCTGGAGCTGTGGCTCAGATGTCTCTAAGGCTCACAGCTCCAATCGCGCGGGCTATTTGACTCTCGTCGTATAGAGCGCTCCACATTCAGTTGACAGTATGGGTTCTTATGGAGATTCGTTTCCCATGTTATTCTCCGTAAGGCCGGGAGCGCGGTTCCAAGCCGTCAATTACAGCATGAAAATTAATATTGCGCTCTGCGTTAGTTAAAATATGCATTCTAATGTATAATGAGGCGCTGCATTCATTGGTATCAATAGTTTTTCGATATAAATTATAATAAAAGCTATAACAAACATTTCCTTAAATTTCCGTTAGAAACGTGTATTTTTTTACTTTGTCTTCTTCTCGCAATTGTTGCCTAACCGTTGAGTATATTGAATTGAATCTTCTACATAAATGTCTTCATACTATTTACTCTTCGAAGGTTTTCACCTTTTTTCAAAGTTTTTGGGAAAAAATTGTTATACCGATGTTACACCCAACAGGATAGGAAAATAGGATTTTTGTAAGGTAAAAAGTAGTCGCCTACTAACTCTCGTCTCTGACTGTACCCAGAACAAAATTTAGTATTGGGATGTCGTAATATTTTTCTCCAAGTTAGATTTACGGATGAATTTTTTAGCTTCAGCTATATTCGTGAAAGAATTAGAAATCAGCTTGATAGGGTGGCTTCCTACTTTTTTTGTAATTGCATGAATCGAAAGAGTATTATTACTCCTTGAGTACGTACTTCACTCTTCTAGAATTTTAAATGACGATATCTTTAATTTGCGATTAAATGAAAAGTGAAAATTTTCAAGCGCGCGAAAACGCGACGGTTAAGAATGAATGCTCGGAAAAGCCCGCATGACGTCATTCTGGTTCCGGTCCACGCTGTGTGAGGCCACCTTAGTGAGAGGCTATGAGCAACGCTACGATGCAGGCTGATAGCATGTAGCATTTGGCTGAAATAAGGGTCGCAATTAATACCTTATCAAACGAAGGAATGACTACGTATCTATGGACCGAATTACGGAATATCTGTTAATATACTTGGTAACGGGCATCAGTGACGCACCGAGGAGGGACGGTTTTGGGGGATAAACCCCCCACCCCCAAGAGCTCGGAGAAAATTTTAAGTTTAATACATGTTGCTTAATTGGATTGATATTACTAAAAGAATAGTGCTAGGATTAATAAAATATCCCCCAGAAAGCCGTAAAATTCACCATTTTGAACCGTTTATCTTAAAATTCCTCAATTTATTAATCTCTCACCTACCGCTTATCCTGCTGGGTATTGCATACCACGATATCAGTATGGTATGGTATTTTTTTAATGGTATGAGACAGGAGGAAACAGTTATGGTATGGTATGGTATTGGAGTAGGCGACGGACAGCTGAGGTCATTTGCTCCATTAGGGATGGGGTAGGTAAGGAAGGGTCGAGAGAAACCCGGCGTCGGCATTAGCCTGCTCTTAACGAGAGGCGCCAAGGGGACCACGGCTTAACGTCCCATCCGACGGACGGAGTGTTGCGCTTGAAATGTCCTCCACAAAACATTCAAGCAGGCATCGGGCAGTCTCTGAAAATTGAGTATAAACTAAAATGGTAAACTTCCACACAATTTTATTTACAAAGTACCGACCCGGTTTCGACACGTAGTGTCATTATCAAGGTACCAATTTGGCTTTCCAAGTTCTATATATACCGTCCAGCAAGAGAAAGGTGGGGTGGAAAGGCTATCAAGGGAGGAGGGAGACAGTTTAACTAAAAAGATGCGTAATAGGGAAGGTCTTTGAAGGAAAGGGACTAGGGATTACGTAAATCAGTGAATCGGGGAGGTAGGAAGAGAAGTCATAGCAACCAGGAGAGGAGCGGGCAAGGCCGTAGCCAGGGGGGGATCAAGGGGAATTGAAACTACCCCGAAATGAAAAAAAATTAAATGGATACTTTATGCTCGCTTGTTGCTCACACGACGATATTATATAGCGGCGCAGGGACATCTAGTAGTCCAATGCGACTTAAGTCAATAATTATCCAAGCGAATTTGTAGGTGCAGTGTGCGAAGTTGTAGTGCAGTGTGTGAAATAATACTGCTGTGAATTAGTAGAGAGGTGAGTGACTTATGAGCCTCCTGAGGGACCGCAGAATTGACATAGACACCGAGGAGTTAATTCATTTGGTCGCTGCAAAAAAAAAGCTAGAAGGCTAAATTCAATTTTATAATAATATTTTTATATTTTCCTTTAAGCGTTTATAATAGGAACGAAACCCTTGGGTCGGGTTCGCGGGATACACTCCTGGGGCAGGGACTATAAGCGATTAGCTTTTCTCCTCTGCCACCAGAAGGGGAAGGACGGAAGGAACAAGGAAAGGAGGCGCCGCCGCGACGGGAGCCCGACGACGCCTCCAGGGAAAGGACGGGGAAGGAAGGGAAGGGACGAGGATTCCCGCATCGTCACAAGGCGGGCGGGCCCTACTTTAAGCGAAACCAAGCAAACGCAATTAATATACTAACGACCTTGGAGGATTATTCTATGAGGAAGAATAATCCAACGATCAAATCGTTAGATTTTAAGGGTTTATAATAAATATGTATATTTAACCGTATACGCTATTTTATTTATCTTATAAAAATATTTTTATGTTTGTCTAATATACCATGAACCCCCCCCCCCGAAAATATTTTCTGGCTACGGCCTTGGGAGCGGGTGTTGGCGAAGGTGAGAAATTATAAACATCTAAGAGTGGCCAGGAATGTTCAGGGTTAAAAGAGGCGATTGGGTAGAATACACTTCATCGTTACAAAGATTATGCGGGCTATTAACAATTTCAAATTTCTCGCAAAAGCCCAGCTTTTGCCCATTCTCTATGTAATGTAAAATATCAAAATCAAAGTTACTAAAATGTTTACGATGATTCAAATGTTTAGCAAAACATGATTTTACGTCATTATTGATAAAAATATTCCTGTGTTCGGTCACTCTATCTTTCAATCTCCTCCCAGTCTGTCCTACATAACGAATATCACAATTATTACACTTTAGCAAGTATACACCACTTTTGTTTTCTTGGTTATACATGTCCTTAGAGTTGCACAATCGTTTCTCCAATGTTGCCGGGGAGTAGATGGCGATTCTAGCTTTGTCTTTGATATTTTTTCTTCAGACTGTATGATAATTTTCCTACAAATTTAGGCCATTTGTAGGCCTCAGAAAAGGTTGTCAAGACGTTGTCGATGTATAGGTATCTAACCCTTTCTAACCCAGAGCCGCTTCCGGGAACGCAATGGAATATGAATGCAACGCATAGATTATCGGTTTCTCGATGTTTTGAACCCCTTAGTTCAATTATGTCTCAATGCTTAACTTAACCAATCCAAATAATGACGTATCCGTCAAATGAAATCCTATTGAAAAGAACAAATGTTTTTAACAGTGCATTATTAACTTTCTTTCCCAATCGTAGCGGCAAGGATATTTTTGAATATTTCAACCACTTATGGAAACATGACTCGTTTGTGAATTACGATCAGGAAATTGTCATCCACCGCCGGGATTTGAACCCAAGCCCGCCGGGTGAGAAGCCAACACTCTAGCCACCACACCAACTCAATCCCCCCCCTCAAACCCCCCCTGCCTTAATTCCTAGCTGCGCCACTGACGGGCATCATTTTGTGGACAACGCAAGGAATAAAAATATATTTTGTTGAGAATATGTCCGTGACGTCACGAGCCGTGACGCGCCGCCCCGACGTCACGTGACCCCGCTCGCGTCAATACTGTCCTCTTTTCACTAGATTGCGCGCCGAGAGGAGGAGCCTATAAGGAGGGGAGGGCGGACCGCGATGCTCACTTTTTTTATCTCCTTCTCCCCCCCCTTCTCGTTTCTCCAAACTCCCCTCCAGGCTGGAGTGAGCGAGATACTACCCTCTCTCCTTTACTGGAGAAATACCTCCTCCCACGCTTTGCGTAGCCACGCCTCCGGGCCGTTACGCCATTGGTCAGTCGCCTCAGCCAATGGGAGGGCCCCTCACGTGAGGGATTTGAAAGGTTTTCGAGGAAGGGAGAGTTGGAACGAAGGTTGCAAGTGGCCATACTCAGAGCAAAGGAATCTTATCTTCATTTCATGTTTTATTTATATATTCAATTACCAGACTGCAGTGGTTTTTTTCCAATAAGGACGACAGTCAATATCCTTAGGTTTTTCCCACGTTCACTAACATCTTTTTACACTTGGTCAATGGTAACTTTGTTAACTTATAATTTTATTTGTTAATTGAAAATGGAACATCTATTTATTTTTATGCAATTTCTCTGCATGTAATTTCACGAGCAACTTGACAATGTATTTAACTGCATATATTTAATGTTTGACGAGGGGTTAGATGGAAGATGGGACTTTCTAGTCCCAATCTCGCCCAATAAAGACGTATTATTATTATTATTAATCCATTGGTAGAATGAATATTTTGGGATTTAGTAATGTTTAGTAGATGCTGATTTTTGGTGTTGTTATTGAAGAATTTGATTCTAAATGCCCCATTAGCATCTATATGCTTTAAACAATTTCATTCTCTTCTCTGTTATTATCCTTACCACCAAGGCCGTAGCCAGAAAATATTTTCGTGTGTTTATGGAATAGTAGACTAACATAAAATTATTTTTATGAGATAAATAAAATAGTGCATACGGTTAAATATACATATTTATTATAAACCCTTAAAGGAAAACAAAAATATTATTATAAAATTGAATTTAGCCTTCTTGCTTTTTCTTGCAGCGAACAAATGAATTAACTCCTCGGTGTCGATGTCAATTCTGTGGTCCCTCAGGAGGCTCATAAGTCACTCACCTCTCTACTAATTCACAGCACTATTATTTCACACACTGCACTACAACTACGCACACTGCACCTACAAATTCGCTTAGATAATTATTGACTAAGTCGCATTGGACTGCTAGATGTCCCTGCGCCGCTATATAATATCGTCGTGTGAGCACCAAGCTAGCATAAAATATCTATCTAATTATTTTCATTTCGGGGGGGATCAATCCCCCTTGATCCCCCCCTGGCTACGGACTTGCTTGCCACTAAATATTTAAATTTGTTTGATAGAGCAAAGCTGGGTATTACTGGAAAAACTTCTGGATATTCATCTACATCTACATAATACCCTGCGAGCCACCTCTAGGGTGTTTGGCAGGGGGTGATCAATCACCAGCATGCAGCATGCATTTGGACTCCCACATGCACACCACACCGTCCAAGAAACGTCCCGTATAATAACAAACTATACTACTATATGCTGTTAAAAATAGAATATAGAATAGAAATTCAGAAACATGCATTAAGTTTTACATAGGTTAGTAGGCTACACTACAAGTCATGCAATCTATTTACGAGTTCTATTGCTGCCGTTATAATCTCTTATTGATCGTGGAAAAAATGACATTCGGAATCTGTCTGTTCTACAATATATCTCTATTATTTTATTTATATGATCTGATCTTCCGTAGTACGTTGGCGTCCGCAAGATATGGTTAACTTCGTCAGAAAAGACACTGCTCTTGAATTTATCTAAAAGGTTTAGTCTATTTTTCAATCTACCGTCCCACAGAGATTCCCATCCGAGTTTATCTAAGAGGTCAGTTACACTAACAAGACTATCGTAACGACCTTTCACATACCTGGCAGCATATTAGAGAGAGATAGAGATTAGATAGAGAATTTTTATTATTTACTTGCTCCGTGTGATTGTTGCGTGAACCATTAGTCACTCACCTCTACTAATAATGTATATGCTGTAAAGGCTAGTTACGACCACTCACTGTTTGACTGTTCGACGGTTTGCCTGTCAGACCCTTGTGCTCCTCCCACCAGAAAATATCCTGGATCCGCTCTTGGTTGGAATTTAAAAGTGACGCTTTCAGTAAACTGCAGAAAAGTTGGGAACTTAAGTTCTATAAAACAAAAAGGTAATATTTCAGCGTAGCGTAACGGTTGCCATTGAGTTGTTGTTTTTGACGAGTTGTAAATAGAGTTGGGCTGATTATGTTGCAAAAATGAAAGTGCGAAAAAGAAAGAAGAATAGTACTTATGGGAAGATAAAAGCTTCCTACATTAATTTGTTTCTTTCATCTGGGTATGCAGTGTTTTATTAGCTCAAACGCCAATTACATTATAAATCCAATTGATCGGTGCGTAGGTGGAGTTAGGGTTTTGGAGAAGGCAAGTGATGCAGTATATTCCAGAGAAATACTGAAAGGGTAGGTATTTAAGGAGGGCTCTGATATATTTCAGGTGGTAGGAGAGAGAATTATAGGCAATTTTTGTCCATAAATACGGGGTCGCAACTCCTTAGTTACTGAAAGGGTCGTAGTCCATGGGGCGCCTTCTGTTAGGCGACCCGCAATGATTTGTACTGGAGGTGCCTTGAAGGGCACCGCCGCGCCGTCAGCAGGCTTATTATGTGGGTGTCGTTGGTGGTATAATAGGGTAGTTACCTTCATCAAAGAAAACGAAAGGCATTGATTGCGGTTCGTTACCCACCATTAGTGTATTCATAATATACAAATTATTTGGTTTTACAAATCCCAGTTTAGACGAATGGCAACGGTCAATTTTAACCTCATTTGAAAAAGGCCAGATTGGCGCCCATGCGATGCCACTCCACGTGACGTCACAGGGACCTAGTTTCTATACGAGTAGATACGAAGGAGTTTTACATTGTCTGAGATTACCAATGCATGCCTGTGGCTCAGAGCTCAGGGAAACATCTCTTAATAATCACCTATTAAAACTGGCTAAGGTCGGAAAGTTTTCTTCGTTTGATAAGGCATTAATAACCCTTATTTAAGCCAAGCGCTGCCTGCTAGCAGGGCACTCTACGCTACGGCCATGCTCGGCAGCAAGCAGCCTGCATCTTAACGACGCTCATAGCCTCGCACCCAGGTGGCCTCTCTCAGCGGCAGCCGGAACTAGAATGACGTCACACGGGCTTATCCGAGCATTCATACTAAGCCGTCGCGTTTTCGTGTAGATATCGTCATTTAAAAATCTAAAAGCGTGAAATGCGTGCTCCGGGAGTTATAATCTTTCGATTAAGGCAATAAAAAATGATAGAAAACCACCCTATTCTTATTAATATGGCCAATATCAGTCCAACTCAACAAACCTTTGTACCTTTGGGTCTCAGATTTTGGTGATGAAATTCATAATATTCTCTACCCAAATATTTCATACTCCCTTGCTTATTAACTCTAGATTTCAGTGAGAACCTGTAATAACCTAAAAAAATACCTACATATACATGATACCCCGCAAGCCGCCTTAAAGGCGTGTGGCAGGGGGTGTTAGGACACCAGCCGTTTACAGCTAATAAAAATAATGTGCTCTAACGAGGTTGGGACTAGCGTTTATTAAAGTCCTCTATAGTTCGGGGGAAAACGAACTCCCATTTCTATCCGTTCGGCAAAATATCTCCCTTAATTTATCGCTTCTATCGGATCTGGAAATATAGTGTGGCTCTAATATTATGTTCTCCGTGTCGCTCTTGAAGATATCCATTCTCAATTGTTCAAGCAGTCCAAGCCTAGCGCGCAGCCTCCGAGTCTCCAGCGGCTTCCAGCCTAATTCGCTTAACATCTGGGTAACACTGTCTGTACGCCCGTAGCAGTTTTTGACGAACCGCGCAGTCTTCCTTTGTATTTTATTCAGTTCGGGGATTAAGTCTTTCTGCACCGGATCCCATACGCTCGCTTCGTTGAAGACAACGTTCATGTACCGCTATTCCCGGAGAGCCTAAAAGATATGAAATACCGTGTCCACATTGTCAAAACATCAGGAAGGAAGGACATGCTTAACAGAGTATGGGAGGAGTTAGAGTATCAATGTGACATTGGTCGTATCGCCGATAGAGGACATATTGAGCATCTGTAATTTACACATGAGTGGTTCGTAAATATGTACGCCCGAAGCAGTTTTTGACGAAACGCGCAGTCTTCCTTTGTATTTTATTCAGTTCGCGGATTAAGTCTTTGTGCACCGGATCCCATACGCTCGCTGCATGTTCAAGGTGCCTAGGACCCCTTTAGCGAAATTCATACGGTTCTTCTGGTAAACAATGGCGTTAAAGCTGCTAGTGAAGAGTTTTTCATATCTTCGGTCTACTTCGGAAAACTTGTGTCTTTATATCCGAAGTTAAAGCGGTGAAAACTTTCGCTCAACTTCATCCGACACGTTTTCCGAATTCTCAAGGACGAAGTTGCGTAGCACGAAAGAATTACGGCAGTTTCACAAGTTTATGCCCGAGTTATCCCTCACCCTTTTCATGAATGGGAACATGATAGCCTGGGACCTTATGAAAGTGGGGTACATTCCAAGCATAACAATTTTTTTTCGAATATCAAGACGTCTCCATAGAATTTTAGACGTTTATTCTGTACTTGATTCAACGATGGGGTGGTTTTCTATTTTTCTATTGCCTAAATCGAAAAATTATTACTCATGGAGTACCTATTTCACGCTTTTAGATGTTCAAATACCAAGCGATTAAATGAAAAGTGAAAAATTTCAAGAACGCGTAAACGCGACGGCTAAGTATGAATGCTGAGAAAAGCCCGTGTGACGTCTTTCTGGTTCCCGCTGCCGCAAGTGAGGTGACCTTGGGGCGAGGCTTTGAGCGCTGATACGACGCAGGATGCTAGCAGGTAGCAGAGTACCCTGCTGGCTGGTAGCGCTTGGCTAAAATAAGGATTATTAATGCCTTATCAAACGAAGGAAACCTTCCGACCTTGGGCAGCTTTAATAGGTGATTATTAAGAGATGTTTCCCTGAGCTCTGTGCGTCATGCATGCATTGGTAATCTCACACGTTGTAAAACTCTATCTACTAGTGTAGAAACTAGGTCCCTGTGACGTCACTTGGAGTGGCATCGCATGGGCGCCAATCTGGCCTTTTCAAAATGCGGTTACAATTGACCATCAACATTCGTCTAAACTGAGATTTGTAAAACCAAATAATTTGTATACTATGAATACACTAGTGGTGGGCTACGAATTTCAATCAATGCCTTTCGTGAACCTTGATGAAGGAACTACCCTATTGGTGTGTTTCACCGATGTAATCTTGTTGTTGATTGTTAGCTGACATTCCATCGTGGGATCGGACGTAAAATTCTCATTTTCGCTTGCTTCGATACACTAGAGATGAAGGGACAACCCATATCTCAAATCCCCACGGCGGTCATTTTGACCGTCATATCTTTTCTCTCCTTGTGCTGATATGCACAAATATTTTCATGGTTACATTCTATTTTCATTCTACATTTTGTAGTACGATTACTTTACTTTATACTCAAATTTACAATGTTTTCAAATTATGAGTAAAACTTTAAAAAAATATATAGTTTTTCAATTTGAACTCAAACTTTATTAGGTAACCTCCGATGTAGTCTATGTGTTAATCCTGTTAAGTTACGTTAAAGCATTAAAAAAGAGAAATATTATAGAAACATAAAAAAAATTGGCTGTGAATTGTATCTGCTAACGTGATTGCTACTCATAATGCTAGAAAAATCTGATTTTAAAGGACGCTAATAGGAAGCGGAGCTTTGATGAGAGCGGTCAAAATGACCTTAAAGTATATCAGAAATTATTTCGTAATCCATGCAGCCGTTGATAAAAAAAAGTTGACGAGACTACTGGCAAAATATTCACTAATAAATAATGAATTCTACATAAATATATTTATTTATAAGCAAAGGATATGTAAGATGAATATAAAAGCCGGAAAAGAATATATTTGCGTAATTTGGGCCAAGTCGATGTGGTGGCTTTTGTTTTGCAATGTTGGTACCAGAGATATCCAGACGAGTTGTCAGTTTCAAGTAGTTTTTCGCAAAATATATTTATTAATTCTATCATGGAATTATACTTTCCCGTACATATTCATATTTGCTCTTAATGAGTGCCGGCTGAACAACTTCAGATCATAAACGCCTTCGCTAGATCGTAAAAATCCTACTTCTCCAAAATAGACCTTGTTCAATTATCCTAATTTTAACGTAAAATGTCCCAAAAACAGGCTCACGGGAATTCTTATTTCTGTATACCATTGAAAGGATATAGTAACAAGTTTCGTCAAATTCTTCTTATTTGTAACGCTGAAATCTAACTACCTCAATAAGTTACAAACATCTGTTGTAATTGAAGTAAAATCTGATGCTTTTTTTGATCTGTTGTCATTTTCCACGCTGTTTTTTTCGTCAAATATTCTTTTAATTGGAGCCGTCATCATTGGTGTATATTTTACCCTAGCACCCATGCGCGCGACTGCTTCCCTTACTTCATGCAGTGAATCGTTATTTTACTGTTTCAATAAATTTCCCGATATCCCTTATGATAAATCCTAATCTACGGTTTTCCTGAATGAAAATTTCCAGAATTTACTTTCCCCAGGAAAAGTTCTGCGCAAGAGTCGCTCCAAAATCTTCAACCGACTCTATATACGTAACAACTTTGCTCGATTTATGGAATATATTTCGTCGGGAGAGGCATATTTTTTTCAAAACTTCGCTGCTACGCATTTCTTAAGATTTAGGTCTAATTAACAAGTGTCAAAAATCTGGTTTTAAGCGTCGTTCAGGATTCCCACTCAACCGTGAAAACCTTAAAACCGTGAATAATCCGTGAATTTCGTCTACCGTGAGAAAACCGGGAAATAGCCGTGAATTTTATCATAAAACCTTAAAAATATGTAAAACTTATAGAAAAAGAAATACAATTGACAGATCAAAAGAAAAAATGATATTTAAATCATGTTTCAAGGCCGAGCCACATGGAGACACAGTTATCTCCACACGTATATTCGAAGTGCAATTATTGGCCCTTGTGCCATAAGGACACATTGATCTTGAGCCTGTGATTGGAAGACCAGCGTACAAAGTGTTCATTAACCCTGGCAGAAAATCAGACACTTCTTTACTTCCCTACCTCACCGCTCCCTCCATTTTGCTTCTCATAACCTCAAGCTTCACCTAAATTTTGATATCGATAGGTGACGTCATGAGAAATAGCACTTTCATTGCTACGTTTGAATTCATGGCGCCTGTCGCGGTTGATAAATGTTTAGTTAACGCGCGGGCGGTGATTGTTACGTCGTCGATATTTCTGCCTAAAATAGCTTATCAACAGACCGTTGATTTTGTCGATATTCAGACCGTGAAAACCGGGAAAAAACCGTGAATTTTATAATTTCGTTAGAGTGGCAACCCTGGTCGTTTTATTCACTCTTAAATGCAATTCCTAATAAATTCCGATACTTTACAGTGGTCATCGTAACCATTTTTATTAAATCTTGCTACTCTCCTTTATATTCTTTTGATATTCGAAACCATTGATTTTTTGGTTCTGGTCGTCTACACAAGTGGCATGCTCTATAACCGAAGTCTGAATAGGAAATACTATAATCGTTCTTTTAAATGCCTCAATGGTTGGAATTTGCCATGGAATAATACTTGATAATTATTATTATTATAATTTTTTCCTATTCTATTCTTGACCTTGTTTAATAACTTTTTATGATATTTCTTGGAGTTTAGGTCAATGTAGACCAAGTTATAGCCAACGTTTCGATTTATTTAAAATCATCCTCAGGGCTATGAAAGAGAAAACATAGGAACAATATAAAATACAAAGATGACAACGATATACAATGTTTTTACATAAAAAAGTTACGATCGCGTCTTTTATACAGTAATATAGTTTAGTAATATAGTTTATAATTATAGTGTATAGTAATATAGTTTTTATACAGTATTATAGTTAATACAGTTAATAAGTATACACATATATATATATATAAGAACAAAATAGAATAGGATTTTTTGTATTCTATTCTGTTCTTATATATATGTGTATACTTTAAATTATATTACGGTATAAAAAACGCGATCTATAAGAACAGAATAGAATAGGATTTTGTGTATTATATTCTGTTCTTGTATATATAAATGTATATATATGTGTATACTTTAAATTATATTACTGTATGAAAAACGCGATAGAAACATTTTTATGTAAAAATATTTTATATCGTTGTCATCTTTGTATTTTATATTGTTCACGTTTTCTCTATCATAGCCCTGAGGATGATTTATAATAAATCGAAACGTTGGCTGTAACTTGTTTTACATTGACCTAAACTCCAAGAAATATTATAAAATATAATCCTTGATTTAGCCGAGTTTCGAACCTGGATCATCCAATTGCCGGTCAGACGTCTTAGTCAGGTAGATACATTACCAAACCATTTTCTCAGAGGGAATTTCGGGTTGGGTTTTACCGAAAAAGTTGTTGACGTCACAATTCCACACTGTGGCGTTACTGGTTGACACGCCTGACCGACGATTGGGAGATCCAGGTTCGAATCCCGGCTATGTCAACTATTTATTCATGGGGACCTTCATCTGTGGTGTATTTTGAGTGGACCTGTTTCATGCAGTGAATCGTTCTTTTACTGTTTCAATACGTTTCCCAAAAATTCTTTAGATAAATCTGAATCTACGATTTTCCCGAATGAAATATTCAAGAATATGCATTCCTCAGGAAACGTTCTGCGAAAGAGTCACTCCAAAATATTTAACCGTCTCCAGATTTAACAACTTTGCTTGATTTATGGAATACATTTCGTTGGGAAGGCATTCTTTTACCAAAAATTCGATGCTACGCATTTTTTAAGATTTAGCACTAATTCACAAGTGTCACGTTAATCGGTTTAGGCGTCGTTGAATTCACTCTTAAGCGAAATTCCTCCAGACTCATTGTATGTATCCTTATATATCCTTGTATATATCCTTCTAAAGCACTGCGTCATCCACGTAAAATCAAATTTTATCGAATGCAAAGGTGGTGATATAAACATTACGCTAAACATCTACGTACACATAATACCCCGCAAGCCGCCTAAGAAGGCCTGTGGCAGGGGGTGTTAGGACACCAGCCGTATACGCATGAAAAATTAAGTGCTCCAACGAAGTTGGGACTAGTGTTTATTAAAGTATTTTATGGTTCGGGGGAAAAACGAATTCCCATATCTAACCGTTCGGCAAAACATCTTTCTTAATTTATCGCTTCTGTCGGACCTGGAAATATAGTGTGGTTCTAATATTATGTTCTCCGCGTCGCTCTTAAAGGTATCCACTCTCAATTGTTCAAGCAATCTAAGCCTAGCACGCAGCCTCCGAGTCTCCAGCTGCTCCAAGCCTGATTAAGACAGGAAAGTAGCTCCCAGCATAAATGAACCGCGGAAGACACATTATTTTTAACAATCTACATTCTCTGCAATATTATTTTGTTTTTTAATGCTCAATGGATTGCGTGAATAACGGAAAAGGTCTTGTAACACAACGCTTGCATAGAATAATGGTTATGCGGTTACCTCTCCTCCTAAAGGTTACGTTTTTCGCAGGCTGGATGTTGCAGACAATTTCTGCGCGGGTAAATTCTGTGCCCTGGGAGAGAAATGGCGTGGGATGGGCGGTTGGTTTGCTATAGCAGGGACCCCGGCGCTGGAGGGGAAGTTTGCGAAAGTTTCTCGGAGTGGATGGGGTAAGGAGGGGAGGGAGTCGAAAAGTGCGGTAAAAATCGATGCGACTGGCGGGAACCGTTGTGCGCATGCGCCGTGCCCCGGCATTCTCTCGGCGAAAGACCTCTCGACTGCGGCTGGTATTAAGACTCGACAAAATATTACCAAAGGAGAAATCATTTACGATATAATTGCGTAATTTTGATGTAAATATTAAGACCACTCAAAATGTTACCGAGGGGAAAAGATAAAACCATTGATTACGTAGTTTTGATGTAAAAATCAAGACTACTAAAAATATCGCCAAAGAAAAAATGATGTAAGATATGGAGTACGTAATTTTTATGTATATATTAAGACTACTCAAAATATTACCGAGAGGAAAAGACAAATATATTGATTTCGTAGTTTTGATGTAAAAATCAAGGCTACTAAAAATATCGCCAAGGAAAAAATGATGCAAGATATAGATTACTTAATTTTGATGTAAATATTAAGACTACTCAAAATATTACCGAGGGGAAAAATAATGACATTGATTGCGTAGTTTTGATGTAATATTCAAGACTACTAAAAATATAGCCAAAGAAAAAATGATGTAAGATATAGAGTACGTAATTTTGATGTAAATATTAAGACTACTCAAAATATTACCGAGGAGAATAATTAAGACATTGATTGCGTAGTTTTCATGTAAAAATCAAGGCTATTAATATTTCGCCATAGAGGAAATGATTTAAGATATAGGTTACGTAATTTTGATGTAAATATTAAGACCACACAAATATTACCGAGGGAAAAAAATAAAGACATTGATTACGTAGTTTTGATGTAAAACTCAAGACCACTAAAAATATCGCCAAGGAAGAAACGAGTTAAGATAAAGATTAGGTCATTTTAATGTAAATATGAAGACTACTCAAAATATTACCGAGGGGAAAAATAAAGACATTATGTAGTTTTGGTATAAAAATCAAGACTACTAATAATATCGCCAAAGAAGAATTGATGTAAGATATAAATTACGTAATTTTTATGTAAATATTAAGACTACTGAAAATATTACCGAGGGAAAAAAATAAAGACATTGATTACGTAGTTTCGATCTAAAAATCAAGAATACTCAAAGTATTGCCAAAGGAGAAATGATTTAAGATACAGATTACGAAATGTTGATGTAAATATTAACACTATTCAAAATATCACATTAGAAATGAATGAATAAAGAAAAAGATTACTTATTTTTTATGATAAAATCAAGAAAACTCCAAATATTACCGCAGAAGAAATGAATTAAGGTATATATTATGTAATTTTAATGTAAATAATTTTAATTTCATTTACATTACCAGACATTTAGTTTTTTTTGCCGCAATTCAATGTTTATCCTAAAAAGCACTAAGACAACTCCAGAATACACACAATACAGTTGTTAATCAAATGACTTTTAAGTATATTACAAGTGCAATAAATATGTACCTTCATTTTCCGTAATTTTTTATATGATTAATATAATATCAATATGGTGTTGTCATCTTTGGTCAACAATCCTAAGATTGGTTTGACGGTGCTCTCAATTCCTCTCTCCTATCCGCTAGCCTTTTCATAGTGACGTATTTCTTATATTTTACATCCTTTATAACTTGTCCTGTATAACTCATTCGGAGGACGTCCCTTGCCCTTTCTTCCCTTACACATGTCCTTCTACGATTGCTTTCATCAGGCCTTCATGCCTCAGATTAATATTTTGTAGCTCAGTTTTCATCTTTCCGTGTCATATAATCATTTTTCTTTTCTTTACAGGTGAGTAAATGGTTACGTATTCATTTCCAATAACCTTAAATGGCGAAGTAGAAGTCAATACTGTGGTAAGTGTACTAATGTGAATCATCAATCCTTCATACATTTTCTAATTCCGTAATAGATTTACCGCTCTCAACAAAAGAATTATGGATTATTAATTCTGTAGGGTAACCTTTAATCCGTGACTGTGCGTGGTAACTCAGTTACCACAAATCATTTTAACGCTGTATATTTTTTTATTTTCTCAATTTTATATTTTATGCATTTGAGCTCAACCACTTTGTCGTTATTTAGGCGACGAATGATTTTTTTCACTTTTTCACAATTGTTTTTGAAAACTTCAATTTTTATTGGTGGGGGGGGGGGGGACTGCGTTACCCGGCGCAGCTGTTGGTAGGAACAAACAAACTCTTCATTCTTATATGAGTGCAGGGATAAAAATGGAATGCAATAAATTTTATTGTAATATAACTTCAATAAAGCCTATATTCTACATTATGACACCTTTTGTACTTGTTTTCTCATGGCATGTTAGTCGATGTAAAGTTACAATAGCGAAATATGAAAGATGCCAGCCATTTTTCACAAAATCAAAATCAACCTATAAATTTTATTTTAGCCAACAATCTTTTCATTTTATTTTATTATAACTTCAATAACGCCAATATTCTACAATACCTTTTGTACTTGTTTTTCATAGCGTGTAAGCTAATGTACAATTACAATGACAAAATATGATAGATATTTGTCATTTCGCACAAAAACTCACTGTAAAAACCTAATTTTGGCCACATTTTTTAATTTTATTTTATTATAACTTCAATAACGCCAATTTTCTACATGATGGCACCTTTTATACTTGTTATTTCATAGGTTGTTAGTCAATGTAAAATTACAATAGGAAAATATGAAGTATACCTGCCATTTTGCAGAAATACAATGCAAAAAGCAAATTTTAGCCAAAATTTTTAAATTAATTATGCAAAACAAGATATAATGTCATTAAAAAAGTTCCATGGCGTTGAATTACTGAAAAGACTGAAATCAAACTTATATTTTATGAATTAGTAAGGGGGTACCTCAGTTACCCCATAAGTTGATCGCCTAAGTTTTCTAGAAACAGTCACGGAAGGGTTTAAAAGTTAAGCACTTACTGCGTTTCCTGTTGAGAAAACTCACCCTTTTATGATTCAACCTTTGAGTTAGTTTACATAGGTTGAGCTAGAGCACAAGAAAATTGCGGCGAAGCAATGGATAAGACAAATAACATCTCAACCAAATAATATAGGCTTTCATTGTCTTATGAAAAATATTGATGCGTATTATATTGAGGAAATTCACTCATCATCATTATCACTGGTCAACAATCCTAGGATTGGTTTGACGCAGCTCTCCTCTCAGTTCTCCTATCAGCTAATCTTTTCACTCCTACGTATTTCTTCTCTTTCACATCTCTCTTTACTTGTTCCATATATTTTGTTCGAGGTCTTCCTTTTCCATTCTTGCCTTCCACTTGTCCTTCGACGATTGTCTCCATCAGACCATCATGTCTCAAGATATATTGTCTATAAGGTTGTTCCGTCTTCTTATTAAGGTTTTCATGAGGCTTCTCTTCTCTCCTACCCTTCTTAGGACTTCCTCGTTACTAACTCGGTCGATCTATTTGATCTTCATCATTCTTCTGTAGCGCCACATTTCGAAGGCCTCTATCCTTGCTTTCTCCGCTGCGGTCATTGTCCATGCCTCACTTCCGTATAGGAGCATACTCCAGAAATTCACTAACGGTGTACATTCAACGAGGAAGCTCAATTAGGTTGTATATTCTGGGGTTAATAGAAAATTCCGTGTAAGCGATGATAAAAAAATCATATTAACCAAATGGAATTTTCATTCATAACCTATAACAAAGGTGGTGGTGGGTAGTGTATTAAAGAAGTCACTATCTGTGAAGATTCAACAAGTAGGTTTTTTTAGATAGGTTAGGGTAGAGCTCAAGAAAATTACGATTCATTAATTCATAAAAACAAAGAAATATATTTTAACCTAATGGAATTTTCATGTATGCCAGCTTTGTAGGCATAATATCTCTCACAGGCACAGTTTATTCATCAGTACAACTGCATCAAAACTGGTGACAATCACCTTCTTAAAGAGGAAAACAAACATTCTGCTACTTAGTGACCGGTATCCATTTACATACATTACATCCCTCCAACACTAGCTTAAAAAATAAAAATCAATGTTAAAGTAACCAAGTATGGAGAACAAGAAAATCAAAGTCAATAACCATTAAAACAGAGGGACTAATACAGCATATCACACTTTACAAATTAAGTTTGTCAGGTGGTTTAGACAGTCCATGTGGCCTACACAAAATATCTGTTTCACAACCATCTTTAGTTTCACAGTCATTGTAAAACTCACCAACCTTTATTATTTGGTCTGTATGCCTTTTACATACATTACAATAGGCAATACTTTCTCTTTAAAAAAATGATTTTAACTAAACATTAAGGAAAAAATGATTTAACTTTGTTTGGTTCATTAGTACATTTGAAAAATCGCGACCTGAATTTCGCAGTATAGTAGCATCGACGGGTGACTATGTTAAGTATGTAACTATGTTAGGAACACAGGGTCGAGCTTTTTCAAAGATATTAATGAACGAAACAAATTATGTTCTTTCATTTTCCATAACGGAAAGGTTCCACACAGTTAAGCCTCAAAGTAGTTCGGTCGCCTCAATAAAAGTTACAGGAATTTGATGTAATTTTTCCATTCGCCTAGGATAAACCTAGGGAGTGAATGACAATATTATTTGGTTGATATGTTATTTTCATTTTACATTGATTCGCCGCAATTTTCTTCTATTTATTATTCAAATTTGATTATTTTTTGGCCTTCTTGATTTAAAAAAATTTAAAAAGTTATTTTAATTTTTTCTCTTTTTATTATTACAAGTAGTAATTTCATCGCTTGGCATATAATAAAAAAAAAGAATTTTTCCATTTCAATATTTTGCAAATTGTTTTTCATCATAAAAAAAACTTTAAAATTTTGAATTAATATTTAATGAAATGACATGTTTAATAATTAAATTTTTAATCTGCAATATGGAAAGGCAAAGAAAAGAGGATTAATTTGTTGAGGCAGTCTGTATATTGTTAGAATCAGTGGCGTAGCGGGGAATTTCGTTCGGGGAGGTTTGGGGGAAATGTTTGAAAAACAGGGTACTAAGTAATGGGTTTTTAACTAATTGGAACACTTTTTATCCTCGAAAAAAGTACATTTTTTAAATAAATATTTTGTAAATTCTTGATTTTTCAATATTTTGTTTTCTTTTATCACGGAAAGTATTTGTATTTTTATATTTCGGGGGGGGGGGGGGGTTCTGGACCCTCCGGACCTTATTAGCGAAAATAAATTTCTCTCTGTTCTGCAGTCTTACCAATATGATCTTTTTCACCATAATAATTAACACTGATCGGCTCAACGAACGGTTCATTTCTCGTGAGTCGTTCACGAGTTGTGACCCACTTCTCCAAGTATGGATCCTCTTCGAGAGGGTCCTCTCGCCTTTCAATCTTCCTCTCTCTCTCCTTGTGAGGACGCGTCGCCACCTCCCATTGGTCCAGCCGGTCGCCCAATGGCGTCTCTCCCTCAAAAGACTTCCTCCTCTGCTCACATTCCTCAGTCCCCGTGGGCGGCTCCTCTCCTCTATTGGTTCGCACAGGTCCCTGAGGAGGGCGTAAGATGCGTGAAGTAGGGGAAGTATCCATTCCAAAAAAGGAAAACAAACTCTCTCTCTAAAAAAATGAACATCGTCACGGACCGTCCTCCCGTCGTCATGGAAACGCAGTGAACGGATCTTTTCTTGAGCAGATCACTGCGTGAACGATTCGTGATAGGAACGGATCATTTTATGTAAAGATAGCTGTGAAATTATATAAACTGGGGCAAGGTTTTGAAAAATAATATGTTTTGCACCCTACCAAGTTCCTGAACTAACCAATATATATGTTCATAAGCCAGGCATTGTAGTTGACACTCCTTATAATGAAAACCTTATCTTTTCTGACGAAAATGTCGGTTTTATTAAAGTTGGTCAATTTTGACCATTCCATTTTCAATTTTTTTAGTATCTCTAAGCACGTATCTTCGTGTAACAGAATTTTCAAAGTACAAAAACATTTGTTTTCATTGCTTTGTTGAGTTTTCCACTGTTTAAAACTTAGTTGGTAAAGCTGCCCCATATCTAGCGATTCTTTGCCAACTATGTTAAAAACCATTTCAATAATAGCAACAATGTTTAACATATGTAATGAATGCAAAAGGTGGGTATCAAAAATAAAGCATTTGAGATTGAATTGAAAAGAGAAGGTAAGCGGAAAAAAGGGATTTATGGGAAATTAAGAGTCGGAATTTGGGCTGGCTTAGAGTTTGAATATTGCGGGTTTTGCGGGCTGGAATACGGAGTGAAAAGAATGTCAGGATATGCACCTGAAGGACTCATTCATGATGCAGCGAAGAATTTTGATGTTGGAAATTAGTCGGCGGTGAGTGGGGCGTAATAATCTAAGTGATCCTAGTATTTCTTCATGTGAAGGCCGTCTGAAGTGAGGTATGCGACGTCGTACTATTGCTATGAAGAAATTGAAAGCGCGGGTGTAATTCTCTCCCTGCTGATATTTATCCGTTTTCTTTGTCAATTAAACATAACACACTATAGTAACTGGGTCGCGTTCTTTGTTGGCACCGGTTACATCTGGAGTTCCACAAGGGAGTGTCCTCGGGCCTTTACTGTTTGCTTTATACATAGATGATCTGGTTAACATTATCTCCTCCACCAACTGTAAAATATTATTATACGCGGATTACTGCAAAATTTTTAAACAGATTGATTCCCCGAATGACTGCCTTGCTCTGCAGAAGGCTCTTGATGCCATAGACCAATGGTCTGAGTTTTGGAGTCTGAAAATTAATCCAGCCAAGTGTACCATTCACCCTACGCAAGTCTATCCTGAGTATAAATTACCGATTATCTGGACATCATATTCCTTCGGTCATCTCTCTGAAGGATTTAGGAGTTATTTTTGACTCTAAGCTGCTCTTTCGTGAGCACATTAAATCCATTTCCACCCGCGCTATGTCTTTGGTGGGTATGTTGTATCGCCACTGTGAGGTGTTGGATTTAATTGCTCTACGCACCTTCTTCCTTTCCTGTGTCTCTCCAGTCCTAGAATACTGCAGCCAAATCTAGTCTACGGCCCCACTTCTTCATTAAACTTCGGTTCTTCATTAAAGCTCCCCGAACGCCCATTGAATTTTTTCCTTTCTATTGTCCGCTACCGCCACTTGCCTTTTCGTAACTTCACCCTCAATAAGATAAGATCCTCTCTTGGCATTTCTACTTTAGCTGATCGCCGTATCCTCAATGACCGGAGACTATTTTTAAATATCATTAATGGCAAACACGGATCATCTGACCTTCTTTCTTTTTTTCCGCTTCGTGTTCCTTCGCGAACGACAAGGTCGAGTGACCTATTTCATTGTTTCACCCCCCGCCTTTCTGTTTCTAAACGTTCTTTTCTATTCAGACTTCCTTCTTCCATTTAACTCCTATGCCAAATGTTATGTTCCAAATGTTGATCCTTTTTTTCATCCCTCACCCAACTTGCACCATCACTACCGTAACTCTCCCCCTATTCCTCGCACCACCCGATTGCTATTCTTTGTTATTTATTTGTTAATACTGTTGAATATTGTTTGTTATTGTTGGTTACGTTGCTTAATGTTATGAAATGTTATTATTATCCTCTGTAATTGGCCTCGTGCTGTTTTTGGATTGAATAAATAAATAAATAAATTTTACTCACCTGGCATCAACGTATTTAACGCATAATTGATTACTTGGTTTTGTAAAGCATCACGAGCGAGGAATTTGAGGCTTAAGAGAAAGGTGGGTGATGAAAAACTTGAGCAGGTTAAGCAGTTCAGGTATTTAGGCAGTACGTTAGAAGAATACGGATACAGTAGTAAGGACATTAGGAAGAAAATAGCATTATCAAAGGAGGCGTCCGTGAACAGGAATGAGTTTCTGAGAGGTTCGCTATGTGAGAATTTAAGAAAAGGTTATTGAAGAGTGTGATCTGGAGTGTAGCTCTCTACGGTGCGGAAACGTGGACACTTAGGAAGGAGGACGAGAGAAGACTCGAGGCATTCAAGATGTGGGTGTGGCGAGGAATAGAGAAGATGAAGTGGGCGGAGAGGAGGAGGAACGACGAAGTGCTGGACATGGTGGGTGAGGAGAGGCAGGCTTTAGATTAGATACGGAGGAGACAGAAGGTAAGGCTGGAGCGAGTACTTGTGGAGTACACACAGATACACAAATAAGTGCTGCATATGGTGGGTGAGGAGAGGCAGCTTCTAGATTAGACACGGAAGAGACAGAAGGTATGGATGGAGCGAGTACTGGTTAAGTTGACAGAGATGTACTAATAAGTGCTGGACATGGTGGGTGAAGAGAGGCGGCTTCTAGATGAGACACGGAGGAGACAGAAGGTATGGATGGAGCGAGTACTTAGCGGGGAGGGGATGTTAAAAACTGTGTTATAGAGGGTAGAATATTGGGGAAACGAGGGAGAGGAAGGTATAGAATAGGAGTTTTACATAGAATGAAAGGGAATAGGTATTAATGTGAATTTAAGAGGGAAGTGTATGATGGAATGGGAGGTTCACGGAATTCTTCTCAAGCAGTCCTTGGAAACCTACCGTAATCGATTGAATACTTTGATTAAAGTGGATGAATGTTTGTTGCATATATTTAGTTTTATTTAAAATTGTAATCTATGACTAATTTATTTAGTTTTTATTTGCTATAAATGCACTTTAAAGGGGCAGTCTTGGAGTGTGCCACATTTTACTAATATAAGAAAGAATAAATAAAAATAGTTACGTTGCCGCGTTAGAGAATTCTTAATTAACTCCCCGAATCCCTGAGTACAGCGCCCCACGCATTTCACTTGTTCGACAGCATTCGACGAAATGGCGGACCAATTCATTTCAGACAGCAGTTGAACCATCAATTATAACCGTCTCAGATTTTATTGCCGATTCGAAATTTTGGGAGGTCGTAAATATGTCAATACCCGCCGAACCTTTGCTTGCGCTCGGCGACGTTCAGTTTTTTTTCCTCCCGATATTAGTTTCACACTCCTCCGCTTTCGTCTCCAACGTTGCCAAATCGGGATTCGTAGGGTCTGGGATCGTATAAATAGATCGGGACGCCGGCATTTGTTTATTTTTTTAATTTCCGAATATTTATGGCGATGTCGACGCACCGAATGGTTCATTTGTTTATTTTCGTGACATATAATCGGTACACTGTGTACACGTCTGTTTACTGATAATTTTTAGCTTTAGCTAAATGGCTGTTAAAAAATCAAATGTGGCATTTCCTTGATAGATTATTACTTGTTCCATGATTGTTTTTTAACATCAATATGGGACCCCTTACATTACAATTGTGAAGTTTTTTGTTTACGTCAGCTAATTGGGCCAACAAATATAACGTATCAGTGATTTGTGGAGAATGGGCTGAGATTTCGTCCATATTTGGTTGACACGTTCATTAAATTGCAAAGTTAATTAACTTTCCATACTTCTGCAAGCTTAACATATGTGATTTCATTCAAATTCATATCTACTGTATAAACCGGCATTTGGAATGAGATTTCCTGGTAGGTTTTATTTGCACGCGTTCCAACTTCTGTGTAGTTCGCTATATTCGCCATCTCTCTTTTTTATTTACATGATCTGATCTTCCGTAGTATGTTGGCGTTCGTAAGACATCTACATCTACATAATACCTTGTAAGCCGCCTAAAAGGCGTGTGGCAGGGTGTGTTAGGACACCAGCCGTTTACAACTTTAAAAAAACGAAGGGTTCTAAGGAAATTAAGAGCAGCATTTATTAAAGTCCTTAATGGTTCGGGGGAAAAACTAATTCCCATATCTATCCGTTCGGCAAAACATCTCTCTTAATATATCGCCTCTATCGGTCCTGGAAATATAGCGTGGCTCTAATATTAATGTTCTCCGTGTCGATCTTAAAGATTTATCCATTCTCAATTGCTAGAGCAATCTAAGCCTAGCGCGCAGCCTCCGAGTCTCCAGCGGTGAGACTCGGAGACAAGACAAGGCTGCCAAGGGTAGAAAAGACAGCGATCTTGAACTTTTTTTTAAAAGTTTAGGTTATTTTTCAGCATGCGGTGTGACAGAGATTCCCATTTAGTTTTTAGAAAGAGGTCAGTTACACCGACAATACTATTTTAACGACTTTTCACGTTCCTGGAAGCTTTTCTTTGAACGCGTTCTAACTCTGTGCAGTTCGCTATGTCTCTTATTTTATTTACATGATCTGATCTTCCGTAGTATGTTGGCGTATATAAGATATGGCTGCCAAGGTTAGAAAAGACACTGCTCTTGTATTTATGTAAAAAGTATAGTCTATTTTTCAATCTCCGGCCTGACGGAGATTCCCATCCGAGTTTATTTAAGAGGTCAGTTACACTAACCAGACTATTGTAACGAATTTTAACGTACCTGGCAGGTTTTATTTGCACGCGTTCTAACTTCTGTGTAGTTCGCTATGTTCGCCATCCCTCTTATTTCATTTACATGATCTGATCTTCCGCAGTATGTTGGCGTTCGTTAGACATGGCTGCCATGTTAAGAAAAGGCTGATCTTGAATTTTTTATAAGGTTAGGTTTTTTTTTCAGCATACGGTCTGACAGAGATTCCCATTTAATTTTGTCAAAGAGGTCAGTTGCACTAACTGGACTATTGTAACAACTTTTCACGTTCCTGGAAGCTCTGATACGTGCTAATAATTCAGTCTCCAGCTTGTGTACACTGTAGTGGACCTTCTGCTTATGAGTCCAAGTAAGATTGGCTTTCACCCACCCCTCCGAGAGCACACGCAAGCTACTCCGGCAGTTATTTCGCCGTGGACTCAAGGGGGGTGGTTTTGAAATTCGCCCCAACCCCCTTTAAAACCCAACCCTGGCCACGTCGCAGCCACCCCCTTAAGAGGGTTGTCCGTCGGAGAATCGTGTACGAAGGGGGTGAGTTATAAGATTTAAACCCGCGGAGGAGGGTGGGGAGTGGGGTGGTTGTGTTATGAACCCCTAACCCCGTATGGGGTGCTGTCTTATATGAGCGCGTTTCATCCCCCCGTGCTTGCCGTGGAAGGGGTAGGGGGTTGGGTTAGGGTACGGGAGTATTTAGCACGGCTTCTTGGCTTTTAATGAAGGAAGCAACCCCCGTTCCGTGGTGTAGGAGGGATACTGCCGGCGGCTATAAATCATCAACGCCACATGGCGGTGCAGTTCCGACCCATAGCATCTAGGAAACAGCCTCAGTGACTTATCTCCCGGCCTCCATAGTGCAAACTCCCTTTCTTCTCGAAAATGGAAATCGAAAGATTATTACTCCTGGAATACGTATTTCACGCTTTTAGATTTTTAAATGACGACATCTAATTTTCGCGATTGAATAAAAAGTGAAAATTTTCAAGCGCACGAAAACCCGACGGCCAAGTATGAATGCTGGGAAAACTCCGTGTGACGTCATTCTGGTTCCCGCTGCCGCAAGTAGGGGAACCCAAGAAGGGGGGCGTGAAAAACCTGCGAAAACCTACTGAGCGAAAGATGTATGGTTGAATGAAGTAGAGGTTCGGCCTACCACCATTGGATGCATGGGGCTCTCGTATCTTTACCACTAACAGGAGAACGGTGACTACAAACTGGCCATTCGATTTTTAATCTCGATGATTTAAACTCTCTACATGCATGTCAAACGTAATGAGTCGCAACTATCCCCTCTTATCCCCATCCTTTCAACTTCTGGGACCAATTTAAACTATGTTCAACGGTTAATCGATTAATTTAGTTTCGTTCCCGCGAGTAAAGTTTCGTCCCGGGTCGTACTCTTATGTGTGTCGTCATTTCATACTTGTCGATGAGAAGAATGACGTCATTTCGTACACGGGAGGAAAAGATAGTATTTTCGCGAGGTAAATACGTTGAAAAAACCGCATGATATCTCGTTACTTTTCATGTCTAACAATCGAACTTTTTAAAGAAAAATTTGCTCGTCATTTCGCACATTTTGAGACGCTAATTTTGATATCGGATAATTTTGGAAAAATAACCGCTCTCAAAAAAAATAATAGCATATCTCGG
The DNA here is from genome assembly GCF_921293095.1 of Ischnura elegans. Classification (NCBI taxonomy): domain Eukaryota; kingdom Metazoa; phylum Arthropoda; class Insecta; order Odonata; family Coenagrionidae; genus Ischnura; species Ischnura elegans. The sequence continues at coordinate 10,364,986 of NW_025791659.1, forward strand.
GGGCAGCCATTGCGATTATTAACGAAATGAAATGATGGAAAGAAGTAACATAATTACAGTAATATCTGCCTCCGGTTTTAAATCATGATCACAACATGGTGTAGTGTGCTGGCGGTGTAGTTCTGACCATGGGTGGCACTATAGAAACTAAACGAAAGTGAAAACAAATAAAATTTCAATAGTTCCGTTCCCGGGAACAAAATTTAGAAACGAAACAGAAAAGAATAAAACCCGGGGAGATAAACTCAGGGTCGAAACGAAATCGGAGTCAAAACTACTTCGGGTCGAAACTTAAGTAAAACTCTGCAACGAAACGAAACAATACTACTACTAGAATCCAAGATGGCGATTATGCGGGCAGGTGAATGAACGTTGGTATCAAGTGGACTGCAACTAGGAGGCCTACTCCAACCGATAGAAGGCTCTTTTCTGCAGTCACTTCGGTCGCTTTTTAATCTGTTTCCAAAAATGTCCGCGGCGCGGTGATGAGTGCAATGCCAGAGTCCTCTGGATGGTAGTTCTCTACACTACTCCCTCATAGGGTCTTGGCTTTGTAGTGTATTATCAACAATCCAGAGGACTCTGTGCAATGCGATCATTTTTTTCCAGGGATGGGAATAGAAAACTAAACGAAAGTCAAAACCAGAAAAAATTCTACAGTTTCGTTCCAGAGAGCGAAATGTAGAAACGAAACGAAAAGTAATTAAATCCGGGGAGCCAAACTCAGGCTTCGAAAAGAAATCGGAGTCAAAACTACTTCGGTCCGAAACTTAACTAAAACTCTGGGACGGAACGAAACGCAGATAATGTTTCGCACCATAAGGACCACGTGCTTCACCTTCGAACAGTTTAGTTTCGACCCACACACCGAGTACGAAGTATGGTTGAATGAAGTAGAGGTTCGTCCTACCGCCATTAGACGCATGGGGCACTCTTATTATTACCACTAACAGGAGAACGGTGAATACAAACTGGCCATTGGGTTTATAAGCCCAATTTAACCTCTCTACACGTATCAACTTCCGGGATCGAAACTTAGCTATGAGCAGCGAAGTTTCCATTAATTTTGATTCGTTCCTGGGAGTAAAATTTCGTCCCGGGTCGAAACTAAATTAAAACTCTGGGACGAAACGAAAGGCAGGGAATGTTTCGCACCGGAGGGACAACGTGCTTCACCTTAAAACCGTTTGGTTTCGACCCATACACCGAGTACGAAGTATGGTTGAATGAAGTAGAGGTTCGGCCTACCGCCATTAGATACATGGGGCACACATATTATTACCACTAACAGGAGAACAGTGAACGCAAACTGGCCATTAGATTTTTAAGCTCAATATTTTAACCTATCCACACGCATGTCAAACGTAATGGGTCGAAACTATTCCCTTTTATCCTCCTCCACTCAACTTTTGGGATCGAAACTTAACTGTAAGCAGTGGAGTTTCGATTAATTTAGTTTCGTTCCTGGGAGTAAAGTTTCGTCCCTGGTCGAAACTAAAGTCTTTGGTGATTTTAGTTTCGTGCGGGAACGAAACTAAACCTAGGCCTCGTATTTTCGTTTCTCTCCGAGTCGAAACGAAACATTTTCGTTACGTTTCACTTGCCATCCGTGGTTATAACCCATAGAATCAAGGAAACTGTCTTAGTGACTTATCTAACAATCTCAACAGTCCAAACTCCCTTGTGAAAGATTTGTTTTTTTGTGCATTTTTATTACTTTGGAAAAAGCTATTTTTTTTAGATATTTTTTCGTTTTATTTTTATTTTGTGGATCAAAACAAGAGGAAAAAGTGGCGAGAGGGATCTTAAGCGACCTTCTTGGAGATTAACCCCCCTTATGAGCGGCGCTTAATGGCGTGTTAAGTAAAGTAGTTAACCGCACATAATCTTTAGCGCAATAATAAACTTCACCGCGTTACACGAGTGAGGATGTGAATCTTTACAGGAGCGTGGATCGAAGTATAGGCTTAACTTAGAAAATTCGAAGAAGATATTTTCTCAGAGGACGTGAATCATATCCTTCGTTTACCATCGTACTATGGTAGACGTGATCACGAGAGGAAATTAAAAGAGATGGACTGAAAAACAGAGATTTAAAATGTCATTCTTCCCTCGTAGTATTAAGGATAGGAACGTTGTCTCAATTGATAGGATTAATGGCGTCGCTCGCTAGGATCACTCAATGCATGTTTTTTCATAGTTCTAACCTTGCATGTATTTGCTCTAGAATTTACTAACCATCATCAATTTTTTAATGAATAAGCACGTATATTTTACTAGTATGCGTAATATTTCTATGACCGTGTGGTGTGCATGTGGCGGTCCTCTTGCATGCTGAATATTGGTCATTGATCACCCCCTGCCAAACACCCTAGAGGTGGCTGGCAGGGTATCGTGTATATGTAGGTAATTAACTCATTACGCCAACGACATGTCTACGAAAAGGTCGATTTGGATAAAAAAAAGCGATTTGTCGTCGCGAATAATGCGAGAAACAGGGAGGGAATCGAGAAAAAGAAAAATATTAGCAGAATAAAAAAGAAATATTTCTTCAAGGAGGATTTATTTATTTATCATAGTAAGGACATCACTAAGAGAATAGTGTAGTTTCCTTCATAAAAGAAAACGAAAGACATTGATTGCGATTCGTTACCCACCAATAGTGTATTCATAATATACAAATTATTTGGTTTCAGGAATACCGGTTTCGAATGGCAACGGTCAATTTTTATCCTCATTTGAAAAAGGTCAGATAGGCGGCCATGCGATGCCACTCCACGTGATGTCAAAGGGACCTAGTGTCTGTACGAGTAGATAGAAGTTTTACATCGTCTGAGATTACCAATGCATGCATGAGGCACAGAGCTCAGGGAAACATGTCTTAATAATCAACTATTTAAACTACTTAAGGTTGGAAAGTTTCCTTTGTTTCATAACGTATTAATAATACTTATTTAAGCCAAGCGCTACCAGCTAGCAGGGTACTCTGCTACCTGCTACTCACTTGCGGCAGCGGGAACCAGAACGATGTCACACGGAGTTCACCCAGCATTCATACTAAGCCGTCGCGTTTTCGCGCGCTTGAATGTTTTCACTTTTCATTTGATCGCGAAAAATATATATCGTCATTTAAAAATCTAAAAGCGTGAAATACGTTCTCCAGGAGTAATAATCGTTCGATTTAGGCAATAAAAAAACAAAAGGAAAGGAAATTTGTCAGAAGTTACTATTACAAAGGACTCTTTGGAAAATTTATCGCTAATATCACAACTAGGATTATATTTGGTGTTAGTTTTAAACTCGTTCCTTAATACATGCCCTGGGGAAATAGTTTGCAATAGGGACAACAAGATCATAGGGGGTAATGTACTATTTATTGCATGCACCTGAACCGGATGAGAACTTACAAATAAAGAGTACCTTTAAGGCTACAATTTCTCCAGAGTTTTCGGGAGAGGCGAACCTTCACGCAAATTATTCTGTCTTCAGCCGATAAAAGTAGGCGGTGCGCCGTGCGTCATTCATTTGTTTTTCAATATTCATCCGACCGCCACGCCCTCAGCGGTAGGAATGGGGAGCGATGGTGACTTGTCACGCTCCGGATGCCATAAATTGACGAGGTAGAGTGGTAAAAGGAGGTATTTTTATTAATAATTTTGTTTTGTAATTACTTGTAAGTTACTTCAAAGCTCACTCCAGTAATCGTTACGTTTTTGCGTTCAGAGGTGATTTAAAAAAATTCCATTCAGTTCCATTCCAAGGTAGTCATAACTTATATATTCAACTGCATATTCACAGGCGTAGGTGTTTGCGAAAAAAATATCTATATTTGCTTAAAGTATGTAAACCAAACATTTTAATTATAACTGAATGCAAAGTCATTGAATAATAGCTAAAATATGGTATAAATAATACATTGCAGCACGTAAAATATTGTATCAGGCTTGATTTTGTGGAATATTGCTATATCCTCTATTAACTTTTTATGATGTTTCATGGAGTTTAGGTCAATTGAAACCAAGTTATTGCCAACTTTTCGATTTATGTTAAATCATCCTCAGGGCTCTTAACTTTGTACATATTTATTGACATTTAGAAATGGACTGAAAAACAGAGAGATATATAGTGTCATTCTTCCCTCTTACTATTAAGGATAGCAACGTTGTCTCAATTGATAGGATTATAGGCGTCACTCGCTAGGATGACTTACTGAATGTTCTTTTTCCTTAGTTCTAACCTTGACTGTAATTACAACAACATCAATAAATATGTACAAAGTTAAGAGCCCTGAGGATGATTTTAAATATATCGAAATGTTGGCTATGACTTGGTTTCAATTGACCTAAACTCCAAGAAACATCATAAAAAGTTAATTGGGCAAGGTGAAGAATAGAAGAGGAAAATTAGTAATATACTATATCCTCTATATTATTTCTACTGTATAGATACCTTTTTCTCAACTTATACGCAACCAAACTCCACAAATGAGGTACCAAAATACACAGAATTTATCACAAAACATGCTACGGCATATCTTACTTCCTAAATATTGCTATTGTTTCCTAAAATTGATTAAAAAAAAATAATCGATTTTTAAAAAAATAATCGATTCCGGCAAGATTGTCCTCATCCCAAGAATACAGTTACCGCCGTCCCAACTTCATTTTCGGATCATAGAAAAATTACAAATAAATTGAGAAATGTTTGTATCAATGTTATTTTTTCTATCGGTTTAAACTTTAGCACTAGATATTGTTTAAATATTTTCATTAATTTACTGCAAAATATGATTCCTAAAAATACTTACAAGCCATTTTATTAATTTACATTAATTTTTGCAACTTATCGTGGAAGATGAATGTTGCAGACGTAGTATTTATCCCTATGTTGAGTGAAAAAGGTGATGAAGTTGACGAAACGGCTAATTTTACGGTGCGCGGAGTCATTTATTGCATGTGCCTGTCTTGAATTTTGAATTTTTCATTAAAAAAAACTAAATCAGAATTTAGAATAAAATTTCCTTTAAAATGACGTATTATTTATTATTATGACATGCACTGAAGTCTAGGTGTAAATTTGCTAAGTATAGCGGCACATAATTTTGACGCAGACAGTAGGCATCGTGTTAAGTGGTCTTGATTCATTCATGCTGACCACCTGGTCGGAAAATTGAACCAAACGATAGCCGTTAACAATGCTGGGCCAGCTCTGTCTTCCACTCTATAATTACGGTCCCAGAAATGTCTAGAACCTATCAATTCAGGGGCGTAACCCAATATCACACCACAGACTGTAAGTAAGGGCGCGTGTTTTTCGAGATAAGGTTTCCATCCAAATATCGAATTTCTCTGGGTCGCAGGTGTGCCAGATAAGTGCACAGTCATTCTCGATAGTAATTTAAGATGGCCGTAGTACCTCCGGAGGGCGTGGTAGTCTATTGCGTCAAACGTTGGGCAGCTCACCTAAATCTACACACTAGCTTTTTCAGAAAGCAAAAGAGGGGTGGGTATTAATAGGGTAGTTTCCTTCATCAAAGAAAACGAAAGGCATTGATTGCGATTCGTTACCCACCATAAGTGTATTCATAATATACAAATTATTTGGTTTTTGAAATACCGGTTTAGACGAATGGCAAGGGTCAAATTTTATCCTCATTTGAAAAAGGCCAGATTGGCGCCCATGCGATTCCACTCAACGTGACGTCACAGGGACGTAGTTTCTACACGAGAGGATAGGAGTTATACATCGTCTGAGGTTACCAATGCATGCATGAGGCACAGAGCTCAGGGAAACATGTCTTAATAATCACCTATTAAAACTGGCTAAGGTCGAAAAGTTTTCTTCGTTTGATAAGGTATTAATAAACCTTTTTTAAGCCAAGCGCTACCAGCCAGCAAGGTACTCAGCTACCCGCTAGCATCCTGCGTCCTATCAGCGCTCAGTGCCTCGATCAAGGTCACCTCACAAGGCGGGAGGGGGAACCAGAAATACGTCACTCGGAGAGATTTCCCGGCATTCATACTTCGCCGTAGCGTTTTCGCGCGCTTGAAAATTTTCACTTTTCATTTAATCGCGAAAAATAGGTATCGTCATTTAAAAATCCAAAAGCGTGAAATACGTACTCCAGGAGTAATAATCTTTCGATTTAGGCAATAGAAAAATAATAGGAAACCACCCTGTTCGTACGCTACCGCTTTGGTTGGCACTAAGTTAAGTTACGGTTTGATATGTTGGGGTGGGGTCCACAAAACGACATTGATCCCTGCAGTGGTACCTCAGAAATAGTTAATTGGGATAACAGGGTAGTTTCCTTAATCAAAGAAAACGAAGAGCATTGATTGCGATTCCTTACCCATCGTAGTGTATTCATAATTTATTCAAATTAGGATAAATTGACCCTTGCCTTTCGTCTAAACCGGTATTTCACGCAATTAGATTTTTAAATGACGATATCTATTTTTCGCGATTAAATGAAAAGTGAAAATTTTCAAGCGCGCGAAAACGCGATGCGTAAGTATGAATGCCGGGAAATTTCTCCGTACGACGTATTTCTGGTCCCCGGTGCCGCCCTGTGAGGTGACCTTAAGGCGATGCTTAGCATTGATACGACGCAGGCTGCTAGCGGGTAGCTGAGTACCCTGCTGGCTGGTAGCGCTTGGGTTAAATAAGGATTATTAATACCTTATCAAACGAGGAAAACTTTCCGACCTTAGCCAGTTTTAATAAGTGATTATTAAGACATGTTTCCCTGAGCTCTGCGCCTCGTGCATGCATTGGTAACTTCAGATGATGTAAAACTCCAATCTTCTCGTATAGAAACTAGGTCCCTGTAACGTCACGTGGAGTGGAATCGCATGGGCGCCAATCTGGCAGTTTTCAAATGAGGATAAAAATAGACCATTGCCATTCGTCTAAACCGGTATTTCTAAAACCAAATAATTTGTATGTTATGAATACACTATAATGGTTGGTAACGAATCGCAATCAATGCCTTTCATTCCCTTTGATGAAGGAAACTACGCTATTGTGTTTTCTTTTGTTTAAATTTTTTGCGACTATTTTACGTAAATAATAGAAAGGCCTAGTCCATCGTTTGACCTCAGATTGAGTCTTATATTTGCTAAGTATTCCGAAAGTCCTTCGTTTTGAATTCAGCCTGAACAGTAGTACCTCATTAATCTCGCCTCCTTTGAATATTTATTCGCGAGAACACTCTCCCGTAATGCGTTCGGTGAACAAATCTTCATTACGGAGTCGAGGCACTTTTTAAGAGTCTTCCCGTAAATCAACGCCCTGCTACCTTCAACTGTTTCTCTTTGCCTCCATATTCATCCTTCGGTCGTAAAATACACCTTTCGCTGCCCGCCGCTGACGGCTTGCTTTCTATTAAAACGAACTCCCTCGCTCTTTTCATAATAAGACACACACACCCCTTCGCAAGAGCCTCAGGTGGCCCAAGAAGCCGTACATATGTACCATCCGAAACTCACTGGTCTCGCTCGCACGGAACTATGGGTAATGTGTTGTACCACACGAGAATTCATATCCGTAGATTGTGAGGTTGGAAATGGACACGTTTGCTTGAGCCTTTTCTTGGATTCCACTGGCTTTAATTGCTGTATATTACAAAGGTAATGACATAAGCGTAAAGTCTTCTCGGGGTACCCATTTCTGTGCATTACCAACGTCATGACGGCATCGTCGCTATAGCTCATATTAGGAAATGAAATACTACTGCACCGGAGGGCGTCTCTATAGATTATAGGGTGGTTTCCTATTATTTTTTTATTGCCTAAATCGAAAGATAATTACTCCTGGAGTACGTATTTCACGCTTTTAGATTTTTAAATGACGATATCTATTTTTCGCGATTAATTGAAAAGTGAAAATTTTCAAGCGCGCGAAAACGCGACGGCTAAGTATGAATTCTGGGAAAAGTCCGTGTGACGTCGTTCTGGTTCCCCCTCCCGCCTTGTGAGGTGACCTTGGGGCGAGGCTTTGAGCGCTGATACGACGTAGGATGCTAGCAGGTAGCAGAGTACCCTGCTAGCTGGTAGCGCTTGGCTTAAATAAGGATTATTAATACCTTATCAAACGAAGGAAACTTTCCGACCTTGGGCAGTTTTAATAGGCGATTATTAAGGAATTTTTCCCTGAGCTCTGTGGTTGGTTGGTGGTTTCCTATTTTTCTATTGCCTAAATCGAAAAATAATTATACATGGATTACCTATTTCACGCTTTTAGATGTTCAAATACCAAGCGACTAAATGAAAAGTGAAAATTTTCCAGCCCGCGTAAACGCGACGGCTAAGAATGAATGCTGGGAAAAGCCCGTGTGACGTCTTTCTGGCTCCCGCTGCCGCAAGTGATGTGATCTTGGGGCGAGGCTTAGAGCGCTGATACGACGCAGGATGCTAGCAGGTAGCAGAGTACCCTGCTAGCTGGTAGCGCTTGGCTTAAATAAGGATTATTAATACCTTATGAAACGAAGAAAACTTTCCGACCTTAGGCAGTTTAAATAGGTGATTATTAAGAGATGCTTCCCTGAGCTCTGTGCCTCATGCATGCATTGGTAACCTCAGGCGATGTAAAACTCCTATCTACTCGTATATAAACTAGGTCCCTGTGACGTCACGTGGAGTGGATTCGCATGAGCGCCAATCTGGCCTTTTTCAAATGAGGTTAAAATTGACCGTAGGCATTCGTCTAAACTGGGATTTCTAAAACCAAATAATTAGTATACTATGAATACACTAATGATGGGTAACGAATCGCAATCAATTCCTTTCGTTCTCTTTGATTTTCGTTCAGTTTTTAGTATTCATGGCTACAATTTGACTTTTAAGTATATGAAATTAGCATATTTTATTTCTCGATGTGTTCATCTCGGGTCCTCAGCCGGGTTTATTCTTTCGTATAAGCCTACGTATCGGTAGACGACCTGTGTCCCATCTTCAAGACCCTGTTACTCTTTGAAAGTACAATTTTACACTGAACCGGATCGACCGTTTACCGAGGACAAAAATACGACTCAACTGCCGTCCGATTGGCTGTAGGTCTTTTGAATTTCTTCACGTTTTTCCCTAATGTTTTTATACCAGTGATTGCAGGTCTCCATGTACTCCTAAGATGAAAGCCGGTGTCCCAATGGAAATATTTTTGGGATTGAGTCGGATCTCTATTGCTTCCTTAACCCATTATTCACAAGACTTTAAATAAGGCTTTTAACTACGTTTTCTTCGCATTTATTTTCGAATTTCGCATTTTTCCGATTAATTTTGGCCTAATAGGGTAGTTTCCTTCATCAAAGAAAACGAAAGACATTCATTTCGATTCGATACCTACCATTAGTGTATTCATAATATACAAATTATTTGGTTTTTGAAATACCGGTTTAGACGAATGGCAAGGGTCAAATTTTATCCTCATTTAAAAAAGGCCAGATTGGCGCCCATGCGATTCCACTCCACGTGATGTCACAGGGACCTAGTTTCTACACGAGAGGATAGGATTTACACATCGTCTGAGGTTACCAATGCATGCATGAGGCACAGAGCTCAGGGAAACATGTCTTAATAATCACCTACTAAAACTGGCTTAGGTCGGAAAGTTTTCTTCGTTTGATAAGGTATTAATAAACCTTTTTTTAGCCAAGCGCTACCAGCCAGCAAGGTACTCAGCTACCCGCTAGCATCCTGCGTCCTATCAGCGCTCTGAGCCTCGATCAAGGTCACCTCACAAGGCGGAAGGGGGAACCAGAAATGCGTCGCATGGACTTTTTCCCATCATTCATACTTACGCATCGCGTTTTCGCGCGCTTGAAAATTTTCACTTTTCATTTAATCGCGAAAAATAGATATCGTCATTTAAAAATCTAAAAGCGTGAAATACGTACGTCAGGAGTAATAATCTTTCGATTTAGGCAATAAAAATGTAATAAGAAACCACCCTATTAAGATGAATTTTTGGAATAAAAATATTTTCATCATATTATATGATTTTCATAATGCTGCGCATGCGTAACGTTTGGAAACCTCCGGTAAATAAATACAAAAAAGTAATTTCTAAAACTTGCATCTAAAGGTTACATCTTGTATTTTTTATCTTGATTTGCACACTCGACATCTTCGCCGGGAGTTATCAGTATTCCTTCGGAGGAATTGCCCCATTCTGCCTTTTAACGGACATGCTGGGGAATGTCATTTTTCCTAGGGTGTCTCGTATGTGCGCATAGATTTTAATGCCAAACGCCATCAGTAATAAAAATAAAATTTTATGAATAAAAATGTTGGTGGAAATGGCAAAATTAGAACAAGAGATACTTAAATAAAGTCAGTAAATCGAAGAAAAAATTATTCTGTGGTAGAAACTTGTTCTGAGAATTAGGATTCAATTATGTTGCGTTAACGCGACGCTGGGCATTAATGGCTTAATGATGCGGTCCCAAAAACGTTGAGGGTGGCAGAAATCTCCCCATCTATTATAGCAAGGTCTTCATTAATGCTGTGTTCCGCCACGGCCTACTTTTCTGGTTGCGCTGATCTGAAAAATCTTTGGTGTTATTTTTGCCACGTCTCAATCGTTCATCTTGTATCCCCATATCGTCGTCGTTAGCAATATCATGACTTACTTGGACAGACGTAACTTCCTCCATGACTGTCAGCACGGATTCCGAAAAGGTAGATCATGCGAAACTCAGCTCGCGCTCTTTCTTCACGACGTTTTGAAATCTGGTGAATCAAAAAGACGAGTTGACGCACTATTTCTAGATTTTAAGAAGGCTTTCGACATTGTACCTCACAACAAATTCTTATACAAATTACAGTCATGCGGATTAAACGAGACAGTTGTAAACTGGATACGCGACTTACTCAGAGATCGTAAACAAAAAGTAGTTCTTGACGGAATTAGCTCTGATGTTGTAAAAGTTAAATCAGGTGTTCCACAAGGAAGCGTAATCGGCCCCCTGTTGTTCATAATATGCATTAATGATCTCTGCCCCCGCATTAGCAGTAAAATACGCTTATTTGCTGACGACGCTGCCATCTATCGCGAAATTAGTGACCACTCTGACTATGAAATTCAATCGCCTGACCTAAACAACGTTCATTTGTGGAGCCAAGAGTGGGGACTCGAACTTAATTCGAGCAAATGCATGGCGTTACATTTCTTGCGGAATTCGTCCAATTCTAACCATGTTTATGCAGTATTAACATAAAAGCAACAGACGAAGTGAAATACCTGGGAGTTATGATAACCTCGAACCTCACGTGGGGAACACATATAAAGAATATTTGCGGCATAGCCCTGAAGAAATTAGGATTCTTCAAGCGTATTGTGGGAAGATTTTCGGATGAGAAAGTGAAAGAAAGGTGCTATTTCGCTCTCGTCCGACCGCACCTTGAATATGCATCGAGCGTATGGGATCCAGTGCAGAAAGACTTAATCCGCGAACTGAATAAAATACAAAGGAAGGCTGCGCGTTTCGTCAAAAACTGTTACGGGCGTACAGACAGCGTTACCCAGATGTTAAGCGAATTAGGCTGGGAGCCATTGGAGACTCGGAGGCTGCGCGCTAGGCTTAGATTGCTTGAACAATTGACAATGGATATCTTTAAGAGCGACACGATGAACATAATATTAGAGCCACACTATATTTCCAGGTCCGATAGAAGCGATAAATTAAGAGAGATGTTTTGCCGAACCGATAGATATGGGAATTCGTTTTTCCCCCGAACCATAAAGGACTTTAATAAACGCTAGTCCCAACCTCGTTAGAGTACTTCATTTTTTTTAGCTGTAAACGGCTGATGTCCTAACACCCCCTGCCACACGCCTTTTAGGCGGCTTGCGGGGTATTATGTAGAGGTAGATGTAGATATAGGCTGAGGACCGGAGAAGAATTCATCAATAGTATTCACCAGGAGAAATTAAAATCATTTAAGATATTTTATCGATCAATGACAACCCTTCCTTTGATGCAATCCGTGACATGGTTGCCATAGATCCTAAGATGACGTCAAAACAATCTCCTATCGCAATATTTGAGTGGGTTGGAGGCCAAGGGGTACAAGTGATTTCTCTTTGCTATACACAGTTGGGTATAGAAATTAGGTATATAAAGGCCGTTTTACACGGGGCACGGAATTGCGCAGGTTAGAGCTGAATTAATTTCTAAAATGGCGTGGAATTGCGCGAATGCATGAACGAAATTTGAACAGGGGCTATTTTGCCGTCTCGCATCCACGCATTCTCGCATGTGTTCTAGCAATTCACCGCTTAACACGACACAATTTTGATTGCGCCTTCGCAAGTACGCCAGATTGCGCAATTCCGTGTACCGTGTAAAACGGCCTTAAAACAAACGAGATCAATTAGATGTTTATTAGTGCATTTGGTTTTCCACTAGATGTCAGCACAGAATAGAGACTCACTCGTATCCCTTGGCAATCAAATTTTGTGTATTTCTTGTAACAATTAACTTTATTTAACTCTGTTTAGAAAGAGAATCGCTTGTACTTCTCAGGTCCTCACTTTTAGCCCGTAACCAGCGACGTTCGGTTTGAGAGACCGATACGTTTCCAAAATGTATGAACATTTTCAAAAGTTTCTATTTAAAAATATCTATAATCCTCGTGATCGTAATAATTTAGTATATTAAGGACATAGCACTCTTAAAATTTAACGTTCTTATTATTAATTTCCGAAAATTTGCAACTGAATGTAATTAGCGGTCTGTGAGACCTTACGCCACTAAATTGGAAAAAAAACAATAAACGTAATGCTGGTGGAAATGAATCAAAAAGTCGTTGGAAACAATTCCTAGTGATTTTTCAAGAATAATAATAATAATAATAAATAGTTTTTAAGGAAGCCTCTTTTAGTTGCATGACGTGGATAATGAAGTGCTTAATAAAATAAGTACCATAATTAACAGAGTAACTAAATATTTTGTATCAGGTTAAATTCCTGCGTAGGTTTCCGCGGCGATGATCATGGTGCGTAAGGGTTTCCGGGCGCTCCAGCCGCGTTCGTCGGTTTTGGGTGACGAAGGTTTCGAGAGTCATCCTGCTCCCGTCTTCAGGTCGAAGTGGAGAAGCTTAATTTTTTCTTATTTTATATCAGGTTTGTGTGAAGCAGTGGAGAAGTGGAGAAGCTTAATTTTTTCTTATTTTATATCAGGTTTGTGTGAAGCAGTGGAGAAGTGGAGAAGCTTAATTTTTTCTTATTTTATATCAGGTTTTTGATGCTGTTTCAAGTAACAATTTATACTGAAAAATTTGGTTCTTATTTGGAATGCACAATATTAAATATAAGTTTTATGATATTTGAGAAGTCAAAGAAACATTGAACTAAACAATGAAAATGACTTTGCAATGCTTTACGAATTTTTGTTTTTTTGCGGTCTCCCAGACCTCACGTCACTGGTAGTGTAATAAGCTCTTATAAAAAATGTTTTTTTAAAAACCAGCCTTTATATTTAGATTACAGGGGATGAGCAACGTTTATATATGACACAAAGCAAAAAAACTCAGTGACCCCGAAAAAACCAAAAGTGACGTATTGAAAAAGTCACTATATTTATTAAATTTTCAGTGAATGGTAAGCCCACTATGTTTCAAAATGCCACCCCTATGCTTTTAAATGCCTACCCCTATGTTAAAAATGCCACCCCCCTATGTTAAAAATGCCACCCCGTACAAACATGTTTTGGGGGGCTATAGGTTGACTGGGGGGTGGTTAAAAGGGGGGGTTGGAGAGAAAAAGTTATATTTTCATGTATTGTCATCGGAAATGAAGAAGAGGGCAAAATTTCAGCGTTTTTGCTTCACAGGAAGTGAGTCAAATTTCAGTTACAAGATTTGTACCAGACAAACAAACAGACAGGTTGGTGAGTTGATATAAAGGCTGGTAAAAAGGAATGCACGTCACTGGTTAAGGGCTAGGCGAAAGTTTGTTTGCGCCAAAATCGATAAGGCGGTATAAGACGTAGCCAAGGCTTAATAAAGTGAGAAAGAAGGGGTATGCCTTGGGATGTCTCCCGAAGATTATGCGCCAGCAAGGGTTTTATTTGATTTGTGTGTATATATTCAGCGGTACATAGTATCAGCTGGCGTTGATAAGCCGTCTATCCTTGCTTGACTACTCCAGCAGTAATGTTATTTCGCCAAAGGACAGAAACCTGATATTCTCTTGTATGATGAAAGATTGCTTTTGCTCGTAAAAATTATATTGCAAACTTCCAACCTGTCATCTTATTTTTTGCTCGAATTTCTTCTTTTACACTTTTCTATTTCACTTGTGCATCTCTTGTTTCCAAAAACAATTTTTTTCATAATTTTCTCTCATTCTACTTCTTTTGCAATGATCGCAGCGCCGGTATCGGCTTTTGGTGGCGATTGTTTGAACTAACTCCACATTTCGATTTTAAGTGAATAGTTAGGTTCTTAAATCGATAATTTGGTGTTCCGACTATTTTTCCTGGGATTAGAGACAATGTTAGAAGACATCGAATCTCAGACTTTTTGACGTATTTCATCCTATTCACTCCGAATATTAGTATGAATCAGTCAGTCCGTGGGCGGAATTCGGTTTTATAGTATATAGATGGAGCATACGCAATAATTCATAACAGTTTGGCTTTGAATTAATTAACTTAGATTCAACATTAAAAATGAGAAGACTTTCTATCCAAGAAAAGTTATTTTCGTAATATTCTGGGGTAAATTCAGCTTTGAACAATATATATTTACGTACTATTAAGAAAAATAATTCAACCCTTTGACGTATTATTTCTGTAGCCATAGATATCGAAATGCATAAATTACGTAATATAAATGACCTCTTACCTTTACTTCTTGCCGAAGAATTTCGTGCAACTAATCATGAATTCATCTCTTACTACGAAAAATGTACCCTGTTCATTTGAAGTCATATTACATTCCCTTTACTCGAGCTATACTGATAGAAGGAATGCAAGAACTACTACATAAAAATGCCCATTTGCCGTGAAATATCTTGCGGAAAAAAATCAGCAATGAAACGTACGACTTCACCATATAATAAAAAAATCTTATTCCTAAGACGTCATTTCTCCTTTGTTTTTTCCTTGGCTATACATTGAAGTTATGCTTATATTTCAGCATTACAATCCGCTATGGCCGTAACGTATCTATAAGCGGGTCTCTATGGAAACTAAGTGTTAGTTTCTACCAAAATCGATGAGGTTTTATGAGATGCAGCTGAGAATTAATAACGCGAGGAAAGGCTAAGGACCTTGCTTTGTCTCCCGAAGATTATGCGCCAGCAAGAGTATTATTTAGGGTTATAAACACAGCAATTATTCCTGCATTACTTCTATTTCACCGAAAAAAATACCCTCGGCAATTCATTGCAAGTTACACATGGTATTGGGCAATATTCTATGCGAAGATGGATTTGTAATAAAAACATGTATCTATCGTATGAAATAGTGACTTACTTGCGTTGACAAATCTTTCATTTGGACAGAATTTGAAACCTTGGATTCATAAACTTAAGAAATGGTGTAACGTCCATTAATATTTATTTGCATATGAGCAACCATATGTATCATTTCGATTTTTTTCGTGCAATAGATTTCTTACGAAAAGCTTTAATCTTTAATGCAAATAAATTGTAGCAATGGTTGCTAAGGTAACTTCGATGCTGAAACTTCGTCATACACAGTTACCTATTGCCGTAACGTATCTATGAGCGAGTCTCTACGGAAACTAAGTGTTTGTTTAACATCCATCACTATTTATTTGTATCTTTTTAGCAACCAAAACCAATATTTAAACTTTAAGTCATGGAATGGATTTCTTACGAAATGTTTTATCCTTTATTGGAAATAAAATGTAGCAATGGTTGCCAAGGTGACGGCGATCCCTAAACTTCGTTAAACACAGTCACCTATTGCCGTAATGTATCTATGAGCGGGTCTCTATGGAAGCTAAGTGTTTGTTTCGACCAAAATCGATGAGGCTTTATAAGATGCAGCCGAGCATTAATAAATAAAGAAAGGGAGGCTATACTTCGCCTTGTCTCCCGAAGATTATGCACCAGCAAGGGTTTTATTTTAAGGTATATTCAAGGGGGTTATCTTGGCGACATGAATTAGGCGTTCTATGCTTTCTCAACTTGTAGATCTTGTAGTGAAGTAATTTCAACCAACGACGGACACCTGATAGTTCCCAAGATGTTGAAGATAATGCATACGCAATACTTCATTATAATTAAGCAGGGCATAATTGATATGACAGGAACTATCCAAGTTAAGTGATTTTAGTAATAACCTGTGGTAAATTAATCTTTGAACGAAAGATATTCACGTACTATTAAGAAAAATAATTCAACCCTTTGACTTCATATTTCTGTATCCATAGATATCGAAATGCATAAATTACGTAATATAAATGACCTCTTACCTTTACTTCTTGCCGAAGAATTTCGTGCAACTAATCGTGAGTTCGCCTTTTACTGCGACAAGTGTACCCTCTTCGTTTGAAGTCATATTACATTGCTATTGCTTGAGCCATACTGATGGAAGGAATGCAAGAACTACTATATAAAAATGCCCATTTGCCGTGAAATATCTTGCGGAAAAATAAGCTATGAAACGTACGGATTCACCATATAATAAAAAAATCTTATTCCTAAGACGTCATTTCTTCTTTGTTTTTTCCTTGGCTATACATTGAAGTTATGCTTATATTTCATCATTACAATCCGCTATGGCCGTAACGTATCTATGAACGGAGGTCTATTGAGACTAAGTGTTTATTTTGTCCAAAATCGATGAGGTTTTATAAGATGCAGCTGAGACTTAATAACGCTAGGATAGGCTAAGGACCTTGCTTTGTCTCCCGAAGATAATGCGCCAGCAAGAGTATTATTTAGGGTTATAAACACAGGAATTATTCCTGCATTACTTCCATTTCACCGAAAAAAATACCCTCGGCAATTCATTACAAGTTACACGTAGTATTGGGCAATATTCTATACGAAGATGGATTTGTAATAAAAACATGTATATTTCGTATGAAATAGTGACGTTACTTGCGTTGATAAATCTTTCATTTGGACAGAATTTGAAACCATGGATTCATAAACTTTAGAAATGGTGTAACGTCCATTAATATTTATTTGCAGATGAGCAACCATATCTATCATTTCGATTTTTTTCGTGCAATAGATTTCTTACGAAACGTTTTAATCTTTAATGCAAATAAATTGTATCAATGGATGACTTCGATGCTGAAACTTCGTCATACACAGTTACCTATTGCCGTAACGTATCTATGAGTCAGTCTCTATGGAAACTGAGTGTTTGTTTAACATCCATCACTATTTATTTGTATCTTTTAAGCAACCAGAACCAATCTTTAAACTTTAAGTCATGGAATGGATTTCTTACGAAATGTTTTATCCTTTATTGGAAATAAAATGTAGCAATGGCTGCCAAGGTGACGGCGATCCCTAAACTTCGTTAAACACAGTCACCTATTGCCGTAACGTATCTATGAGCGGGTCTCTATAGAAACTAAGTGTTTGTTTCAACCAAAATCGATGAGGCTTTATAAGATGCAGCCAAGAGTTAATAAAGCAAAGAAGGGAGGCTATTATTCGCTTGTTTCCCGAAGATTATGCACCAGCAAGGGTTTTATTTTAAGATATATTCAAGGGGGTTATCTTGGCGACATGAATTAGGCGTTCTATGCTTTCTCAACTTGTAGATCTTGTAGTGAAGTAATTTCAACCAACGACGGACACCTGATAGTTCCCAAGATGTTGAAGATAATGCATACGCAATACTTCATTATAATTAAGCAGTGCATAATTGATATGACAGGAACTATCCAAGATAAGTGATTTTAGTAATAACCTGTGGTAAATTAATCTTTGAACGAAAGATATTCACGTACTATTAAGAAAAATAATTCAACCCTTTGACTTCATATTTCTGTATCCATAGATATCGAAATGCATAAATTACGTAATATAAATGACCTCTTACCTTTACTTCTTGCCGAAGAATTTCGTGCAACTAATCGTGAATTCACCTTTTACTGCGACTAGTGTACCCTCTTCGGTTGAAGTCATATTACATTGCTAATGCTTGAGCCTTACTGAGTGAAGGAAAACGTGAACTACTCAACAAAAATGGCCATTTGCCGTGAAATGTCTAGCGGAAATAAATCACCTTTGAAATATACGAATTTAATATATAATAAAAAAACGTACCCTATTCCTAAGACGTCATTTCTCTTTTTTTTTTCCGTGGGTATATAGTGAAGGTATACTTATATTTCATCATTACAATCCGCTATGTCCGTAACGTATCTATGAACGAAGCTCTATGGAAACTAAGTGTTTGTTTCGTCCAAAATCGATGAGGTTTTATAAGATGCAGCCAAGAATTAATAAAGCAAAGAAGATGGGCTATACCTCGCCTTGTCCCCTGAAGATTATGCGCCAGCAAGGGTTTTATTTGAGGGTTATAAACACAGGAATTATTCCTGCATTACTTCCATTTTACCGAAAAAAATACCCTCGGCAATTCATTTCAAGTTACACATAGTGTTGGGCAATATTCTATTCGAAGATGGATTTGTAATAAAAACATGTATATATCGTATGAAATAGTGACGTTACTTGCGTTGATAAATCTTTCATTTGGACAGAATTTGAAACCACGGATTCATAAACTTTAGAAATGATGTAACGTCTACTAATATTTATTTTCATCTAAGCAACCATATCTATTATTTCGAAATTTTCTTCATATAGTAGATTTCTTACGAAACGTTTTAATCTTTAATGCAAATAAATCGTATCAATGGATGACTTCGATGCTGAAACTTCGTCATACACAGTTACCTATTGCCGTAACGTATCTATGAGTGAGTCTCTATGGAACCTGAGTGTTTGTTTAACATCCATCACTATTTATTTGTATCTTTTAAGCAACCAAAACCAATATTTAAACTTTATGTCATGGAATGGATTTCTTACGAAATGTTTTATCCTTTAATGGAAATAAAATGTAGCAATGGTTGCCAAGGTGACGTAGATACCTAAACTTCTTTGAACACAGTTACCTATTGCCACAACGTATTTATTACCGGGTCTCTATGGAAACTAAGTGTTTGTTTCGTCCAAAATCGATGAGGCTTCATAAGATGCAGCCGAGAATTAATAAAGCAAAGAAGATGGGCTATACCTCGCCTCCTCTCCCGAAGATTATGCGCCAGCAAGGGTTTTATTTGAGGGTATATACAAGGGGTATACTCCTGGCGGCATAAATAAGTCGTCTACCCTTGCAGGCTGGAGAAGAGATCAGATTTATATCGGGAAGGTTGTGTTTGCACTTTAAGGCACTTCGCAGCGCTCCCCTATTTCACCGCTCCGCCGTCAGATGGCAGCAGGAGGGGTGGGAGGAAAGAATTAATCCACTCGGTGGGGGATTATAACGTTGAGGGAAGAGATACCAGTGCTACCAAACACGACGGGATGAATCAAGAAGCGCAAAAGCATCATGGGCGAAAAGTAAAGAGGTGGGTGCCGCGTATGCTCATGGATACCGGGGGAGTTGAATTTTGTGAAGAAAAAAAATTAGTGATTTTTTTTTCAAGGGTACGGTTGGATTATGTGCAGGTGGTAAATATTTACGAATCCTTGGGGAACTCAGTACCCTTCGTACGGAAGCCGCGGGTTTGGGATTGTGGAAGATTGCTTTCGCAGTATACGATAAGAGGGAAGACTTTCAGGTGCGTTATGAGAGAAAGGATGCCTTAGATGATGAATAGGGTAGAATTTCCTTCATCAAAGTAAACGAAAGCACATTGATTGCGATTCGTTAAACACAATTAGTGTATTCATAATATAAAAACTATTCCGTTTTAGAAATCCCAGTTTAGACCAATGTTAATGGTCAATTTTAACCTCATTTGAAAGAGGCCAAATTGGCGCCCATGCGATGCCACTCCAAGTGACGTCACAGGGACCTAGTTTCTATACGAGTAGATAGGAGTTTTACATCCTGATATCTGGTGATTTTTCCGGGTATTCTTCCGCGTTTATCCATTTTGTAGGACAATATTTCGCCAACGTTCCAGTTGGCTTCCTCAGGTCCACTGAAGTTATAAGTTATAATTCAGTGGACCTGAGGAAGCCAACTGGAACGTTGGCGAAATATTGTCCTACAAAATGGATAAACGCGGAAGAATACCCGGAAAAATCACCAGATATCATCATAATCTCCGCGGAAGCCTGCTTTGAAACTTCAGGAGTTATACATCGTCTGAGATTACCAATGCATGCATGAGGCACAGAGCTCAGGGAAACACATCTTAATAATCAACTATTAAAATTGCTTATGATCGGAAAGTTTCCTTCGTTTGATAGGGTATTAATAATCCTTATTTAAGCCTAGCGCTACCTACTAGCAGGGTACCCTACGCTACCGCCATGCTCGGCAGCAAGCAGCCTGCATTGTTGCGGCGTTCATAGCCTCGCACCCAGGTGGCCCCACACAGTGGCGGCCAGAAGTCATACGGGTTTTTCCCAGCATTCATTCTTAGCCGTCTCGTTTTCGCGCGCTTGAAAATTTTCGCTTTCATTTTATCGCGAAAAATTGATATCGGCATTTAAATATCTAAAAGCGTGAAATACGTACTCTAGGAGTAATAATCTTTCGATGTTCGATCTTTCGATGATGAAAAAAATAGGAAACCACACTTAAATTCATATTCTTGGCTTCTCACTAAAGAAAGTGTAGATCAAATATTGTTATAAAATATTGATATAAACGAATTATAAATATTATTTTAGTTTTTTTTGTCATGTACGCCCTTAAGCTTTGTTAGTATTGATTATCAAGGTAACACAAAATGAGCTACACTATATGTAAAGCATAATGTACAGTGGATTCCGGTTAATTGGGACGTATCGGGACTTGTGCTCTTTGCCCCAATTAAGCGGCTGCCCCGAACTATCCTGTATAAGGACATAAACAAACGTTGAAATGATAGAAAGAAGACTGAAGAATGTTTATAATGCAACATAAGTTTATTAAACTATTAATTTGATTAATAAATCAGCGAGTTTAGTTAATTTATTAACATTTTTAAGAATTATAACATTTTTGTTAAAAATATATTTCACAGCCTCGGGCGACGCTGAATGTATGTCTTTTACTAAGTACTATTAATGAAAAGTCCTATCCTCTTGCGGATAGTATAACAACAAGAGCTTTTAAAATAGGGCAAGAATAGGAACATTTGTGAAAAATAAAGAGTAAATCAAAGGAGGAAAATATAAAAAAATAGTATGCTGAAAACAAAAAAATTAATTTTGTCGCAAGTATAGAGTCAATGTCGCCGACTCATGGCCCAATAAAGCGGCATGCTGTCCCAATTAAGCGGAGAATACTCTGGGATATTCCTCTATTGTGTTCTGTTCTTCAAGATCTGCCCCAATTAAGCGGCTGCCCCAAGTTACCGCTGCACCCATTAAACGGAATCTACTGTATTTATATTTTGGCTGGTAGCCTCAAACAGGTTATCCTTCGCGGCTGCCTAAAATTACTCAATTTTGCTATTGTCATGCAATTTGTGTGTGGAGTAATAAAATTATTTATTCATTTTTTTATTATTGCTGTATGTATTGCTGTGACGGGCAGCGGCATCCACCGATGGTGAGATAAAAGGCTCCGTACACAAATAGCTGCGTCATCTTGCGGCATCGCACATGCGGGACTTGAGTGTTCACTCAAGTGAAGGCGAATGGAGTGGTTTGATTTAGTGGGGGTTGAAATGTCGGATACCCTCGCTGAGAGGGGGGAGAAGAGGGAGGGGTGTCGCAAGGGTACAAGGGTTTGAAAACTCGGGGTCTAAGGATACGTAGGGAGAGGGGCAAGGAAGGGTTCCTACGAGGGGAAAATGGGGATTTTTGGCTGGAATGCTGGAGGAAACTTCCTCCAGCAATTTTTTTTTTCATTTATCGCTAAAGAAAAAAAGGTTAAGAGATTTTTTTATTAAACTTGGCTCACACTTCAGCATTTTGGGTGGTGTGTGTAGGGTATAAATCAAATTCCTTTTTACGTAAGATTAGTTTTCAATTAAAGTGTTCGAGGCGGGCGTTAATTAGATATCCGGATTAATTACACAGCGCATTAAACACCGACGCCATTCCTCGCCTCATACCGGCGTGGGACATTTCCCCATTTGACCCGGCTACGACGCATAACGATAGGCCTTTTCGTGTTCAACTACGTCACGCAGCTTTCAAAATCAAATCGGTGCATTTGCGTATATCCTGTATAAATAGACCATTGACCATTGCGTAAATTCCCAACAAACTGAAAATTTACAGGAACTTGAGGAATACCACTCTTGTAAAGTCCTGTAAAGCTCCCATCGATGCCGCGTGTGCAAAACATTTTATTCAAGATCAAGGGCCGTATTCTTAGTCCATACCCTACATATCCGTTCCTACGTAACAAGGGGCCCCTACATGCGTTTCTCAGTCGACCCTACATAAGTGGTGGGGGTGATTCCGTCGCCAAGTTCTCTGAGATGACGTAGGTGATGGCACAGCGCCAATTGTCCACTCTGGTGGCGTAACGGGAACTAACTATGAAACTAAGAAAATACGTCCGATAATTTTCGGCGTATTGTTAGGGCGACGGCTCAAGGTAAATAAACAATCGGTGTCGTCTGCCAGGTCATGTCGGTACCTGAATTATCGCTACAAATACCCTCATAACGAGTCAAAAGTAGAATCTTATTGTCTTTAAATTACTTCAAAAGCGGTCTGTAAAAGATAGTAATAATTACGGAGCAAATATGATCATTGACGTGGAAACTTAAGTCGCAACATCAAGGTTCGTCATTCGCTTTCACTTTTCGTAGTTAAGTTTATTATGTGGCAAATAGTGGCAAGAAAATACGTTTTCTATAGTTATACGTGAACGAAGTGTTAGTTTCCCAAAATTTTACCAAGTGCCAAACGTGAAAAATATTATTATATATTCGTAGAAACAAGGTGATGTATTCCGCTGTATTGTTCTTATTAGTTCAGTCAATTTTATAATTTATTTAACTTGGTGGCTATAATGTGGTAGTATTATTACCTTTCCGCTGTGTTACTGTACATTTTAAAATGATTTGTGCGAGCTCGTCTCCCTTAACATGCATTACAATGTAAATTATTTAATCGAGGTGATCAGCAGAAGATATTTGGCCGCCATATTTTTGTAGGGTGTAGGGCTGGTTCGGGTACCCTACATCAAGTAGGGCCAAAAACGGCCCTACTTGATGTAGGTGTCAAATCCATCCAAGACATCCAAGGTGTCAAATCATAGGTTTCGAAGGGTACCAAAGTCGGTTAGGCAGTTCACAGATCCGTATTGTTGATTTTTGACGTCCAAGGGTCACAATGGGGGTAAAAAAAAACGTTTGGTTCCAAAAACGGCCATATGTAGGGCTTGATGTGGCGTATGTAGGGCGATGTGGTGTATGTAGGGGCACAGAGCTCAGGGAAACACATGTTAGTAATCAATTATTAAATTTCTTAAGGTCGGAAAGTTTCCTTCGTTTGATAAGCTATTAATAATCCATAATTAAGCCAAGCGCTACCAGCTTGCAGGGTACTCTGCTACCTGCTAGCAGCCAGCATCGCAGCGGCGCACAATATCATCGCCCCAAGGTCACCTTATGTGGCGGAAGCGGGAACAAAAATGACGTCTAAAAAATATTCACTAATTTACCTCCGTGGGTGACCACGGGAGTCAAAGGTCACAGAGTTAAAAGTCGGGCCATCATGACAACCAAGGTGTCAAACCATAGGTTTCGAAGGGTGCCAAAGTCGGTTAGGCAGTTCATAGATCCGTATTGTTGATTTGTTGACGTCCAAGGGTCACAATGGGGGTGAAAGGTCATAGAGTTAAACGTCGGACCATCATGACATTCAAGGTGTCAAACCATAGGTTTTTAAGGGTGCCAATGTCGGTTTTTCAGTTCATGTTGTTCTGTTGTACATGAAGATACCTGAGAGAAAGGGAGTATAACAAAACGTGGTACAAATAAAGTTAAGGGTCGCGATGCTACTATGCGGCGGCTGGTGGACGGCAAACTAATAATAATTATAATGTTTATTGTTCCACACTAATATAAATATTAAGAAATACATGGTTACAGGAACATAGGTACCTATTTGGAGTTAAAACTCCGCTTTGGTGTTACCGACTCGTTCTTCAGTTAGAGTGCTTTTGTACATATCACACAAAAAATGTTACCTTGCTGGATCATTCGTATTGAGAAATATTAAGCACCCTAGCATATGAAACTTACATAATATGTAAACATATTACATATAAATAAACATATAGAATATTAAACCACTAACTTACATAAAACAATCATAGTACTTATCTCATTCCATTCATCACAATACCTCATTCATGTAAGCAAATGTGAAACATCATTATGAGCAACACAACCACTTCTTTGCCCTTTTGCAATATCTGTATACATTCATTTCGTCAGTTATGTATTTTGGTAACTCACAGTAAATTTTCGGTCCCAAGAATAGGTAACTTTGTTTAATTCTGTTCTTGGTCTGGGTATGTGAAAAGTATTAGAATGTCGGAGATTTTTTGATATTGGTAAGTTCTATCCACCACCTCTAACATAAAATACTCTAAGGGGCTCATAAACAAATACATACCTCTAAGGTAAGATGTCAATTTTTTTGAATAGGGGAAAAGAATCACTGGGCATTAACTTAACACCAGAAAAACTGATGATCACTGCGGAGTTTGTGAAAATTTGTGCTGAGATCCACCAACTGTTGATTGGATAGTGTGTAATTAATGTAAAAAAGGGAGGAAATTAACTTGTTCAACATATTCTGGAAAGGGAAAGTTCACACGCGAAACTCATTATGTATTAGGAAACTTGCCTCATAATAGGAGGACATTTGAGCAACATAATGGGCAAGATTCTTATTTGTTTTTCTTTTAATTTTTAAATGTTTAACGGCATCTCTCTATTTTTATGCACCAATGGAAGATAAGTACTATAGTACATTTATCTGCGAATAAATTGTGTAAAAACGAGAATATTCTTAAATATGTTTAATTTATTGTATGAAAATACCCCTGGTTGGGCAGAATCACAGGAAATAAATAAAGATATAAAAAAAAACTCACAGTACTAAATTTTCGGTGGCGCATTACCATTTTCCTCAGAGTTAGGTAGGAGTATGCTATGGAGTGTTATTTACCTCGTCGAGGAACACTTCGAAATATTTAATTTATTATGTATATTATATTTAATATAATAATGAAATATATTTTATTTAAAATTCGTAGAATATTATTTAATGGTTTGAAACTGAATGCATAATTTTTAAAATTGCTTGTTGGATGCGTATTCTTGCCTCTCATGCCCCTATCTGCATTAACCGGTAGAGCATATCAAATAATAACGTAAAACACAGAAGGAGTTCGACAAAGGTAGCAGATTACTTTTTAACCATCGAAAGACATATTGATACGTTCGACCTATCGACCAATCGAATAAAAACCCTAATCTCCTTCGACTGATAACAAATGGGGCGAGCAAGCTTCGATACAATCATGCGATTCGATACAAAAGGTATTGAAAAGAGCTTTCATCTCGAATAAAAATCAGGATTGATTGGATCCTTCCAGAATCTTTCCTGTAAGGGTAAATGAGAATGGTAGGTTTCTCATTGTACCCTGTTTTTCCCCTCCTTAGCTGATGTACACACACGAACCCTTATAAGGATCGCGTGCCGCTTGAAAAAAGGATTCCTAAGGAGCAAGGGATATTCCTAAGAAGGCCAGCAGAGGGGTCAATATCTTGTACCGCTTCAATGGATAAGGATTTATTTGGACCAGGACTGGCCTACACTCCGGGGATATTGGAGCCTCCAGGACGAAACTAAAGCTACTCGAAACAAAACAGCAGTAAACTGGAAATTCTCTAACACGGTAGTTTTCTATTTTTTCCGAAAGAATATTTCTCCTGGAGTACGTATTTCACGCTTTTAGATTTTTAAATGACGATGTCTATTTTTCGCGATTAAATAAAAAGTGAAAATTTTGAAGCACGCGAAAACGGGACGGCTAAGTATGAATGCTGGGAAATGTCTGTGTGACGTCTGGCCGCTGCTCTCTGGGGCCACTTGGGTGCGAGGCTATGAACGCCGCTACGATGCAGGCTGCTTGCTGCCGAGCTAATGTGACGGAAACATTTCCATTTCATCACCATTGTAATCCGGTTGAACAAAAGGAACTCAATAGGAGCGACATGTGGTGAGTAGGGTGGGTGAGGATGCAGTATGGTGCAATTTTTTTCACCAAAAACTAACGTCTCGGCGAGCAGCAACGCCTGCCGCTTTTTAATCAGGAGTCAACGAGCGGGGGATGAATTTCGCCGCGATTCGTGACAATAGGGTGGTTTCCTATTATTTTTTATTGCCTGAATCGAAAGTTTATTACTCCGGGAGTACGTATTTCAAGCTTTTAGATTTTTAAATGACGATATCTATTTTACGCGATTAAATGAAAAGTGAAAAATTTCAAGCACGCGAAAAGGCGACGGCTAAGTATGAATGCCGGGAAAACTCCGTGTGACGTCGTTCTGGTTCCAGCTACCGCAATTAAGGTGACCTTGGGGCGAGGCTTTGAGCCCTGATACGACGCAGGATGCTAGCAGGTAGCAGAGTACCCTGCTAGCTGGTAGCGCTTGGCCTTAATAAGGATTATTAATACCTTATCAAACGAAGAAAACTTTCCGACCTTAGACAGTTTTAATAGGTGATTATTAAGAGATGTATCCCTGAAGTCTGTGCTTCATGCATGCATTGTTATCAACTCCTATCTTCTCGTATAGAAACTAGGTCCCTGTGATGTCACGTGGAGTGGCATCGCGTGAGCGTCAATCTGGCCTTTTTTAAAATGAGGTTAGAATTGACCGTTGTCATTCGTCTAAACTGGGATTTCTAAAACGAAATAATTTGTACATTATGAATACACTAATGGCGGGTAAGGAATCGTAATCAATGCATTTCGTTTTCTTTTATGGAATAAACTACCATATTCAGGGGTAACCGAGTTAATATATATTCAGAATCGGTCATGTTTACGAGTTGAATCGAAGCCATCCCAACAAGGACAAACAAATGGGACCATTCCTCACTCGAATTCGCACGTATCGACCGGGGAAGAAAAGAAAAAAAATTGAAGAACGAAATCCGAGCTCCTGAACGCATCCGTATTGGGTTTGGAAAACAAGTGAAAATCGGGAGAGGATTCCGTTGAAAGGGAGGACAGGGTAGATAAGCAGGCTGTACATCCATTTCGAGTTAAAAGGGATGGATAAGACAACCCTCTCCATCTCTGTGGCGCGGGTAACGGATCGATAATTCGATAAATCGATTCCGGTCCGATAATTCGATATATCGAAGCATCTGGTCCGTCGTCGGGGGTCCATTAAGCCTTGGACCCATTCTACGGGAGGGTAGCGGAGTTAGGGGTGTTGAAAATTGAATGTATGTGTTTTTCGTGGAGGGGTTTCTCGGCGGATATCGAGTTCGCTAACGGAGGGGTTCTAGAGAGAGAAAAG
This sequence comes from Ischnura elegans, assembly GCF_921293095.1. Taxonomy (NCBI): domain Eukaryota; kingdom Metazoa; phylum Arthropoda; class Insecta; order Odonata; family Coenagrionidae; genus Ischnura; species Ischnura elegans. The sequence continues at coordinate 10,392,663 of NW_025791659.1, forward strand.
CTTTGCTCATCAATAAACCCAATTTCGGTGCGTTCCTTTTGCTCGTCTGAGATGTCCACCAAATGGATACATCCCAATGAAATAAGTTCGACTCGACGAGGTATCGATTGTAACCTCGCACTGGTCACTAAACCTCAATGATAATTGCACGATCTCCAGTGAGGGCAGTAATCGTGATTATTTTTACCTTTTTCCTACTAAAGACGTCAAAATATGCGTCTGAAAGTTTCTTGACCCATGAGGCGAAGGCAAAGCATGAAGATTATACGTACTGTTAAAAAAATTAAATTTTAAGCAAAAATACGATTTAGATCAGCTCTTTCGTTCAGATATAGCGTAGGTTAATTGGTTTAATTTTAAGGTTTTCGTGAATGTACAAGCTGTTGATGAACCAGGGGACGGCCGTGATTGTCTTTCCTTTCAGGCATTGCCCTTAGAGCTTGGTACTATTATCCTGTATCCCTTTTTAAACCCTCAAGTTAAAAATGTCCTTAAAGGATCGTAAACACAGTCGCCTTCTCCCAACGGTCCCTTACGTTTCCCATAAATGCACCTCGGAGAATACCCAGAGCCACAACGAAACCCATTGCGGTGCAAAAGCTAAGTCAGTGCGATTAGCGAAGTGTGAACTCGTAAATAGAGCCTAAACCCCTGTGGCCAAAGGACAATGGTCATTGGCCTTTCTAGAGGCATTTTTACGATCAAGTATGGATACAAGCCACACAATCTTTGTTAAGAAGTATACAGGTTGTCCCATTTATCTTGACCGCCCAAAACAACTTTTTGTCATGATGCAAATTCAAAAATATGTCAAGCAAATGTTCATTAGCCGTCAAGGGGGACATTAATCAGCATGATTGCCTTCCTTGTAGCTTTGTTATTTACAAAGATATGAACATCGGTATGTCTTTTTTAAATGGCACCCTATATTTTTTATTCGGTAATTCATTTCCTTTCCTAATTAATTTCATTTAGTTCCCTAGCCCCCTTTTATGACGGTCGCGACTGTCCGATGCATTTGTTTCGGGACCCAACACTGCGGGACTTTGGCCGTACCCTCGGAATCCGGGAGCAGGTACCCGAACCCTTCGTTTTCTATTACCCCTCTTAGCATTAAGGTACCGCGATCATACAATGGGGTAGTTTCCTTCATCAAAGAAAACGAAAGGCATTGATTGCGATTCGTTACCCACCATGAGTGTATTCATAGTATACAAATTATTTGGTTATAGAAATACCAGTTTAGACGAATGGCATTGGGCAATTTTATCCTCATTTGAAAAAGGCCATATTGGCGCCCATGCGATGCCACCCCACGTGACGTCACAGTGACCTAGTTTCTACACGAGTGGATAGGAGTTTTACATCGTCTGTGATTACCATTGCATGCATGAGGCACAGAGCTCAGGGAAACATCTCCTAATAATCACCTATTAAAACTGGATTAGGTCGGAAAGTTTTCTTCGTTTGATAAGGTATTAATAATCCTTATTTAAGTCAATCGCAACCAGCTAGCAGGGTGTTCTGCTACCTGGTAGCATCCTGCGTCGTAGCAGCGATCTAAGCCTCGCCCCAAGGTCACCTCACTTGCTGCAGCGGCAACCAGAATGACGTCACACGACGTTTTCCCAGCATTAATGCTTAGCCGTCGCGTTTTCGCGCGCTTGAAATTTTTCACATTTCATTTAATCGCGAAAAATAGATGTCATCACTTAAAAATCTAAGAGCGTGAAATGCGTGCTCCAGGAGTAATAATCTTTCGATGTAGGCAATAGAAAAATAATAGGAAACCACCCTATTACACAGTCTTAACTACCTTCCTTTTTCGACCCTTCCCAACGGGGACAACGCATCATCTCGGACTCCGAGGGTAGTTGGGTTTCCTTTTCAATTGAATTCAAATAGGGATATTTCCATATTGCAAGCTTTACATGAATATTTACATAGTGAGGTAGAGTTCTATAATATACATATGCAGTAAGGTCCCAGTTATAGGAATGCTTTCCGCTTCAGGGCATTTCATATTTTGTTATTATTTAAACAGTGTTTGTGAATATGTAACAGATATGGCAAATAAAATAAATCTGGAACTCTTATTCTTCCGGGATGGCTATTGGTTCGACATTCGTCCGAGACGTGCATTTAACTTTTAATTACGCAAATATATTTAGTTGCCCGGCCTTTATATGCGTCTCACATATCGTTTTAATGAATAAATATATTTATTTGGGATTTACCTCTTAGATTGTGAATATATTAGTCAAGATATGTCGTCAACAGTTCAATGTGCAAGGGTTTGAAGCAGTGTTGAATCTGGTCACGGTGACTACTGCAAATACATTTAAAAAATAATTTTTGACGCTAGCATTGCGCTAAGGTGAAAAATTGCTCTCACATTTTATTCCTTAGTATGTTTCTTTTGTTTGGATTTTTTGGCGACTCTTTTGCGTAGTTAACTCGAGTCCATCCCACATTATCACGTGACTTAAGGTGATGCCGCTCCGACGACCTTAATAAACAGCAAAATGATCATTTATTGAATATTCTGTTCAAGAATCGATAAAGAATTTGGGTGTACCTTATAAAATTAAGTTAAATTAAATACATTAAAACACAACCACGTGTAAACGTAGCAAATGTTACATATTTTTCATTAAAACAAGTTTTTATCATACCATGGCTGCTGCCTCTTAGTTTTTACCTAATCTTACTTTTAGTTAGCAGCAATCAGAAAAATGTTCTCTTATTTACGACCACGAAACTTTGATCAAGGTATTTTAACACTAGAATTAGATTAGGCTTCAGCAACTGCTTTTAAAATCCTACGTTTTGATAGATACTTATCTAATTAACAAATTGTAGTGGACTACTTTCAATAATAAATGAATTTCTGTTCTTAAACTTCTGCCTAATTTCTGAGATTTTGCTCTAACGGTCGAATTTAAGCTTTCGCAAGTTCAGTACGCAGTAATTTATGCTACATTCATATATCCTTCATGCACATTCAACTGCACCTTTTCATGCGGAAATGCTGTAATTGCCTCTTCCTTATCTTTGGTTGCTTCTCGCCCTCAAACCGCCGCATTATCAACAGACCTACCGTTCCCATGGCAACGAAGGGAAGAACAGTACCACTTGGTCATCGCCTTATTTCCAAGCCGTTAATTTTTCCCATTTCCATGGCGATGCGTTTGAATTATCTACCACCAGAGTGCGGTCGCGACGCTGCCGCCGCGTCACCGAATATCGCACCCTCTATCGGTATCATTTCGAAACGTGGACCAGCCTGCGGTGTTTAGAATTTTAACTTATTATACCATTAGGTGAACTGTAGTAACTAAAATTTATCGAGTTATTATCATGAAACCTTTAAACCAATCAAACATTTCTCCATGATTTGTAATACATTCATCTTAAAGATATTTTAAAAGGTTCTTGCAGACTCAAGACTCTAAGACCCCTCAAGGGCTGAGAAAAGACTTAAATGGAAACATTTCTGGGACCTATTCTTAAGATTTATTCACCAATGCACACGTAAAATTTAGGATGTTCACAGTACTAATAGAGTAGTTTCCTTTATCAAAGAAAACTGAAGGCATTGATTGCGATTCGTTCCCCACCATTAGTGTACTCATAAAATACAAATAACTTGGTTTTAGAAATGCCGGTTTAGACGAATGGCAATGGTCCATTTTTATCCTCATTTGAAAAAGGCCAGATTGGCGCCCATGCGATGCCACTCCAAGAGACGTCACAGGGACTTAGTTTCCATACGAGTAGATAGGAGTTTTACATCGTCTGAGATTACCAATGCATGCATGAGGCACAGAGCTCAGGGAAACATTTCTTAATAATCACTTATTAAAAATACCTTAGGTCGGAAAGTTTCCTTCGTTTCATAGGGTATTAATAATTTCCTTTATTTAATCCGAAATTTATAAATTATATTAAATTATCATATTTTTGTTTCAAAGCTCCTAAAACTTTTTGTGCTATGCTATTGTTTTTTTTGTAATGTAATATATGGAATGTAATGTAAATGCTCCGCTTTCAATGTTGCCACTGTGTAGGATAAATGTAACCTTCTGACAAGTCGTATGGCTTAGAATCACCAAGTTTGTATATGCTAATAAATGCAACCTGAAATACTATTAACCCAGATCGGTAGAATTTTGAGATATTTGTTGTTAGAACTTAGCCATCGATATGATAAGTTTATTTACAAAACTTCAGAAAATACGTTTATTATAAATGACATGAACTTCATTAATTCTTGAACATAAAAGATATTTTTTATTTTTTAAATTGCTTTTGTGTCACTGGAACTAGTTTCTAACCGAGAAATATATTATTCCTCAAATGTCTATGGTCCTGGTTTACGTATTGAAACATAATGGTTAAGATAAATAAATGTTTATTTTTATTGGACTCTTTTTCGACTGAGAACTTACAGAGCTATATGTTAGTATCAAAGCTCAATTACACAGAAAAATTGGTACATAAAATAAATGGTATAATAATGGCAACAGAAAATACTAGTATATTGGTAAAATTAATTTTTCTCATGTATTAGCATTTCATTGAAAAGTATATTTTTTGAAAGACATCACTGATTTGTAGTTTTAAATTAGTTCTGGAGAACTATTCCAAATCCTTGCCCCAACAACAGAAAAGGGTTAGGGTTTATTAAATGTAGTGGTTCGACGTTGTGGAACAATTAAAAAATCTGGTGACATTCGAGTTGCAACATTTCGAATTTCCTATTTTGATTGAAAAATTGCATGATACATTCAGGCTTTTTACAGCTGAAAAGTTTTAATGAAAACATAGGTGTGAAAAGTGTGTAATGTACAGGTGTCATGAGAATAATGACATTTTTCCGTGGACAGAAAGAAAGATGTTCTCACCACGGAAAGGCATTTTTTTTGTGAGGAGAAGAATAAGTGCAATTCACTCGGACGGGGTCATCCCGGAGTGTTCATTATATATCGACGTTCCTTCAAGGGTTTTCCAGGGTCTGTCCGTCCAGGGTAAGGGGTCCGGGCTTGAAGATAAATGGCCAAATAAACCCACAGAAGCGACGTTCATTCAGTTCAAAAAAAAACCTGTCGTCCACTCCCACGAAATACTCCACTCCTTCACGCGAGGCGTCTCGCAGCACTTGATGCCCGCACGTCGTTCTTCAACTTTTTTTTCCTCCCGCTCTTCTCTGCGCGGGAAATTTTTTCACGGATAATCACCTCCGAGCTTCGCACGTTTGGGGAGTGGATTCCCCTCCAAGATGACAGCGCCGTATACCTGGTGAAACGTTGGCCTGCGGTACCAGTTCCTTCTTAACACGTTGCGCATACGGATGGCGAGAATTGTCGTAATTTTTTCCCCCGAACGTTCTGTACGGATGACGAAGATTCTCTTCATTTAGGCGCGTCAACCTAAACAATTTTAAAGCGTACAATACGTATTCGTTAGTACGTTTCCAGTTGTTGTTCGTTATTCATAATGAATTGATGCATCATAAGGTTTGATTGGGTAAATTTATATTCTAAACATAAGCTTTTTAACCATGTTTAAACCAAAGGCATTACTCCCTAATAGGCACATATTTCCAATGTCGGCGTTCCTAGGAATTTAAATACCCCGGTACGTAACGTGTTAAGGCCTGTTTACACGATAAATTAACACGTACGAGTTATTAATGTACGTTTGCGTGAATGATTTTTGTGGACCGGAACGGAACTTTTACGACTGCATGAACCAAATTAGAACAGGTTCTATTTTCTGTCCGTGCATTCGCACAAGTTGGGTGGTTACACGGTGCATTTTGGCGTTCATTCTCGCATTGACGTATTTAAATATTAACCCGTACGTGTTAATGTACCGTGTAAACAGGCCTTTACAATTTTTTTCACGAAAGGGTAGATTCCTGATTCAAAGACGACGAAAGGCACTGATAGAGATTCGTTACATACCATTAGCGTATTCATAACATACGGATTATTTGGTTGTAGAATTCCCAGTCTACACGAATGTTAATGGTCAATTTTAACCTCATTTGAAAAGGCCAGATTGGCGTAGGTCCCTTTGACGTCACGTGGAGTGGCATCGTATGAGCGCCAATCTGGTCTTTTTCAAATGAGGTTAAAATTGACCGTTAACATTCGCCTAAACTGGGATTTCTAAAACAAAATAATCTTAATAATATAAATACCCTAATGGTGGGTAACGTATCGCTATCAGTGCCTTTCGATGTCTTTGAATCAGAAGTCTACGCTATTACTATTACTACATAATATTTACGTAAAATAATAATTAAGGTTTTCAAAACTGGCCACTTGATGTGTGAAAACAATTTGATATAATTAATTTAGGATGCTATATATGCATTTAAAACTACCTATATTTGTGTGCTACAAAACCTTTTAGAAACTCCTTGCTTTCATTCACGTGGAAAAATCAACCTATATTCCAATTTCAAGTTGATTTTAAAAAAGTAAATATTTTCGCTCCTATTCTAGTTTGCACCATGTGTCCCGCAGGGATCCGATCTGGGTCCACTTCTTTGTCGCTCCCTCTTTTCACCTCCAAGTCCTTTTGAATATTTGGAAGGTCTGAATGGAACTGGTTTTCACTTCTTCCTTCTCCCCTCCACAAGACCCCTACGTATGTTTCTGAAGCGGCTATATATCTGCCATCTATTGTGAGATTTCTGCTCAACAGAAGGGGGCAGGAGCGGTTAAGCCCCTTACTGGCTTAAGGTGTTCCCTTCGACAATGGTTATGTAAGATCTTTTGTGGTGGATTCGTGGATGGTTGTTGGAGTAGCCATTAACGATGAGGTCGTCTCCAAGTAGTTATCCCAAGTAAAATTATGTTTTGCTCTCACACCTCTGTAATCGGAAACTCGACTGCGTTCTGTATGAAAACGAGGATCAATATCGTACCTCAATTAAGCCCTTTACCAGTCCATTGTTAAAATTTGGAGGTGGATATAATCTTTTAAATTTAGGTATAGTAAGCAAAACATAAATAAGAGTTTATTTGGAGAAACTGTGGATTAATTCTGAAATAATGCACTGTATCTGCTGAGATAGATTGCGTTGATTGCGTATTTTGGATAAGCAATCCATTTTAATTGGCAAAAGAAATAAAAAATAGAATCCATAACAAACATACGACAGAATGATATGGGCTTCCGCCTCTCCTTTAAAAATATAACACCTGAACGAAACTTACCAGTGATTTATAAGTTAGTGAAGTGGTCGCTGTTATATTGAAATTCATGAAATATCCACGAATATAACCACCATTTCATCCTGCATGCCCTTCATTCAGGCTAGGTTAATGAGAGAAAAGCATGTAAAGAATTGATTTAGTATATATTTTCAGTATTTTGGTAAGTACTCGCTTACCAGGAGTGAACCTCATCTCATGATATTTATACACCGAATCGTACTTTTTTCCAAAAATTATAGTGTATATATGTGCATAAGCATACTAATTTAATCGGCACCGGTAATTATATACCATTGCATGTTTCCAAATATTTCATGGTAGTGGTTTATTCATCCCAACTTGCTTTATGAGGGTAATCCATGATGAGATACCAGAATACTTCTTGAATACTCCATGGTAGCTTACTATAACTCATTTCCGCCCACCATATGTCTACATCTTACATTTCTGAGCGTATGAGTCTATTGATGACTAACTGTGCACTTTTTTCTTTTCAAATCGTTTCAAATACAAGGGCAGTTTTTTTAGCCTCCGGTCGCTAAGCAAAAACACTATACTGGCGATAGGCGGGCACTGCGCGGGTAAGGCATTTGCACGTCCACCACACGCTAAAGTAATTTCTGATCGTAAGTTGTTAGTTTAAGGTTAGTACCAATCCCATTAACTACACTGCCTCAATTGATTCTCCCGCAAACTGTGCACTGCGGAGCGACAGCCAGAAAACTATTGTCTTGACCTATATGCCATTAGAGAGAATTTTTTATTAATGCAATGTGGCTAGAGTGTGATACAGTGTGAAACATTAAGTGCATTCCCATTCAAAACAAAAGAAGAGACATGTTGACTTCTGGAAGTGTTCTGATCCATGGCAACGCCAGTAATCTGAGCGCTGATGCAACCCAACTGCTTCTCTACATCTACATCTACATAATACCCTGCGGGCCACCTCTAGGGTGTTTTGCAGTGGGTGATCAATCACCAGCATCTTTAGCAATCTTCAATGGTACGTTTTTGATCAACCGCCGAGCAATGCCGACCTAGTGCTGGGGGACTTCCATCTTGACGCTGAAATGAAGATGTGGCTATATAGCAAGCGTTTTCAAACAGGCAATGATCTTCAGGACAAAGGCAAAATTCATTGGAAATCATTGGCGGCAACATTCCATGAAGAAAGTATAGTAAAGCTTGTCCACAGTCAAGAAAAATCCTCAATCGTCGAGGCGACTATGTCGAAAGGACACCACAAGTGTGCTCAACATTTAGAAATGAAATAATTCTAACAAGGGGAGTAATGAACGAAACCAAAATAAAACACTAAGAAATTATACAAACGCGCAGCTCACTCACGCACCACAAACGTTCTCCTTCGAGGAGGCCTGCTTGGCAGGAGAAACACCTGGTGTCAGGAGATACTTCTTGGGCACTTATTACCCTTCCACCCATCCCAAGTCCCGTGTGTTTGACGGTCACTGTCGTTAGCGAGAGCTTCACAAACATGAGTGAGTGAGTGAGTGCGTGTGTCCTACGCGGACATTTGTTTCTTTGATTGTTTTGAATATATTATTTATTGAACTTCGTTTGAATAGTATTACTTATGTTGATGTTGATGGAGACTTTCGCGGGGTGGTACAGCATGCGTAGCAAGGTTTCCGGGTTGACCTCCGCGTCGACAGGGAGGACAGGTATTCGCTCTCAAACACATGGAAGAGACTCTTACCCACGGACCAATCAGAATGCACCTAGCCCAAACCAAGGCCTATATAAGACGGGCAAAAACCTGCATCCGATACTTCGTACCTGAAGACGCTAGCTGCAACGCCGGCGAAACTGTCGTCTTGAAGATGAATCGACGCGGAGGTCAACCCGGAAATCTTGCTACGCATGCAGTATTACTTATGAATAATTTTAGTTAATCAAGAGAAAATAGTCAGTCATTTTAAAAGCAACACAAATACGGTTTTTGTTCCTCAACAGAGCATTTTTTTTCCGGAGAATCAAAACCTGTCCGCATTGTCGAGGTTTCCACAAATAATAGGTTTCCGGTAAATTTTTATTTTCTTAATTTCAATACTTTCGATAGTAATACGAATTATGAATTCCTATTAATAAAAAAAATCACTTAATATATTTAGCAATTCCCGCTTTTCACGTTATTTGTCCCGTTTGTAAGGTTTATTTCAATCATTTGAAAGAGTAAAACTTGAATAATTTTTTTAAACCAAGAGAACATGGGCAAAGTAATTTCAGTATTAACACTTAAATATTCACTTAAGGGATTCACTTAATGGGAGCTTCACAAACCTGTGTGAGTGAGTGCGTGTGTCCTACGCGGACATTTGTTTCTTTGAGCAAATCCACGAGGTGCGTGAGTGCGCTGCACGTTTGTTCAATCTCTCAGTGTTTTATCTTGTTTTCGTTTATTACTCCCCTTGTTAGCATTATAACTTCTCACCCCATCTGCCAACCAAAGAGTACGGCACTGGGGATTTAATTTTCTTTCAACTGCTAAACGGCCGTAGTTCGTTCAATCACTTATAAATAATTTTAAATCAATCTCTTCGTCTTCTCATCATGGCCCATCGGAGATTAAAAAAACGGCCCTCGTGATAATAATATCAATAGCAATAATCAATAGCAAAGACTGTCTAAATACCATCAATTGCGACCAACCAAAGAGACTACTTTGATCGATTGCCGAATGAATATACGAAGGGGATACGGAGCACGAACTGTGGAAATCTTTGCTCTGGAATGAATGGGGGGAAGGAAATTTTTCTCAAGACCAAAAGTGGTTTTCATTCCGACTCGGAGAATGTTCTCCCCAGCGGAAATTATCAAGTGTTTGGTTTCAAGAATACCCCCTCAGTAAGGAGGGGACGGTTTTATATACCTCCAAAGTATATACGTACATATGTATATGAAAATTTACATGAGAAATGTACATGCTTGAGCCACACACTTGAAGGGGGTCGTGAAAAGAGAACTAAGTAAGGGTCTCCTCACTTCTTTTATCCACTTCCACTTCAAGTGGGATATTTTTTTTCTTTAAAGTTCGCTGAGCTTAAGAGGGGAATGCTGGGAAGAGTCAGGCGACAATGCGGTGTCGCCACGGTCGCCCCTGGCAACGGGATGAACGCCGGATGGACAAGTGAGCATCGGGAAATCTTCTTAAGGGAGGTGTCCTTCAAGGGAGTGTACTCGTTCCCCCGGTTTTTCACAGACCGGCCCGGACCTCTTGACTCGAAATCTCTTCGAGAAGGGTGTGGCAGGGGGTGTTAGGGAATTTAGACGCGGAAGAGAAGATGAGAAGGGGAACATAAGAGAAAAATCGTACCATTTTACTTTTGGGAGTGGGAAGAATGAAGTGAGTTAATAGTTCGAGAAAAGGGAGCTTGAGTAAACCAATCTTAGGATTGCAATGCAGTACACATTCTGGTTAATAGGTTGGTTTCCTATTATTTTTTTGTTGCCTAAATCGAAAGATTATTACTTCTTGAGTACAAATTTCACGCTCTTAGATTTTTGAATGACGATATCAATTTTTCGCAATTAAACGAAAAGTGAAATTTTCCTGCGCGCGAAGACGCACGGCTAAGTAGGAATGCTGGGAAAAGTCCGTGTGACGTATTTCTGGTTCCAGCTGTATCAGTGTGAGGTGATCTTGGGGCGAGGCTTTGAGCGCTGATACGACGCAGGCTGCTAGCAGGTAGCCGAGTACCCTGCTAGCAGATAGCGCTTGGCTTAAATAAGGATTATTAATACCTTATCAAACGAAGGAAACTTTCCGATCTTAGGCAATTTTAATAGGTGATTATTAAGAGATGTTTCCCTGAGCTCTGTGCCTCATGCATGCCTTGGTAATCTCAGGCGATGCATAACTCCTATCTGCTCGTATAGAAACTAGGTCCTTCACGTGGAGTGGAATCGCATGGGCGCCAATCTGGACTTTTTCAAATGAGGTTAAAATTGACCATTGCCATTCGCCTAAACTGGGATTTCATACACCAAATAATTTGTAAAATATGAATACACTAATGGTGAGTAACGAATCGCAATCAATGCATTTCGTTTTCTTTGATGAAGGAAACTACCCTATTGGAACACACCAAAACGTGTTCTCTTCATTCTATTTTAGCTGTTGCCCCAAAGAATTTCATAAATAAATATGCATTGATGATGAAATGCGACAGGTTTAGATTTATTACGACAATAATATCGGCGGGTGTTGTTTCAGAATGTATTGAAAGAATTCGTCATAAAAAATGAAATATTTGCGGAAAATTGCTAATAAGCGTGAATAATTCAGCAAAATGAGTCTTTATTTAATCTCGTATATATTAAATCAAACTTTACGCAAAAAGAAAAGGTAGCTAAATTTTTCTCAATGTTTTTTCCACGAGCGTGATGCGCCCGCTCCCAGCTGGGGCTTCCCCCGCTCTTTTCAATGCAGGTCCACAGACGGATAGGCGCATTTCTAATTTTAAAATGTAGAAAAAAAGGTCTTCGAAGAAAAGAAAGTCTTATGTACAAATTGAATTTGAATGTTCATGTACAAATTGGGGTCAGAGGACCTCTTTAAACACAACATTGGAAGTAATTACACTATCCTCTGTTAATACTTGTTTAGCGTTTTCCTTAATATTTACAAAAGCATTTGGAAAAGATAGAGAATACATGGTCAGGCAGGAATAAGCCAGCTCTTTGCAAAGTCTGACCCTGAGCCTTGTTAATAGTCATCGCATAGGAAACCTTAAATGGGAAATTGTCTGTGAGTCAAATTAAAAGGCATGGTGGGATCCGACGGCGTTAACTGTATTCTTGGGATGAGGACAGTCTTGCCGGAATCGATTATTTTTTTTATCGATTTTTTAACCAATTTTAGGAAACCATCCTCTGTTAAACGCACATGATGACTCATACTTACGTATCAACAGGAGACTTGAATGTGGAATCAGCCGCATTTTGATATAAGTTATTTAAAGAATGCGGGATATTGTTGCAAATGAACAAATGTATCAGTTTGTGCTCCGTCAACGTCAAGAATATTTACCGGTTTACCTCTCAAACATTACACCATAACCAAGACAGGAAAACACAGAAAAGAGGGTGCCAGAGAAAGAGAGACAGATAATGGTTCGCCTTAGACTGAGGCATGTTGAGTCCAAGACCTTTCTGTGTTAACTTGAGATAATATGTTGAAAGCGCGTAATATTGCAAAAAATATAATGTTGAAAGCGCGTTATATTGCAAAAATATAATAATATATATCTGAAACTAAAATGGTATCAATTAATTATCCTGAAATAAAGGTTTGCTCTGCACTATGGAGTAAGTGCGTGACGCCAAGATGGCGGATCGCCTCATCCCCTAAGAGAAATATCTAGGGCCATTTTTTTAAACCAATTTTAGGAAACAAAGCAATATTTAGGAAGAAGATATGCCGTCGCATGTCCTGTGATAAATTCTGTGCATTTTGGTACCTTATTTGTAGAGTTTGGTTGCGTATAAGTTGAGAAAAAGATATCTATAAAGTAGAAATAATATAGAAGATAAACTGTCTCAGTTCCTGTAACGCCTTTCGAATAAACCCGTGAATTTCGTCTGGATTGTTAAATGAGCGAAGAATATACTTCAGATAGCATTTCTCTCAACCCTTTAATGAAGTGGAACCCTCTCTTCAATTGTTTTGACGTAAAAAACTCCGTCTACTTTAACTAAGGAAAATAATTGGTGTTCAGGACAGTCGGAGACATCTTTAGAGACTTTAAATGAACCACTTGAACGGTGCTTGAATGGAAGAGGGTTCTTAATATAGAGAAAGAAGTTGACTTCGTCCTTCTCTGAGGAAACTTGCAGTTTGGGAACGGCTATACTGAAGTGTAAAGTTAAAGTAGGTAGATCAGTGGGGTAACTAGGGGGGATTAGGGGGATAGATCTCCCCCCAAAGCCCAGTGAAATAAAAAAATATTTCAAACTGTTGTCTTGTTTTGACATTTTGCCCATTAATCCCCAGCGTTGCGTTAACGCAACATTATTGAATCCTAATTCTCAGAACAAGTTTTTACTTCAGAACAATTTTTTCTTCGATTTACTGACTTTTTCTTAAAGTATCTCTAGTTCCAATTTTGTCATTTTCACCAACATTTTCATTCAAATAATTGTATTGTTATGACTGATGGCGTTTGGCATAAAAATCGATGCGCACATACGAGACACCCTAGGAAAAATGACACACCCCAGCCTGTCCGTTTAAAGGCAGAATGGGGCATTTCCTCCAAAGGAATACCGATAACTCCCGGCGAAAATGTCCAGTGTTCAAATTAAGGTAAAAAATAAAAGAAGTACTCTAAGTTTAAAAAAATTACTTTTTAAAAATTTATTTTCCGGAGTTTTTCCAGCGATGCGCATGCGCAGAGTTATGAAAATCATATAATATGATGAAAACAATTTTTTCCAAAAATTCATCTTAATTAGGCCAAAATAAATCGAAAAATGCATAAAATCCGAATTTAAAAGCTTACATACAGTCTGGGGAATAATGTGCTAATAATGGAGTCTGATTACAGTTAATTTTTTAGAGCGGAAATGATGTGAAATATATTTCCACGCATGTTATTTTTCAAAAATTTTTGGGTGGGTGATCGCCACCCCAGGGTATCCCATAACCCCTCCCCCCCCCCCCCCCCAAAGCATGGCCATAGTTACGCCACAATAAATTTAATTTCGGATGTGCTGCACAATTGTCGAGTAGAAGAAGAATTATTCTGTTTTTCAAAGATAACTTTTGATCCCACTTCCTCAACTCTTCTTCTAATATGGCAAAATTTTTGCCGCCATACCCGAGCGTCGCAATATTTGTTGACGATATAAACGGGTTTTCGTACAACATAAAATGTTCAATTTTGGCTGGTCAGTATAAACTGTGACGTTAAACCCGAGTTGACGTTACAGCCGATGCCGTTATAACCAAGTTTCACTGTATTTCGTTCGAGGTCTTGCTTTTCCGGTCTTGCTATCCTTCTATGATTGTGTTAATCAGGCCATCCTGTCTCAATATAAATTGCCTATAAGGTTTTTTCGTCTTCTATACTGGTTTCACGACCTTTCTCTTTAACCCTTCTCAGCATTTTTTTATTACTTACTCTGTAGATTCATTTGATTGGCTTACAATTGCAATGACTTATTACATAAAATGTTGAATGTATTGTCTAAAATGTCTCAATTATATTTTTTTTTATTTCAGGTAAGCAAGGCATTTCAAAGTGGTTTCCATACTCCCAGGAACGTGTTTCTCGCCATTAGAAAGGTATCGTGTGTTTAATTTTTAGTTAAAAATTTCAAAATTAGTATAAAAGAAAAAAAATGACCAATCATATGGGTGATTTGAAGATATCTATTTCGTGAAAAACGTATACCCAAGATTTTCATATGCTGGATGCTTTAAAAAGAACATACGTATTTGGAATGTTTACATTTATTGAACTTTAAGACACATGAATATGAAACTTAACGTTACGTTTATCTTTACGACGAATGTTAATGGTCAAATTTAACCTCATTTGAAAAAGGCCAGATTGGCGCCCATGCGATGCCACTCCGCGTGACGTCACAGGGACGTAGTTTCTATACGAATAGATAGGAGTTATACATCGTCTGAGATTACCAGTGCATGCATCTGGCAGAGAGCGCAGGGAAACATTTCTTAATAATCACACCTTAAAAATACCTAAGTTCGGAAAGTTTCCTTCGTTTGATAGGGGAATAATAATCCTTATTTAAGCCAAGCGCTACCTGCTAGCAGGGTTTTCACCTACCTGCTAGCGTCATGCGTCGTATCAGCGCTCAAGCCTCGCCCCAAGGTCACCTCACACGCCGACAGCTGGAACCTTAAATACGTCACATGGATTTTTCCCATCATTCCTACTTATCCGTCGCGTTTTCGCGCGCTTGAAATTTTTCGCTTTTCGTTTAATCGCGAAAAATAGATATCGTCATTCGGAAATCCTAGAACGTGAAATGCGCACTCCAGGAGTTATAATCTTTTGATTTAGACAATAAAAAAATAATAGGAAACCACCCTATTGTGAAATGTAAAAGTGAAATAATAACGTGTACAATGCTTCAAAGGCAATACTTGCAAACGGTTTGTAATTCCTATTGCAAAACCATGTAAAGTTAGAAGAATTGATCACATTAACGTTACGACGTTACTACCTATAATCGACGAATATCATTGGATTAATTAATGAAAGTGATGTAAAATTCACGCACTGAGTACAGGAAAGCGAAGTAAATATTCGTGGATTTCCTAAGTCGATGAGATGGAATGGAAAGAGTAAATAGTTGTGGTACCTTTTAACACGATTTATTCAATACGACCGGTTTCGTCGCAGAGACGACATCATCAGGTACAGAAATCGTTATATTAACAGTTATTTTGTTGTTGTTTATCTGGTTGCTATTACGCGTTGGTAGGGGAGGGTTGCGTTGGGGTTGGAGCGTTATGCCTCGTTCACATTACGATCGTCCGAGCCGTCGTCGGAACTATCGTGCATTCACACAACGATGGTTAAAACCCCTGCTGCCCTCTAGTGCTGACATCTAAAGTGAACGAGAAATTCACGTTTAACAAAGATATTGAGGTATTCAGGGTCTAGATATTACTGTGTTCGACGTGTATTTAGCGAATAATTTTCTTCCGCCCATATTCTTCCTTCCTAGGACAAATCCATGAAAAAAATAGAGCTTCACGAGCTTTTCATCTTTCTCTTGTCGCTTCCGTATCCGGTCTCCCAGCGCCTAACCATCGTAAAGTGGCAACGTTCGGAACTACGTCAACTATCGTCAGGACTTGCATTCACACGGCTAGTTCGGTCAACTATCGTTAGGACGACGGCTCGGACGATCGTAATGTGAACGGGGGAATTACTCAGCTTCAGGGGAATATCTAAGACGGGGGAAATAGTTTACAAAAATATTTTCATTTGCTAAAATTCCATTTCTGATGTGCTTCCTTATTTCCAACTCCTCCAAGCAGTCCATCCTTCTTCCCTTTCCCTCAAGGTGGAGAATTTCCTGAACAAAATCGCTCCTGTGGTCACTCTCCCATAGGTGTTTCGCGGAATGCGATTTGTCTGTCTCCCCGTTTCTTAAATGCCTTCGGTGTTCCTCTGTTCTTACTCGGAACGAACGTCCTGTCTGGCCAATGTAACAGATCTCACAGTCACTGCACTTCAGTCTGTAAATGCCACTTCTATCATTTATGTCAATTTTATCACAACAATGTAGTGTTTATGCTCTTGGAGTATAGGTCATGATAAATTTAACTCACATTTGGCCAACGTTTCGGAGATTTATTCTCCTTCCTCAGGGCTCTTAATTATAATGAATGTTTACAAAGAAAATAAAGAAAATAAATTAATTAAGTGGTTACAAAAATTTGAATACAATTGTGCAGTACAAATTCATTGGTAAATTAAAAATTGTGAACAGAATTAAACAACATACCTGTGATAGAAAAGTTTCGTTACTAGGCTCATCATGGTTACTTATAAATATTGATTCATTTGTTAACAAATGGTATCTAAATTATACTAAACAATATTAATTTCGATGAATTAAATTAACGTTGGCCAAATGTGAGTTTAATTTATCATGACCTATACTCCAAGAGCATAAACACTACATTGTTGTAATAATAAGGAAGGTCAGGAGAAGAAACTTTATTAATTGTCAATTTTATCTTTCAACCCTCCCCTACCAACGCGTAATAGCAACCAGATAAACAAGAACAAAATAACTGTAAAAATAAACGATTTCTGTACCTGATGATGTCGCCTCTACGACGAAACCGGTCGTCTTGAATAAATCATGTGAAAGAGTACCATAACTATTTATTGTTTACAATGGATTTTCACAAAGTTAAGCCTGAAACAATCGAGTTTAAAAGGAATGGATTCCTCCCGGGGTTAAGTTGGTAAGGGTCAAGTGTTTTAAGGAGACAAGACGCGGATAGAGTGCTTGAATAAGTGGACGAGGAAGTTTGGAAAGTGTGAAAAGAAGGAGGTTGGATTTAAATACGCGAAGAGGAATAAGAAGAAGAAGGGAAATAGGGTGAAAAGGTAAGTGGCAGGGCTTGTCTTTCCTCCTTCTTCACTTGGAGAAGAGCTCCGGTTCATAAAGTATGGATGAAGGACTCCTCCCTTCTTTTAACGCCGTTGAAGGGACGACAAATTCAACTTAGCGCTTGAAAGTCATTCACTTTGCTTGTATTTTTAACATGGCTATCCTCTCACCAATGTTTGCAAAGGAAACCTCTGAATGATGCGATGCCATTTTTATTGCCTAAGTCCATGATTTTTTATCTTCTAAACTAATATATATACCTTATGTTTTATGCGTAACGCCTTAAATTCAAAATAACGCCTTAAGTGTCAAAGAAAGATGCCTAACTAATAGGAAATAATTGAATTTATCTCGTTTATCACTTATCTTGATGCATTCTGCAGGAGTGACGTGAGGTCTCGTAGTCTGCTCACCGAATTCATTTGCAAATTTACAGAATTAAATAATAAACACGTTTAATTTTGATAGAGTTATAGTTAGAGATAGAGTTATGTAAAAAAATTTGAAGCTAACGATGATTTAAGATATTTCAAAACAGCCAACAGGGTGATTTCCTATTGTTTTTTATTGCCTACATCGAAATATTATTACTCCTGGAGTACGTATTTCACGCTTTTAGATTTTTAAATGACGATATCTATTTTTCGCGATTAAATGAAAAGTGAAAATTTTCAACCGCGTGAAATTGCGACGGCTAAGTATGAATGCTGGGAAAAGCCCGTGTGACGGCTGGCTTCTGAGTAAGGCCACTTGGGTGCGAGGCTATGAACGCCGCTACGATGCCGGCTGCTTGAAGCCGAGCATGGCGGTATCGTAGCAACCAGTCGTAAACATAAATTCAATTGTATTTAAGGCATTTAATACACTTCAATTACTAATAGGGTAGTTTCCTTCATTAAAGAAAACGAAAGGCATTGATTACGATTGGTTACCCACCATTAGTGTATTCATAATATACAAATTATTTGGTTTAAGAAATCCCAGTTCAGACGAATGTTAATGGTCAATTTTATCCTCATTTGAAAAAGGCCAGATTGGCCCCCATGCGATGCGACTTTACGTGACGTCACAGGGACCTAGTTTCTACACAAGTAGATAGGAGTTTTACATTGTCTAAGATTACCAATGCATACATGAGTCACAGAGCTCAGGGAAACGGGTCTTAATAATCACCTATTAAAACCAGCTAAGGTCGGAAAGTTTTCTTCGTTTGATAAGGTATTAATAATCCTTATTTAAGCCAAGCGCTACCAGCTAGCATGGTACTCAGCTACCAGCTTCATGCTGCTTGTTTACTAGTAATTGGTACATATCTAATTTCTTATCGACGTTTCATCTTCGAACGTTTCGTCATCTGTCCCTCGTGCATTTCACTGATTTCACCCTCTGTAGTCTGTTACCACCGACATTTTTCATATTTTTCTGATTATTTAATTATAAATCATTTCACAATTATACCTTAAATCTATTCCATATTTTTGTTCGATTTACACATCAAATAATTGGTGGAATCATTTCGCAGGATAAAGGATAATGTATTTCATTATTTTTATTCCAAATTTTTCCCATATTTTTATCATTTGCACGAAGTACCCTGCTAGCAGGTAGCGCTTGGCTTAAATAAGGGTGATTAATACCTTATGAAACGAAGGAAACTTTCCGACCATAATAGGTGATTATTAAGGCCGTTTTACACGGTACACGGAATTGCGCAGTCTGACGTGCGTGTGAAGGCGCAATCAAAATTGCGTCGTGTAAAGCGGTGAATTGCTAGAACACATGCGAGAATGCGTGGATGCGAGACGGCAAAATAGCCCCTGTTCTAATTTCATTCATGCATTCGCGCAATTCCACGCCATTTTAGAAATGATTGCAGCTCTAACCTGCGCAATTCCGTGTACCGTGTAAAACGGCCTTTAAGATGTGTTTCCATGAGCTCTGTGCCTCATGCATGCATTGGTTATCTCAGACGATGTAAAACTCCTGACTACTCGTATAGCGTCTGGGTCCTTTTGACGTCACGTGGAGTGGTATCGCATGAGCGCCAATCTGGCCTTTTTCAAATGAGGATAAAAATAGACCATTGCCATTCGTCTAAACCGGTATTTCTAAAACCAAATGGTGTGTATATTATGAATACACTATTGGTGGGCAACGAATCACGATTAATACGTTTCGTTTTCTTTTTAAAGGGAACTATCCTATTGGAATATTATGACCTTAGTTTTCTCTATGTAAACGTATTTATCAGTAAGCAATCCTAATTACGTGGTTAGGTTTGTTACGTAGTTAGGCGCGCGGGCCTATCTGTTGGGTCATGTTCAATTTTTTTCCGTAAACTTTCAACAGTTACTAATAACTTTACAAGAAATGCATTCGGAACTTGTTTATTGATAGTCGAATTTTTTGTCACTTCATATTTAAACTTAACCCCTTAACGACTAGCGGTACCATATTGTAGCAGGAGGTAGTGCATTACTTAACAAACCTTTTTTGTTATTTATATTAATTATTTGTTATTTTGAGAGTTTTAAAGTGATAAACATACTTATAATTACATCTTTCAGAAAAGTTTGCCTTTTTTTAAGCAAGATTTAACATTTTTAAGTAATTTCGGATGAAAATGAATCTTTGTCTTTGTAAAAAAATGGATAATATTTAACGTTTTTTGTCATTAAAATGTGAAATTCCAAAATGTTTGTTTAGTTTCGATATTTTTCACCCCTTAAAAGGCCTAGCGGTACCACATGGTACCAGTCTATATCTTCAAGTGCATTAGTGCAAAAGTAGAAGGGTATTTGGGAGAAGAACTGCATGGAACTTCAAGAACTGCCTATGAATTTCTGACTTTATTGATCGAATTTAATTGATCTACTTATGATTGAATTTGCTGATTACTGACTTTACTGATTGTTGGCTTTGGCCAAAGGTTTGATTTTGAGTTAGCAAAAATTCGGAGAAGCCTTATATAATAATTTTTGTCTTCGTTTGGTTGTCGTTCTGTAACTTTCAGTACTCTGTGGAATGATATGCAATGCCCATAGCAATAAATTCGTGGTTTTTCATCCAAAATCGTGTACTTAAACTCATTTTGTCTTCGGGATTTAAGTAACCTAGTCGGCAGTGTCTTTTTCTGAAAATCATTCGGCCACTCAAGAGAAAGATGTCCTTTTCTCGCCGTTTTCAAATCAGTTTAACCGTCCCCTTAAGAGCCCATCTAAAGAGTAAACAAACTTCCCGCTCCCTTGGCGACGGGCGAAGAGCCGTCTATACTTGAGAACCA
This sequence comes from Ischnura elegans, assembly GCF_921293095.1. Classification (NCBI taxonomy): domain Eukaryota; kingdom Metazoa; phylum Arthropoda; class Insecta; order Odonata; family Coenagrionidae; genus Ischnura; species Ischnura elegans. The sequence continues at coordinate 10,413,303 of NW_025791659.1, forward strand.
TTCCAATCTCGTCTTCTTCAGTGTAGCGGAGCGCAGTGAAGAGCACCACTCGACTACCTTACCTACTTAGAAAGATCCACTTCAAGTGCTTGCACGGATAATCTCTGATCCGAAACGAGTCTTTCGAGAAAGGAAGGACTGAATAGGGTGGTTGCCTGTTATTTTTTTATTTCCTAAATCGAAAGATTATTACTCCTGGAGTACGTATTTCACGCTTTTAGATTATTAAATGACGATATCTATTTTTCGCGATTAAATGAAAAGTGAAAAATATCAAGCGCGCGAAAACGGGACGGCTAAGTATGAATGCCGGGAAATCTCCGTGTGACGTCGTTCTGGTTCCCGCTGCCGCAAGTGAGGCGACCTTGGGGCGAGGTTCTGAGCGCTGATACGACACAGGATGCTAGTAGGTAGCAGAGTACTCTGCTAGCTGGTAGCTCTTGGCTTAAATAAGGATTATTATTCCCCTATCAAACGAAGGAAACTTTCCGAACTTAGGTTTTTTTGATAGGTGATTATAAAGACATGTTTCCCTGAGCTCTGTGCCTCTTGCATGCATTGGTAATCTCAGACGATGTAAAACTCCTATCTACTCGCATAGAAACTAGGTCCCTGTGACGTCACGTGGAGTGGCATCGCATGGGCGCCAATCTGGCCTTTTTCAAATGAGGATAAAATTGACCATTGCCATTCGTCTAAACCGGTATTTCTAAAACCAAATAATTTGTACATTATGAATACACTAATGGTGGGTAACGAATCGCAATCAATGCTTTTCGTTTTCTTTGATGAAGGAAACTACCCTATTGGTTGGATAATGTCACTGTATAAATCTCCCATCTTTTTTCTTCGAAGGAAATTCTTGTCGAAACTATTTTGCGTTTTACAGAGTGAAACCTCTATCTTTAGCACATAAACGTCCTTGGAAATATGTCCCCTTGTTGGAGGTGTCCTTAAGTGGGAGATGACTCAAAGATTGAACTCTTTATGCGCCTTACTTAACCACGAAAATAATACTTACTTACTTACTCCCAGGGCCATACATATCTAACATAAGTAGATATTTGGCCGCACCAACAATCCTCTTCCATCTATCTCTATTTCCTGCGTCCTCCTCGGTCGCTCCTAATCGCTCCAGGTCTACCTTCACTTGGTCCCACCACCTTCGCCTTGGTCTTCCTCTTGGCTTTCTTCCTTCAGGATTCCTCATTATAACTTGTTTTAAATGATTAGTGTCCTCTCTTCTCAAAATGTGCCCAGCCCATCTAATTCTTCTACATTTAAACTCGCACACTACATCTGGATCCTTGTATAGCTCTCTTAAATCTCTATTGTGTTTTCTCCTCCACTCTCCTCCTTCAGAGATTGGTCCATATATTTTCCTAAGGATCTTATTTTCAAAAACAATTTATTTTCTTTCTTCCTTTTTATCCAGTTTCCAAGTTTCACTTCCATATAACAGTACGGGTCTTATGATTGTTTTATATATTCTGATTTTAGTAGTGTGTGATAGTAATTTTGAGGACATGAGTTTGTTGCAGGCGTAGAAGCGTCTGTTAGCCAGATTTAGCCTGTTTTGTATTTCTATTGCTTCCTTGTTTTCTCGTGAAATAAAAACGCCTAAATACTTAAAGGAGTCCACTTTTTCAAATTTGTGGTTGTCTATGTAGAGAGGATTTTGATTTCTGTTCATTTCATTTCTTGTAAAGTGTATATATGCATTGCAAGTGTATATGCACGAAAATAATAATTGAACTTTTTTATTAACACGTTGTGTACGGATGGCGAGAAATCTCGTCATTTTTTTCCCGAACGTTCCGGACGGATGACGAAGATTCTCTTCATTTAGGCGCGTCAACGTAAACAATTTTAAAGCGTACAATACGTATTCGTTAGTACGTTTTCAGTTGTTGTTCGTTATTCATAATGAATTGATGCATCATAGCGTTTGATTGGGTAAAGTTATATTCTAAAAATAAGCTTTTTAACCATGTTTAAAACAAAGGCATTACGCCCTAATAGGCACATATTTCCCAGAATCTGCGTTCCTAGGAATTTAAATACCCCGGTACGCAACGTGTTGACTTTGAAAGCATTGTGATAAAATATTTCCACCATTACGCAGCAACATTATACATGATCCTTTTGCGCGTTTCGTCAAAAACTGCTACGGGCGTACAGACAGCGTTACCCAGATGTTAAGCGAATTAGGCTGGGAGCCGCTGGAGACTCGGAGGCTGCGCGCTAGGCTTAGATTGCTTGAACAATCGAGAATGGATATCTTCAAGAGCGACACGGAAAACGTAATATTAGAGCCACACTATATTTTCAGGTCCGACAAAAGCGACAAATTAAGAGAGATATTTTTCCGAACGGATAGATATGTGAATTCATATTTCTCCCGAGCCATAAAGGACTATAATAAATGCCAGTCGTAATTCCGTTGGAGCACTTCCTTTTTATGTGTAAACGGCTGGTGTCCTAACACCCCCTGCCACACGCTTTATAGGCGGCTTGTGGTGTATTGTGTAGATGTAGATGAATGTTAATGACATTTTTCATTGACAACGCAAGGTTTCAATTTTTTCGAAAGCATGAAGTATCTTGCTTACCATTCAGGCAAGGTTTTATCAAATCATCCAAGATATTTCACCGACATCTACATAATAATCTGAGAATCACATCTAGGGTGTTTGGCAGGGACTGATCAATCAGCAGTAAGTAAGGGGATGCCGACGTGAACGAAGCACTGTCGGAAAAATGTTACGAATAAGAACAAAATATACATTCACGTTCCTGTAAAGGCAAAACTTTCCATCGGTCCCATGCTATATGTCGCCCCAGTGAGTAACGCCAATAATTTATTTAATCAGACACCGTTCCTTTCCTTAATAATGATGCAAAAACTGCGTGCACATTTATGGAAAGGAAAAAATTTCCAAAATTTATTAATTCCTTTATGAAATCTATGCAAGGTAAGAACAATGGATAAATAAAAACATTCAATGAAGCATCATATCTAGTTGACACCATTACTTTCATTAATATAGACACTCTGGCTATCCTTAATACGCGATGAAAGAATGACATATTAAATATCCATGTTTTGAAGTCTGTTTCCTGTAATGAATCATGGCTATTATAGGAACACGACCGTGAACGAAGGATATTTTTGACGTCTAAGAAAAAAATCTCTAAAGTCACTCACTGGTTTAGCTTACACTTTTCACAACTCCTGTAAATATTCCCATCCTATCTCGCCTAATATATTCGTAACGCTGCATTTCTAATCGTAAGAACTCCTCACGAAACTGCCCGATTTATCGAACCATTGCGAAGGTATCGCACATAATCCTTCGGGTTGAGCTACTCAATTACCCAACACATTCGAAGTATGTCCACGGGCTCCTCGGAGGAGATTTATCAAAACCCCTGACGTACCCTTAAGGGGTGCACGCGGCTGACGAGGGTTAAGGCGATGCGCAATAGGGGTCCGCCAGGGTACGCCGCCTGCGCCGCCTAAGATGTTTAAGGGTACGGAGAAGGCTGCGTTAGACATAAAGGGTATCTTTCGCCTCGCCTGTAATTAAGGCTGCGGTCTGAGTCGCATCTTTGAGAGGAAGGAGCCTAGGGTATGTGAGGAGGGAACCCTTTTAGGGAGGGACTCGTTCCAGAAGGATCCTAGAAGGGGTAAGGGCGAGTAAGGGTTATGGGGAAACCCTTGTGGTTCTTGTGGTGACCTTTGGAGGAAGGCATCCTTCCTTACCCCCTCAAGGAGTCCTGGGGGTGGAACGGGTCTTTCATATGGGTCTGTACGCGTAATTAGATATAAGGAGGGGGTATGAGGGTATTATACGGTAGGGTTAAGTATATACTCTTTTTGGAATGATTCCGTAGGTCTATGTAAATGAATATGTAGATAAATCGGACTTTACACCTCGCGAGCCTCCTTAACTCCTTGTTTTTTAGCATTTTAAACGGAATATCGGAATAGTAACTGTAATTTGAAGTTTTAATTGTTGTCTATAGTCTAAAAAACGGGACCAAGGGAGCCTATTGTTACTAGCACTAGAATATGTAAAGTTATATCGTTTTAAAGCATGAAATGTTATAAATCCAATATGGCGGACTATTTTCCAAGATGGCGGCATGTTCCTCAAGTGTGATTTTTTCAGATTTTGGTCTTTGTTGAATATTTATCCTTTAATATTTTCTTCCTCACCCCTGCAAGTAGTCCTGAGGGTAAAGGGGGTCTTTCATATGGGTCTGTACGTGTAATTAGATAATATTAGAAGGGGGTATGAGGGTGCTATACGGGACGGTTAAATATATACTCCGCATCTGATCCGTATCTCCGTATTCGTATATGCTTCCGAGAGTCAATGTAAATGAATAAACAGATATTCCGGGCTTTGCACCTTGCTAGCGTCCTTAATCCAGCGTTTTTTAGGTTCTTAAAAGTGCTTATACCATAATAACTGTACTGTGCTTTTTTAATTATTTTATACGATATCAAAAAGTTTTAATCAGATATATCTAGCACTTATATACATTTGAAGTTACATCGTTTAAAATTACATGTTGTGTGAAATCTAAGATGGCGGCCAGCTCCCAAAGTGAGATTTCTTGAGATTTTGATCTCGTTTGAATATGTATTCTGTTACTAGGGTTGATAAAAATCATGATTTTTTCAAAAAAATCATTTTAGTTGATTTTTTAAATTTAAATCAGATTTTATAGATTTTAATCTGATTTTATTGATTTAAATGAGATTTTTATGATTCTCCATTCATCAAAAATTCAGTTATTTGCAAAACTAACTATTTGGGCAGCATATTGGAGAATGATCGTTTGCAGAAACAATAAGAGGCAACATAGCAGGCAAGATATCAAAGAGAAACAAGTAATAAATATGAAGTTACAGTTTAAAATAATACTTTTTAGGAAATATTAGACGTCGACTGGATCATCATCATTAGTCAACAATCCTAAGATTGGTTTGACGCAGCTCTCCATTTCTCTCTCCTATCCACTAATCTCTTCATAGCTACATATTTATTCTCTTTTACATCCTTTATAACCTGTCCTATACAACTCATTCGGGGCCGTCCCTTGCCCTTTTTCCCTTTCACCTGTCCTTCAACGATTGTCTTCATCAGACCATCGTGCCTCAAAATGTGACCAACTAAGTTGTCCCTTCTTCTGCTTAATGTTTTTAGGAGGCTTCTCTTTTCTCCCACTCTTCTTAGCACTTCCTCGTTACTCACACGGTCAATCCATTGCATCTTCATCATTCTTCGGTAGCACCACATTTCGAATGCTTCCACTCTTGACTTCTCTGCTGCTGTCAACGTCCAAGCCTCGCTTCCATAGAGAAACATACTGCATATGTAGCATCTGATGAATTTTTTCCTAACTTCTATGCTGGTATTTTCAGCTGTAAGAAGATTCTTCTTTTTGTAGAAAGATACAGATTTTAATTAATTACTTTTCACGCGGTATTTTTCACAAGCCGTATATAATTCCAAAATTATATGGGTTCTGGGCTTCGTCGTGGCAGTTAATTTTGCTGTCTTCATTGTGATCATACGGCGTCAAGTTTTTCATTAATTTTAATTGCAGCGAGCATAGGCATCAGGCCATTTTTTTATCATCATAATGGCGTTTAGGTATTTAAGCAGTGCCATTTCAAACGCGGAGTAGTGACAGCTACACTTTCTACTCTCCTCAAAAACATGCCGAAAGATCAACGGGGGGCTATAACAGTGGCTTTATTTTTTCGAAGAAATGACATTTGTTGGTGGGCCTCTTGTTATTAAATTGGAAGGGGTACGGAATATTTTGGGAAGCGGTGAGCGCAATACACATACGCAGCACAATAGGGTAGTTTCCTTCATCAAAGAAAACGAAAGGCATTGATTGCGATTCGTTACCCACCATTACTGTATTCATAATACACAAATTATTTGGTTTTTGAAATACCGGTTAAGACGAATGGCAAGGGTCAAATTTTATCCTCATTTGAAAAAGGCCAGATTGGCGCCCATGCGATGCCACTCCTCATGACGTCACAGGGACCTAGTTTCTACACGAGAGGATAGGAGTTATACATCGTCTGAGGTTACCAATGCATGCATGAGGCGCAGAGCTCAGAGAAGCATGTCTTAATAATCACCTATTAAAACTGGCTAAGGTCGGAAAGTTTTCTTCGTTTGATTAGGTATTAATAAGCCTTTTTTAAGCCAAGCGCTACCAGTCTGCAAGGTACTCAGCTACCCGCTAGCATCCTGCGTCCTATCAGCGCTCAGAGCCTCGATCAAGGTCACCTCACAAGGCAGGAGGGGGAAACAGAAATGCTTTCCTACTTACGCGTCGCGTTTTTGCGCGCTTGAAATTTTGCACTTTTAATTTAATCGCGAAAAATAGATATCGTCATTTAAAAATCTAAAAGCGTGAAATACGTACTCCAGGAGTAATAATCTTCGATTTAGGCAATAAAAAAATAATAGGAAACCACTATTGAAAAAGGCGGAGCAAGGTACGTGGTCTCCCCTTGTTAGTAACCGTACGATGATGTATTTTAGTTGTTTTTATACGATATCAAAAAGGGGTAACCAGGTATTTCTAGCACTGATACATTTGAAGTTACATCGTTTAAAATTACATGTTGTGTGAAATCTAAGATGGCGGCCAGCTCCCAAAGTGAGATTTCTTGAGATTTTGATCTCGTTTGAATATGTATTCTGTTACTAGGGTTGATAAAAATCATGATTTTTTTCAAAAAAATCATTTTAGTTGATTTTTTAAATTTAAATCAGATTTTATAGATTTAAATCTGATTTTATTGATTTAAATGAGATTTTTATGATTCTCCATTCATCAAAAATTCAGTTATTTGCAAAACTAACTATTTGGGCAGCATATTGGAGAATGATCGTTTGCAGAAACAATAAGAGGCAACATACTCTAAACTTGATACAACATTTAGTCAATCAGGGGAGAGAACTATGGAAATGCCAATGGTATCAAATTAAAAATTACACCAGCATAATATAACATTGCCATTGGAAGTATCAAATGTGCTATATTATGCGGTTCTAAAGCATATAAAGTTTAGAAAAATTCTGTAATTGCAACTTTGTATGGTGCCTACGCTTAGAAGTTAAATAAGAAAACAATTTTTTTTTTCAACGGATACACTAGTGTTCTTCCCAAAGCCATTTTTTTTTTATTTTCATGTTACATGCATTCCTTCAGTATCATTTCTATTTAAGAGCCACCATTGTGCTGAAAAATGTCGATTCATTGTATTAATTAAGAAATAAAAATCAAAATTATACACTCACAGCTTCCTTTTCTTGACTCTTTAAAAATTAAACATATAGTTCACATTATGATTTAAATCACCTGATTTTTTAAAATAAAAATCAAGTGATTCAAATCAAAGTGATTTAAATCAATCAACCCTGTCTGTTACGTCCTTTAATTTGGCGTCGCAGCCGTCTTCTTCAGATCACTGAAGTAATAATGCGGTTTCCTTTCGGCATTTCATTTCCTAGCTGTTGTTGATCAGTTTACTCCTGTTTTGCTCTTGTCAATAGCCCTAGCTCCTGATTTGCTTTTGGGAAATGCCTCTTTTCTTTTGGTTATGTGCTTTGATATTTAGTACTTATCGCTTCGTTATTGAAGTGCTACAATTTACATGTATTGAGCGTTTTCCATAGTGTAGGGAAATTAACAAAGAAAACGAAAGATTTTGGTATTAACGAAAGACGAGTGTCTAGGTCTTAAATGATGTAGAATTTTTAACACCAATAAATGTCATGTAAAAAAAGTCTCAAAATTTCCGCATAGAAATTAAGTTTAGTTGATGTTTCCACGAAAAGATTTCCAAAACCTGTTAAAAAGACCGATTCCGGATGTCTAGTGTGAAAGAAGTGTATATAAGTTAAATGGTGATAACGCTTAGCCTTGAGGAACACTTCTTCTGAATCTTCGATCCCCTCGCTCTGTTTTCCACTAATAAAAGTCAATTAATTATGATATGCTGCCCAAATAGTTAGTTTTGCAAAGAACTGAATTTTTTGATGAATGGAGAATCATAAAAATCTCATTTAAATCAATAAAATCCGATTTAAATCAATGAAAAATCTTCACTTCGCACACTTCGCATTCAACACACCCAAGGAATATGAATTTTTCCAGGAAAACTTGACACTTTGCACTTCACTGTAAAACTGGATGAGCACTCGCTCCTGCCATTGGGTAACACAGTATAAATATTCACGTTATTTCCTTCAGACACTCACTCAGCTGACTGTATGGCCAACTCTGTGTATAGCTGAAGACCTGAAACGAAGCGATAGCAGCTTGTTTGTAAGCCTGTACTCTCATCCAATCGGTTGATTAATTGAATTATTCACTCCTTCCTTGTTAAATCTAAAAAACAAGAAATGGTCTTAAAGGTAGAAACCAAAAAGTAAATAACACCGACGTCACTGGACATCCATTTATATGAAAAGAAGGAATGGTAACAGCGGAAATGCATGTCATGTAGAAAGATTTCGTGCTTTCCCGGCGAATGGATTGAGTGAAAGGTTCTCGGGATCGCCACCGGGTCAGGAACTCCATATCTGCCAAGGTTTCGATACCCGACTCGGTCTTCGTCCTCAGGGCTGTGAATGTCGAGTGAGAAATTTTGACTTGCTTATATACAGTCACTCTGGTGGTCAGGTGACTGCTGATTGGCTGTCGTCAGCGGCATGCTCTGATTGGTGGGTTTGCCTAGCGTTTTGTATAGTCTTGAGCACAGGTTTCCAGGTGTTGCTCAGCGCATATTCGGAGTCTCTATTGATGGTATTCTTGGACAGTCTAATTTCAATCGACTCTTGAATGAGTCGATCCCAAAAGCCATTGGATCGGCAGAGCATCATGGTGTCGTCAAACTTAACAGTATTTTTGCATTCCATCCAATGCTCTGCGATGGCTGACTTTTCGGGCTGTCCTAGGCAGAGGTGGCGCTTATGTTCTTTGAGCCGCGTGTCTATAGTGCGGCCCGTCTCACCGATGTATATTTTCCCGCACCCACATGGCACTTGGTAAACGCCAGTTGTCTTCAATCCTACTGGATCTTTTGCTTCGACGAGCATGTCACGGATCTTTTTTGGTGGTTTGTGGATGGCCTGTATGTTGAATCTCTTCAGAATTCTCGCTTCTTTCCCCGACACTCATGTCATGTATGTCATGCATGTGCATAATCTTTTTTTATCTATTGGAATCTTTGGTATACAAATATGTTAAAGTATCTCATCTGGGAGTAGAGAATGCTATTCATGTCATAACGCATTATAATTCTTCAGTCGTAAGCAAAAATGCTTCGACTTTTTCCTAAAAATTAGACAAATGATAGCACTCTATCAGATAACAATCTCGTGGGAGCGTGGGTTTTCTGGAAATGTGCACTTCACCGGTATTACAAGCCAAGTAGGGATCACTGTAAGCCTCTTTTTTGTGGATTAGGTATCATGACTCTGCATGACCCATGTATTTAGAAGTGCTTTTGCAAAGAAAGAGAAAATCTTAGCTCTTTTGAGAAGAGGACGAACCACTTTTGTCCACTATACCAGGAACAGTGATGCCAATAACGTACCTTATTTTAGATTAGCAAAATACAGAGATTCCTTTAATGTCTACAAAAATACGACTATTCAATAGTTTGGCCCCTGAGGCTAAAGATGTGTGTACGCCCCAATTTTAAAAAGTTATCCGAAATTGGCTACAGAAAAAAGCATTTTTTTTTCTGCAAATGAGTTTTTTGAATGCGATATTGTGTTGTCCTTCATTCATTAACCTTTTGTCTTGACATGCCTATTCTATTTTACTTTCTCAAGGTGAAATATTGTATGTAAAAGTGAAACAAATCCCTCAGCAAATATATGACGAAGAACATTGCAAAACCAATTTGTTCAATGTCAAATAAATTTGAACGTAGGTTTTCGCAGCGAGGGGCATCGTTGATAACTGCTTCCGGGTGCAGCTGCGTGCTGCGCTTTGTCGTGCAAGCCTTCGCGACCGTTGCAGGACGCATCATCAGGCGATGAATGAAATTACGGAAATTGGTGGTCAATTAATATACTCGTCCCACCTCCCCTATCCACCGGAGTAGTGGGGGAGGAGGGCGGAGTTGACGTCAGCAGAACTCTCACCCCTGTCCTTGAGCGACGAGCGGACTCTTCTTATCTAGCGAATAACCTTGTTGGTAACATATTCGTCGTCTTCTCTTTCGGAAAATCGTTTTCCGCGTCTGACGAGTTTAACGCCGTCCACTCTGTTGAAATTTTGGGGGCATTTTTCAATTTCAATAGCCTCCCGAATTAGTCGTCGATGATAGAATTTTTCTTGGGCTAACACCTGCGTCTCGTCGTTTAAAATTCGATGTCCATCTTCCGAGAAAGCATGCTCCGCTATCGCCGACTTCTCCGTGTCACGATGTAATATCGCTCGGCTGTGTTCTTTGAGACGAGAAGTCATGGAGCGCCCTGTCTGCCCAACGTAAGATTTTCCGCATGAGCACGGGATTTTATAAACGCCTTCCACGTTGAGGGGATGTAGTCGGTCCTTGGCAGATGGAAATTATTAAATAAATAATTAAATTATCAAATAAATTATTAAATAGAGCGCGGGTGCTTTTACGCAGTGATTATGATTGTTTATATACCAATGCATTATATCAAACTCTACCCTTATGATCTGCATCGTTTAAGCTATAGCACTACTAGATCAAGATCTTGAAACACTACCCCTTGCATAAACGATGTGCGGAGCATCTTTATTAGGGTCATACCCATTATGCCCTCTCTGTACACCCTGGTTTAGCTTTGAAGATGGTAAGGGGCTCTCAGGATACCTTACCCTCAAAAATTAAGCACAGGGCACACGTGGGTTGAATCGCCGGGGTTATGTATAAGGGTTAGTCTCGCAAAATTCCCTTTTACGTCTGAAACGACGATTAGCACCAGCTTGGATGTAATGCAGCCATGTGGGATCATCAAAGCTAACTGAGAAGCCTGTGACGAATATGTCGCACGTGACGTCATATCGGCGCGAAAACTTAAAATAACATCAAGTGTAAATCCTTCATGAGTTCAACAAATGACAAGGAAAAAATTAATCGTAAAATCTATTATATTCACACTTATTAAATTCTTTTCTTTTAAGTATCTAACTTAACACTAGAACCGCGGACGGGACTTTTTTGCCCCATCGGCCTTTGCAAATGTTTGCCATACTGTATTCAACATCCCCTCCCAGCTCAGTACTCGCTTCATCCATACCTTCTGTCTCCTCCGTATCTCATCAAGAAGCTGCATCTCCTCACCCACCATGTCCAACACTTCGTCATTCCTCTTCCTCTCCGTACATTTTATCTTCATTCTACTTTAATCTTCATATTCTCTTCCTTCCTCTCCCTCGTTTACCCAACATTCTACCCTTTTCTAACACTGTTTTCAACATCCTCTCCCAGCTAAGTACTCGCTCCATCCATACCTTCTGTCTCCTCCGTATAATCTCTAAATGCTGCCTATCCTCACCCACGATATCCAGCACTTATTTGTACATCTCCGTCTACTCCACAAGTACTCGCTCCATCCATACCTTCTGTCTCCTCCGCATCTACTCTAAAAGCTGCATCTCCTCACCCACCATGTCCAGCACTTCGTCGTTCCTCCCAATATTCTACCCTCTATAACACTGTTTTCAACATCCCCGCTCCGCTCAGTACTCGCTCCATCCACACCTTCTGTCTCCTCCGTATCTCATCCAAAAGCTGCCTCTCCTCACCCACCATGTCCAGCACTTATTTGTACATCTCTGTCTACTCCACAAGTACTCGCTCCATCCATACCTTCTGTCTCCTCCGTTTATCGTCTAGAAGCTACCTCCCCCCACCCACCATGTCCCACACTTATTTATGTAGATGACATTTAATATTTTTTTACGTTTGGGTATTTTTACTTTTTTTAAATGGACCACATTTTGTCTATCATTATGCTATCGTATGGCTCGCTGAAATTCTAACCCTAAATCCGTAAATTATTTTCATGCAGCAGGTAAAATTTCTCTACGTAACATAAGGGATATAAGTCATTTAAATGTACTTCCAGCCCCTTCAGGCGTATGAGACTGTGAGTTGGCCACCGGCGTCTTAGCTTGGAGTTAATTCCCTCAGCTGCAGATAACTGCCTTCCGCAAACCCAAAATTCAACCCCTCTAAACTCACAAGTCTTGCAAGAAGGTCCGTCATCCCTCACCAACCATCCCCTAACCAACTTCACCCCCTCATCCCCAACCCCCTTTTCGCAATTCTCTTGTCCCCTGGAGAAATTTGGGTCCAACCCCCTCCAAAACCCATCAGCATATTCTCCTCCCCCCCCTTCTAGCCCCTTAATTCGTGGACGTCGTTAATCCAACGTTGCCATATCTGCCGCGCGAAGATTACGCCCATAAATTCACGAGACTTTTTCAAAAAGTTGAGTTGGCAACTGCGCAATCAGTAACATATGATTTACAAACAAGTTCGTGGTGAGGTTTCTGCTGGTTAACATTTAATATACATAGATTTTACCTTAAATTGATAGAAGAATGCGTAGAAAATGAACAGATTAAACTTTTAAACTCTTCATATTAATATTTCTTGGAGGCTTAGAGAGGTAAAAAAAGTGTAAGTGTGCAATATTTCACATCGATGATTTCTTAGCTTTTTTGGAATGCTAATTGTGTTTCTAATTATTGCTTAGTTACTGAATTTTTTATTTCATTCCTAAGAAATGCGTGTAAAATTAGTTTAAAGTGAGAATTGATGTCATTTTTTTAAGCGTTAATAGCGTAAAATCATTAATTTATATACATTACCTTTTATAATTCGTGTTTGCGGTATTGATTCAAATAGCTTTGGCATCAAAGGTAGTAAATATAATATATGACGCGAATATTTCGCTAATCTCTTCATAATTAATGATATATTATTGCCTAACAAGATGGCACATGCTGTATGCATAAGTAATACACATGGATATGATTTCTATTGCTCATGAGGAATGATTAGTGTTAGTTTATTAGTGCTTAGTAACAGGATTTCTATTTAATTCTTAATAAGTTCGTGCAAAATTTAGATATAAAGCGAATTGTTGCCGTTTTTGATGATGTAGAATGAGTAGCATTATAAATTTATGAATGGGTTCAGAATTTTTGGGCGCCCTTGTATATGGGAAAATATTCACACTAACTTTTTCGCTAGCTACCTTTCTGCCGTCCTTAGGACAAGGAGGGCAGTAAACTTCATGTTTCTCTCATATTCAAAGAATTTGAGGCTCCAAAGTACCATAAATGTTCCAGGCCCAATCAGGAAACCTCATCAGATTTTTGCGGAATCATTCTTTTCCTCGCGTTGTGTCGTGGATACACATCTTTCCTATGGGAATTATTGGTATTTTGAAGATTTTTTTCATCAAAAAATACGAATGGCATTTATTTAGATTCGTTGCCCACCATAAATGTATTCGTAATGTACGAATTATTTGGTTTAAGATATGTATCCTAGTTTAGACGAATTCTTATGTTCAGTTTTAACCTCATCTGAAAATTAAAGATTGGCGACCATGCAATGACCTCTAACTGAACGTTCGCTCCGGCTGAGTGACCCGAAGAATCAATCTTCAGAAACTCTTTGGCTGAAATCCACCCTACGTCTTAATGTTTACAGCAACGGAGCTATATCTCGCAATTTTAAAAAGATCATCAAAAAAGGACAGCAGGTAAAATTCCCAAGACACAGAAGACATCATTAGCCAAGAGAAAGCCTTCCTCCCCTTAGTGAAAGGAACGACAGATAAGGTCGGCAACATCCTCTGGAAATTTGACATTAAAGCCATTTTTAAACCACGCGCCCAAGTACGACACCTCCTGGGAAATGCCAAGGATAGGACGCCACTTCAAATTGAAGGAGTATACGAAATACGTGTGAGAAGAAATACATCGGGGAAACGGGACGAACGGTCAAAACTCGGATAGAAGAGCACAAGCGGGCCATTCGACTGGGTTACCCTTCAAAGTCAGCCGTAGCGGAGCACGAAGCCACCGGACATACGATCGACTTCGAAAAATCAAGAGTCATCGCGAGGATTAAACATTTTAAAACCCGACTCATCCGCGAGGCCATAGAAATAAAGAAGAACAAGAACAACTACAATAGAGATACCGGATTAAGAATCAGCAATACTTGGAACCCAGTCATCCGCAACATTTCGTTATCTTCCCCCTCCAGTCCTAACTCCCCACACCCTCCGCCCACCCCTCCCACCTGAAATATATAAAAAAGGCAGCAAAAAACCAATCCCAACATTATTCCCTTGAAGAAGTGACCAGCAGTCGGTCGCGAAACGTCGGGGCTATCCCCAGTGCGACAAACGGCATACACCCGTATGTGAGTTATTTTTAATCATCATGAGCCGTGAAAGCTCTTCAATCAAGAAAAAAGATTATTGAGTATTTATCAACACTACGAAATCCCACCCATTTTGAGAAAATGTAGGAAGAGTAGTCGATTACAGAGTAGTCAACTAACAGGATTGCGACACTGAATCACGCTGCTGTCTGGGTAGATCTTAAAAGGTAAATCTTCCACTAAGTGTTTCAACATAGAGAACCAGTGGTAATAATATCAAATTCTTTGAAAAAAATCTCTTTGTGAGCATTTGGATCTAAATGGCCAAATGCAAACTTACAATTATCGGGATAATGAACGTAACTTAAATTTTATTTTTTAATTAATCTAATAATAAAGGTGCTTTTTACACAGTTAGTTTCACCATACAAATAAATATTCTTTGGTTTATAGAACCAACCTCTTATTTCGGACGAAAAATCTACAAAGAGTATATTCATTCACCTTGACCGGGATTGGAACCCGGATCCCATGATTTTCAGACGAGAGCTTTAGCCAGTTAAGCTACCAAAATTTGTGGACTTCGAAAACAACAGGGTAGTTTCCTTCATCAAAGAAAACGAAAGGCATTGATTGCGATTCGTTTCCCACCGTTAGTGTATTCATAATATACAAATTATTTGGTTTTAGAAATACAGGCTTAGACGAATGGCAATGGTCAATTTTATCCTCATTTGAAAAAGGCCAGA
The DNA here is from genome assembly GCF_921293095.1 of Ischnura elegans. NCBI lineage: Eukaryota > Metazoa > Arthropoda > Insecta > Odonata > Coenagrionidae > Ischnura > Ischnura elegans. Next base: position 10,428,495 of record NW_025791659.1, read on the forward strand.
TTGGCGACCATGCGATGCCACTCCACGTGACTTCACAGGGACCTAGTTTCTATACGAGTAGATAGGAGTTTTACATCGTCTGAGATTACCAATGCATGCATGAGGCGCAGAGCTCAGGGAAACTTGTCTTAATAATCACCTATTAAAACTGGCTAAGATCGGAAAGTTTTCCTCGTTTGATAAGGTATTAATAATCCTTATTTAAGCCAAGCGCTACCAGCTAGCATGGTACTCTGCTACCTGCATGCATCATGCGTCGTATCAGCGCTCAGAGCCTCACCCCAAGGTCACCTCACTTGCGGTAGCGGGAACCTGAATGACGTCACACGGGAGTTTTCCCGGCATTCATACTTACGCATCGCGTTTTCGCGCGCTTGAAAATTTTCACTTTTTATTTAATCGCGAAAAATAGATATCGTCATTTAAAAATCTGAAAGCGTGAAATACGTACTCCAGGAGTTAAAATCTTTCGATTTAGGCAATAAAAAAATAATAGGAAACCACCCTATTACTTTGTGAAAATTTGAATCTAAATATTTACTAGCATCTGGGTAGTAAACGTATCGTAAATTTTCTTTATCAATTAACCTTAATATAAAGGTGCTCTTGTTACAATTCTTCCCACCATTTAAATAAATTTTCTTTGATTAATAGAACCAAACTCTTTCTAATTTTGGACGAAAAATCCACAGAGGAAAAATCATTCGCCTCGACCGGGATTCGAACCTGGATCCCCCGATTTTCTGCTGAGGGCTCTAGCCAGTTAAGCTACCGATATTAGTGGACCAAACCGGACAAGGTGGTATGATTTTCTGAGCATGTTAGGCGACTAGCAGACCAAATCGGTAGGTAATACAGTGAAACTTGGCTATAACGGCATCGGCTGTAACGTCAACTCGGGTACACTCAGTGGCCGCGCCTTAGGCGCGTTTGGGAACTGTTCCGGTGAGCCTAAGCTCACCCCAACCAGTCAGTTTACAAAGAGATTACAATAAATGGCGTATGTGTTCTGTTGCTAGTGTAGTGAAGTGTTTTTGAGAACAAGAAACTTACGACTAATAATTGAATTGTTTGAACAAAAATTATTTACAAGAAATAGAGCATTTTGAAGTAACATTTGAATAATATTGGTTACAGGATCTACTACAACAATTTAAACTAAGAACATTATATTTTTAACGTCAACTCGGGTTTAACGTCACATTATATACAGACCAGCCAAAATTGAACATTTTATGTTGCACGAAAACCCGTTTATATCGTCGACAAATATTGCGACGCTCGGGTATGGCGTCAAAACTTTTGCGATTCTTAGGTTGCAAAAGTGGCAGTGTGATTGTATTATGTCCCAAAGTTCATAGAAACCATGTGTAGAAACATCAAAAGCAAAAACAGGTCACAAGCTGGACGTTGAGCTGGTGACGGGGTGCAACTCTTTTGTTTAAAGATGATCACAGATTTTTTTGGACAGTAAAGTAAGATTTTTATCAGGCTATAAAATAGCTTAACTGGCTAAAGCACTCGACCGGAAATCGGGGGATCCGGGTTCGAATCCCGGTCAAGGCGAATGATTTTTTCTCTGTGGATCTTTCGCACGATTGTGCATTGCGGGTGACTCCCGTGAAAGTTAACACCGCGGCTAGTCCCGGTATACTTTATACTAGTCAAGAGCGAACACCTCTTTGTGTTCTACGTCCGGGCCTGCTCTCCGGCTGTGGCGCTGTGCGCACGATTTGGACTGCTTGTGGCATCATATGCTCAGCAGTCCAGCAACATCTTGTCCGGTAGTGTCCGAAAATATCCACAGGGAAGAATGACGCCTCGGTAGCTTAACTGGCTAAAGCACTCGACCGGAAATCGGGGGATCCGGGTTCGAATCCCGGTCAAGGCGAATGATTTTTTTCTCTGTGGATCTTTCGCAAGGCTATAAAATATTTAATTGTGAATATCATTTTTTTTCATGGTTAAATAAAAAACACAGTACTGTTCCACAACCTTATAATTTTTTAATTAATTAATTTAATTAATTAATTTAATTATAAGGTTGTGGAACAGTACTGTGTTTTTTATTTAACCATGAATATCTCATCGTTCCACCAAGTAACGCCTAAATCTGTTGATTATATCATTTTTTTTATTAACGTTTTTTTTACTATACACATTCCAATGTACGAGTAGATTTCAATAAACAGTGTTGTATATATCAGAACATTTGCATTTTTACTTTGTCTTTTCACTCAGATTTAAGGCTCCTTTTTTTATAACGTCACTCGGATATAACGTTAAAAATCTTCTGGTCCCTTTGGTGACGTTATAACCAAGTTCCACTGTATTAAATTCTTCGAAAACAATTACTTTGTGAACATTTGAATCTTATTCGCCAAAAGGCGAATTTCCCAGTATCTGGGTGGTAAACGTATCGTAAATTTTCTTTTTCGAGTAACCTAATAATAGAGGTGGTCTTTCTGCATTCTTATCATCATGCAAATGAAGATTCTTTTGTTTATTGTACCAACCTCTTATTATGGAGTTCCACCGTTCTTAGCAGCGATCAGCCCACCAACAATGGAGTAGCTCGGAATCTTTAAGCCTCTGAAAACTCCGCAGATTTTCTTTCTGTCTCTGGTTAAGATAACATTGAAAGTGAAAACGTCGAAATACCTTCGATGTACGAGGTGTGTTCAAAAAATATCGCGACTTTTTTGTTTTTTCTAAAATTATTTATTTATTCATGAATATCTATTTTGTCCCCTTCAAAGTAATCCCCATGAGATATTATACACTTGTGCCAACGGTTTTTTCCAATCTTCGAATCACTTCAAAAAATCATTTTTTTTTATCTTGTTCAGCTCCTCCTTCGATGCCGTCTTTATCTCGTCAATCGTAGCGTAACGTCGTCCTTTCATGGGTCTCTTCAGTTTAGGGAACAAGAAAAAGTCACAGGGGGCCAGATCTGGGGAATACGGTGGCTGCGGCATCGTTAGTGTGTTGTTTTTGGCCAAAAAGTCGCGCACAAGCAACGATGTGTGAGCAGGGGCGTTATCGTGGTGCAAAAGCCAATTTTTCTTCTTCCACAAATCCGGGCGTTTCTGGCGGATTGCTTCGCGCAAATTGCGCGTAACTTGCAGGTAATATTCCTTATTGACCGTTCTACCCTGTGGCAAGAACTCATAGATATTCATGAATAAATAAATAATTTTTGAAAAAAAAACAAAAGTCGCGATATTTTTTGAACACACCTCGTATATTATAAAGCGTTAAACCCAGATTTTCATTTGTAAACTCCCCACGCTGCGCTACGCTGCGGGGTAAGGAATAGGTTCGTTATATGGGGGTTCGTTATAATTATTTTCCGCCATCCGTCCGGGACATGCGTCGCTTCGAGTCGTAATTCATGCAACCCTCTTATTCCGAACGTAGCGGGGTGCATCATATTCAGTGGGGTGCAAGGGAAAAGGGGGTTCTCGGGGCATTGTGGGAAGGGGAATTAGGGTAAGGGGTGTTAGTTTAAGGGTGCATCCCAGAACGTCTTTTCTCGAAAATTTTGCGAGTTTCTTAGAAGCGTATCGCATGGAATCTCAAATATGAGCCATTGTTATAATCTGTTCATTTTATCTCAAGTGAGGTGACCTTGGGGCGAGGCTCTGAGCGCTGATACGACCAAGGATGCTAGCAGGTAGCAGAGTACCCTGCTAGCTGGTAGCGCTTGGCTTAAATAAGGATTATTAATACCTTATCAAACGAGGAAAACTTTCCGACCTTAGGCAGTTTTAATAGGTGATTATTAAGACATGTTTCCCTGGGCTCCGTGCCTCATGCATGCATTGGTAATCTCAGACGATGTAAAACTCCTATCTACTCGTATAGAAACTAGGTCCCTGTGACGTCACGTGGGGTGGCATCGCATGGGCGCCAATCTGGCCTTTTTCAAATGAGGATAAAATTTAACCTTTGCCATTCGTCTAAACCGGTATTTCTAAAACCAAATAATTTGTGTATTATATATACACTAATGGTGGGTAACGAATCGCAATCAATGCGTTTCGTTTTCTTTGATGAAGGAAACCACCCTATTATCTTGATTTGAAATTCACAAGTATCCATGCCCTGGATGGTGGTCCAGCCACCCAGGCGGGATTCGAACCCGCGACCTCTATGTTAGCAGTCGGGGACTTTACCCCGGCGCCACCGAGGCCTGCATTATCTATGGATTCCGATTGATTTCCGTCTCACAGTGGCGTAACTATGGGCGGGGATGATGGGATAGATCCCAACCCCCAAAGCATCAGAGAAATAAATACGTTATTTAAAAAATATTGCCTAGTTTTGAAATATAATAACTTTTTATGATATTTCTTGGTGTTTCGGTCAATGTAAAGCAAGTTATAGCAAACGTTTCGATTTATTTAAAATCATCCTCAGGGCTATGAAAGAGAAAACATGAACAACATAAAATACAAAGATGACAACGATATACAATATTTTTACATAAAAATGTTACGATCGCGTTTTTCATACAGTAATATAATTTAAAGTATACACATATATATATAAGAACAGAATAGAATACACAAAAAGTTTTGACATACCTCTTAACTTTGTACATATTTATTGATGTTATGTTATTAAGGTATTGCCACACCTAGTTACCATTAATTTTGATTAACATTAATGGTAATTAAAAAATTTTGTGTATTCTATTCTGTTCTAATATACGAGGGCCATCCAGAAAGTAAGTTACGTTTTTCTTTTTTAAATCGAGTTTTTATTGAAAAAAATTCAAACTTGCAGGAAATGTTTTTGACAATATGTATTATTTTTCCACATAATCTTCAGAGACCTCAATACACTTCGTATACCGAGAAATCAGCTTTAAAATCCCCTCCTCACAGAAGCTTCCCGCCACCACCTTGGTCCAGTTGGTGATTGCTTCTTTCACTTCCTCGTCACTTGTGAAACGTTCTCCAGCTAATCCCTTTTCATTTTGGTGAACAGATGAAAGTCGAATGACTCGTATATATGTGTATACTTTAAATTATATTACTGTATAAAAAACTCGATCGTAACATTTTTATGTAAAAATATTGTATATCGTTGTCATCTTTGTATTTTATATTGTTCATGTTTTCACTTTCATAGCCCTGAGGATGATTTTAAATAAATCGAAACGTTGGCTATAACTTGGTTTCAATTGACCTAAACTCCAAGAAATATCATAAAAAGTTATTAAACAAGGTCAAGAATAGAAGAGGAAAAGTAATAATAATACTAATTAAATATAATAACTACATCTGCTTAAATTTAAAGTTTTAGGGCCAAAATGATGTAAAACACATTTCAAGGCATGTCGTATTTCAAACATTTTCCCGCCTCAGACCACTACGGAAGATCAGATCATATAAATAAAATAAGAGAGATAGATTGAAGAACAGAAAGATTTCGAATGTCATTTTTTCCACGATCAATAAGAGAATATAACGGCAGCAATAGAACTCGTAAATAGATTGCATGACTTGTAGGGTAGCCTACTAACATATGTAAAAATTAATGCATGTTTCTTAATTCAATTATTATGTCTAACAGCATATAGTAGTATAGTTTGTTAGTATACGGGACGTTTTTGGGCGGTGTGGTGTGCATGTGGGAGTCCAAATGCATGCTGCATGCTGGTGATTGATCACCCCCTGCCAAACACCCTAAAGGTGGCTCGCAGGGTATTATGTAGTTGTAGATGTAGATCTCATCCCCCCCAAAGCATATTCCTAGTTACGCCACGTGAGAAAAGGACTCAATCAGGAACTACATTTCGGGCGAGAAAGATATTCGATGATTTCGGTGATGATGATGAAGAATATTTTAGGATGAGAAAGTCAAAGAAAGGTGATATTTCAAACTCGTTCGACCGCATCTTGAATATGCAGCGAGCATACGGGATTCGGTGCAGAAAGACTTAATCCGCGCACTGAACAAAATACGAAGGAAGGCTGCGCGGTTCGTCAAAAACTGCTACGGGCGCACAGACAGCGTTACCCAGATGTTAAGCGAATTGGGCTGGGAGCAGCTGGAGACTCGGAGGCTGCGCGCTAGGCTTATATTACTGATTTGTGAATGAAAAACTTTGCTGTTTCTACAATTTGGAACTTTATTTTCCTGACTAGTTTCGATTCACTGTATCATATTCATAGGACAGTCCTATGAATATGATACAGTGTATTGAAACTAGTCAGGAAAATAAAGTTCCAAATTGTAGAAACAGCAAAGTTTTTCATTCACAAATCAGTAAGATGGATTTCTACAACGTGAAGGCCTCTACTATTCAGTGCATCAGGCTTATATTACTTGAACAATTGTAAAATGATATCTTTAAGAGCGACACGGAGAACATAATATTAGAGCCACACTATATCTCCAGGCCCGACAGACGACCGACAGGTCAGGTCGTAGTTGATGGATTCTGGGGATACTTTATGGGATTTATCCATTTTGAATGAAGAAAAAAAACCTGCTTCACCACTTCATTGATAGTTTCAAGCATTAAAAAAACGATTTCAACGAAATACGAAGTAATCTCTGAACCAAAATCTTAGAGAAATGTCATCAGAGTCACTTCAAAATTATTTACACACGAATTTTTTTATTTTAGAATGTAAAATATTCCGACCGCACCTTGAATATGCAGCGAGCGTACGGGATCCGAAGACTTAACCCGCGAAATTAACAAAAATACTAAAATGCAAAGGAAGGCTGCGCGGTTCGTCAAAAACCGCTACTGGCGTACAGACAGCGTTACCCAGATGTTAAGCGAATTAGGCTGGGAGCTGCTTGAGACTCGGAGGCTGCGCGCTAGGCTTAGATTGCTTGAACAATTGAAAATGGATATCTTTAATAGCTACACGGAGAACATAATATTAGAGCCACACTATATTTCCAGGTCCGATAGAAGCGATAAATTAAGAGAGATGTTTTGCCGAACGGATAGATATGGGAATTCGTTTTTCCCCCGAACCATAAAGGACTTTAATAAATACTTGTCGTAATTTCCTTAGAGCACTTCCTTTTTATTTGTGAACGACTGGTGTCCTTACACCCCATGCCACACGCTTTTTAGGTGCCCTGCGGGGTATTATGTAGATGTAGATATATCATATTTACGAAGACATTACGGTAATGGAATCATGAATAAGCAAAACATAGGATAGGAATAAAGTATAAACTAATTGTAAAGTGATGGTTTTTGTATGTCGGCCACTTCATTCGTATCGTCCCTTGTTTTCGGAGGCAGATAGATTATTTATTAAGGACTTTTTTTAAATCGAATTTTCGGATGCTTCGAAGTTTTTCACTGATACCTTGATGTTCGAAGTCTCCCAGTTCCAGTGTACTTTGCTTGCTAGCGTGCAATCTAACTATAAATACATACATACGGCCCCACCTTCTTCATTAAAGCTCCTGGACGCCCATTGAATTTTTTCCTTTCCATTGTCCGCTACCTTGCCTTATCGTAACTTCTCCCTCAATAAGATTAGATCCTCTCTTGGCATTGCTACTTAAACGCTAGAACCGCTGAACTTTCCAACCCCACCAAAACCGCGGCATGGGACTTTTTTGTCCCATTGACAAAATACGTTGATCCTGTCATGTTTAAGTATAATTGACGGTTTTTTGTGGTTTGAGCGAACAAAACACGTGTTTAGGTAATGTCTAAAACGTTTTATTAATTATAACTAGGAATACAGTAAACTTATTTTGACAACAAAGTGTTGTTTGTCAAAAGGGGCGCAGCGCCGGGCAGAGGCGACGCGGCCGGCGCTGCTTGAGTAGGCGGCCGGCGCAGTGCACGGATAATTCCCTTCTGAGCTTCTAACTGACAGAATAACGGTATCTGTGCATCGATCCCCTTCGTAATAAACTGTTACTATGCTAAATACAAGATAAGTGTAAAAAAAACTGAAATTGTATGTTCTCCCCATATGGGACAAAAAAAGTCCCAACCGCGGTTCTAGGTAAATCGTCGTTTTTCTCGCGAATCGAACATCGCACAACTAATTTTCAATATGACCATTCGAAACAGCATAAAAAATGAGTGAAAGTGAATATATTTCAAAGGGATCAAACAACTATTACATGAATGGCAAATATTTGCAAAGGGCGCTGGGACAATAAAGTCCCGTCCGCGGTTCTGGTGTTAAGCTGATCGCCGTATCCTCAATGACCGGAGACTCTTCTTAAATATCATTAATGGCAAATACAGATCATCTGACCTTTCTTTTTTTCCCTTCGTGTTCCTTCGCGCACGACAAGGTCGAGTGACCTATTTCATTGTTTCACCTTTCTGTTTCTAAACGTTCTTTTCTATTCAGACTTCCTTCTTCCATTAACTCCAATGCCAAATGTGCTCCAAATTTTGATCCTTTTTTTCATCCCTCACCTAACTTGCACCATTACTATCGTAATTTTCCCCCTATTCCTCACACCACCCGATGAAATTTATTATTCTTTGTCATTTATTTGTAAATACTGTTGAATATTTTTTTGTTCATTATTGGCTACGTGGCTTGTTATTATGAAATTGTTTCTCCCGTTATTGTAGTCCTCTGTAATTGGCCTCATGCTGTTTTTGAAATAAATAAATAAAATATCACGTGACTCGTCGATGACGACATTCCCTAGCAGCGTCATGACGTAGATGTTACGTCACGAGAACGAAAACGTGTTCAGAGGTTTGGAATTAACGTTGAGTGAAACCGATACACGCAATGCAATTCGGATCTTCCCTTCCATCGTCACATTAGTCTTATGATCCCCACGCAATCGACTCCGGAGAGTTTATCTCCAATCTGCTAATTTCCGTTCCTTGCGGGCGACCTCCATCTTGCTCCCCTCCCCCCCCGATAACCTCTCCCCCCTCCGTCGAACATTAGGAATTTTATCCACCCATCTCTCTCTCTCCCCTCTTGCAACTGAAATTCCTCGCCTGTTCCTGACGTGTGCCCCAATCAGCGAAACGTCGTATTTCCGGAAATGGAGAAAGTTGAATCGCTCATAATCAGGGGATGGGAGATCGACCCCTTGGAAAGACGAAAAGCGATGCAAAATATCCTTCGTGAAGGCAGACTATCAACCTATGTTGCATAATAGATTGCTTTTCCAATTTTTGAGGACCAATTTGGATTCAGAAAAAAACAAAGGCACAAGGGAAGCAATATTGGCCCTTAGACTGCTCATAGAGAAGAGAATGGAAAAGAACAAGCCAACGTTCGTTGCGTTCGTGGACCTAGAGAAGGTTTTTGACAACGTTGATTGGAACACAATGCTTGGGATCCCAAAAGAAATAGGGGTTCTTTAGAATGACAGAAGAATCATCCACAGATTTTACAAAAAACAATAGCGGTGATGAAATCAGGGACCAGCTGAAAAGAAGCAAGAATTAGGAAAGGATTGCGACAAGGCTGTATATTGTCACCCGTAATTTTCAACGTTTACATTGAGAAAGCCATTAATGAAATCAAAGAAAATGCATTGGGAGTGAATATCCATGGAGAAAAATTAGCATTAATAATAAAACGTTATTGTACTTTTCCACACGATTTAATTAATACCACCGGTTTCGTCGCAGAGGCGACATCATCAGGTTTCTCTGCGACGAAACCGGTCGTATTAATGAAATCGTGTGAAAAAGTACAATAACGTTTTATTATTAAGAATGGATTTTCACAAAGTAAAGCCAGAATCAATCAAGTTTAAAAATTAGCATGCTAAGATTTACCGATGACATAGCCGTTACAGCAGAAACAGAGAACGCTTTGAAAAATATTCTGGTTAATATGGGTAGGGTAATGTGTAGATATCAACTGAAAATAAGCACGAAGAAAACTAATATCTTAGTATGCAGCAGAAGAGAAGAAGTCAAGACCAACATTAAAATAGGGAGGCAAAAACTGATAGAGGTGGATGAATTCTGTTATTTGGGAAGCAAGATAACTAGTGACGGGAGAAGCAAGAAAGAAATTATCAGCATAATAGCCCAGGCGAAGAGAGCATTCCACCAAAAGAGAGACCTGTTTACAGCGGGAAACTTAAATATGGAAGTAAAGAAACAATTTATAAGATCGCACATCGGAGTATGCTCCTATGCGTAAGTGAGGCATGGACTATGACAGCAGCGGAGAAACCAAGGATAGAGGCCTTCGAAATGTGGTGCTACAGAAGAACGTTGAAGATAAAATGGATCGACCGAGTTAGTAATGAGGAAATCATATGAAGATTATGAGAGAAGTCTCATGAAAGCCCTGACAAGAATTCATTAAACATACAAACATAACAAAAAAACGTATGACACTTTCCGACCATAGGCAGTTTTAATAGGTTATTATTAAGAGATGTTTCCCCGAGCTCTGTGCCTCATGCATACATTGGTAATCTCAGACGATGTAAAACTCCTATCTACTCGTATAGAAACTAGGTCCCTGTGACGTCACGTGGAGTGGCATCGCATGGGCGCCAATCTGGCCTTTTTCAAATGAGGTTAAAATTGACAGTTGCCATTCGTCTGAACTGGGATTTCTAAAACAACATAATCTGTATATTATGAATACACTGATGGTGGGTAACGAATCGCAATCAATGCCATTCGTTTTCTTTGATGAAGCAAACTACCCTATTATGTATTGCTTACCAAGAATTTATCAGTAACATCAGAATTTCATGGGAGAGGGGATGCTTTATAAAAACCTAGTTAAGAAATCAAAATAACATAATCGGCAATATATATTGAGACAGGATGGCCTGATGAAGACAATTGTCGAGGGACAAATAGATGGCCGGAATAGAAGAGGAATACCTTGAACAAAATCTATTGAACAAGTTAAGAAGGATGTGTGAGGGAAGGAATACGTAGGTGTGAAAAGTTAGCTGATAGGAAAATCGACAAAAATCGAAATCATTTGTTAAAACCCATTCGGAGATAAGTTGATGACGTCACGAACTCATGGTTAGCCTGTCAGAAGACTCGTGAAAACCTCAGCAAGAAGACGGAACAACCTTTTATGCAATATATCTTGAGACATGATGACCTGATGAAGACAATAGGGTAGTTTCCTTCATCAAAGAAAACGATAGGCATTGATTGCGATTCGTTGCCCTCCATTAGTGTATTCATAATACACAAATGATTTGGTTTTTGAAATACCGGTTTAGACGAATGGCAAGGGTCAAATTTTATCTTCATTTGAAAAAGGCCAGATTGGCGCCCATGCGATTCCGCTCCGCGTGACGTCACAGGGACCTAGTTTCTACACGAGAGGATAGGAGTTATACATCGTCTGAGGTTACAAATGCATGCATGAGGCACAGAGCTCAGGGAAACATGTCTTAATAATCACCTATTAAAACTGGCTAAGGTCGGAAAGTTTTCTTCGCTTGATAAGGTATGAATAAACCTTTTTTAAGCCATGCGCTACCAGACAGGAAGGTACTCAGCTATCCGCTAGCATCCTGCGTCCTATCAGCGCTCAGAGCCTCGATCAAGGTCACTTTTCAAGGAGAGAGGGGGAACCAGAAATGCGGCGCACGGACTTTCCTACTTACGCGTCGCGTTTTTGCGCGCTTGAAATTTTTCACTTTTCATTTAATCGCGAAAAATAGATATCGTCATGTAAAAATCTAAAAGCGCGAAATACGTACTCCAGGAGTAATAATCTTTCGATTTAGGCAATAAAAAAATAATAGGAAACCACCCTATTGTCGAGGGACAAGTGGATGGCAAGAACGGAAAAAGAAGGCCACAAACAAAATGTATGGAACAAATAAAGAATGATGTGAAAGGGAAGAAAAATGGAGGTGTAAAAAGTTTAGCTGATAGGAGAACTGAGTGGAGAGCTGCATTAAAACCAATCCTAGGATTGTTGACCAATGGTGATGATTATATTGCGGTTATATACGCCGATATTGACCGAGTAATAACTTTTCGATGATAAATCACTTATCGTCCTATAATTCATCAATATCATTAGTCAATTATACTAATAGTAAGATTGTTGTAACGCAGCTCTCCATTCCTCTCTCCTATCCGCTAGCCTTTTTTATAGCGACGTATTTCTTCTCTTTTACATCCTTTATTACTAACGAGCGTGCTGCGCCCGCTCCCAGCGGGCTTTCCCAGCTCTTTTCAATGCAGGTCCACAGAGGGATAGGCGCGTTTCTAATTTTAAAATGTAGAAAAAAAGGCAGGGTCTCATGTACAAATTTAATTGGAATGTTCATATACAAATTGAGGTCAGAGGACCTCTTTAAACACAATATTGGAAGTAATTACACTGTCCTCTGCTAAACGCACATGATGACTCATACTTACGTATCAACAGGAGACTTGAATGTGGAATCAGCCGCATTTTGAGAAAGGTTATTTAAAGAATGCGAGATATTGTTGCAATTGAACAAATCTATCAGTTAGTGCGTCGTTAACGTCAGGAATATTTGCCGGATTTTGGTTTTGTATTTTATTTTTTTATTTAAAAACCAATTTCAGGAAACAATAGCAATATTTAGGAAGTAAGATATGCCGTCGCATGTTCTCTGATAAATTCTGTGCATTTTGGTACCTCATTTGTAGAGTTTGGTTGCGTATAAGTCGAGAAAAAGGTATCTATACAAGAGAAATAATATAGAAGATTGTCCTTTGTCACTCATTCGGGGCCGTCCCTTGCCCTTCTTCCCTTCCACCAGTCCTTCCACGATTGTCTTCATTAGGCCATCGTTCCTCATAATATGGCCAACTGAATTGTCCCGTCTTCTGCTTAAGTTTTTTTTAGAATATTTCTCTTTCCTCCCACTCTTATTAGCACCTCCTCGTTACTTACGCGGTCCATCCGTTTCGTCTTCCTGCCCTTGCAAAAACCCCATTCCCAGTCCACTGCGGGAGGTTCCTGTGGCCGGCGAAAGAAAACTCTTTGCCGCTATCCTCGTGCGCTTAGGGGTTCGTCAAGGACGTATTGTGTTGAGAGTGTAGATTTGGCAACGTGGCCTACAACCGTCGCCATAGTAGCCGCCGCTAGCGGCGGAGGGGAGAGATTTTTTTCGACGAGGCGCTGGAGGGGAAGTTGTCGGTTTCTTTTTGAAATACAAAGAGAAGTTCCGACGCGTGGCCGGCGTTTTGCGACGACTGTGAAGGGATAAACAGCTGTGAGGGGGAACTGAATAACGGGATGCGTTGGAAGTATTGACCGCCTTTTATCTTCTTGCATAAAAACCGCTGTCTTTGCCCCAAACAACCTAATATTTGGGAGTGCTAATAGATAAGACATCTCACTTTGTCTACCCACGTATCATCCTCAGTCCAAAATAAAATCACGATACCCCCGATCAGATAAGTCTTTCTTCATATAAACGTCGTTGGCGAAGTAGTACAATTACATCTAGGTCTACATAATACCCTGCGAGCCACCTCTAGGGTGTTTGGCAGGGGGTGATCAATCACCAGCATGCAGCATGCATTTGGACTCCGACATTCACACCAAACGGTCCAAATAACACGTCACGCATACTAACAAATTATACTACCTCACGCTGTTAGAAATAAAAATAAAATTCAGAAACATGCATTAAGTTTTACATACGCTTGTAGACTAGACTACAAGTCATTCAATCTATTTATGAGAAACTAGAAAATATAGAAATGAGAAACATACTACGGAAGATCAAATCATAAAAATGAAATAAGAGAGATAGATTGTAGAACAGACAGATTGAGAATGTCATTTTTTCCACTAACAACAGGAGCTTTTAACGGCAGCGTTAGAACTCATAAATAGATTAGATGACTTTTAGTGTAGCCTACTAACTTATGTATACCTTCAAGCTTGTTTCCGAATTTTATCATTATTCCTAACAGCATGTGGCAGCATAATTTGTTGGTATGCGTGACGCATTTCAGACCGTGTGGTTTGCATGTTGGAATCTAATTGTATGCTGCATGTTGGTGATTGATCACCCCCTGCCAAACACCCTAGAGGTGGCTCGCATGGTATTATGTAGATGTATATCACTTGCATCGAAAATCTCTCAGCCGTCAAATCGAATCATCTCGTAGAAACAAACCGCTAATGAAGGTGCATTTTTAATATATCTTCCCATTCAAAGTAATGCTCCGTAAAAATCCCGATTTGTTGAAATGCTAACAGGCAAAATACTCAAAAAAACGTGGCATAATTTTTATTTTAAGGATTATCAGGACCAAACCGCCTTATTCCATATATATTTGGTAATATTTTTGCACAAGATAACTTTTCTTGTATTCCTTTCATTGAAAAGTTATTATCCATAGAGTTTATATTGCTATAGAGTAGAGTAGTTCAGAGTATTTATGGTATTATCCATACGATAGTACTTAAAACAAATGAGGAGCGAAATAGCTTAGCGCGCATTACATTCTTTGCCTTTGTTAATCTCAAACAATTATTTACAATAATTAGATTTTCTTACACGCGCGAAAAACACGAGAAAAGTTGATTAATTGAATCTGCTGGGAAATTGTTAAGTAGTGCATGATAATTAACTTCTTGACATGAATTGACTCGTATTTTTCGCGCTTATATCCTGTGATGCCTAGCCATATTCTGCATTGAATTTTGGCTATCCTTTTTGCCTAATCTTATCTTTCACCGACACTTGATGACGAGGTTTTAAATTAATATCACAGGACCAAACCGCCTTATTTCTTACATATTTGTTTATTACCTTTGTGCAAGAAAATTTTTCTCTTGTTCTTTTCATTGGAAATGAGAGAAAATATATCATATTTACGATAGTGCTTATAGCAAATGAGGGGCGAAATAGCCTAGCGCGCATTGATTTCGTTGTGTTTTTTAAGCTCAAACAATTATTAGCTATGATAAGATTTTCTTTCCCATTGCGGAAATCTAAGAAAATTTTATTCATTCTGTAATATTTCTAATCCTACCGCGTGAACGGCGGTGAAATATACAAGAATTGGCATAAGAAAAAATTCCCCGGGAATCGAACCACGGACCTTTGGCTTTCGGTCACGAGAAAAAACCACGGAAAACTAAAGGACAATGGTTCCATTTCCGGTTTAGGGGAACTTTTTCTCATGGCAATTACTGAATATTGATTCATTCTATTTGCTGGAGAAGTGTTAAAAGTCATTCACAGTAATTATCTATTTGACACAATTTGAGTCCTATTTCTCGCACTTACCTATATCCTGTGATGCTAAGGCGTATTTTGCATTGAATTTTGGCTTCCTTTTTGCCTAACCTTATCTTACACTGAGACATGATGACAAGCCTTTTAAGCATTAACAGCACCAAACTGCCTTATTCCTTTACATATTTGTTATTATACTTGTACGAGACAGTTTTATTGCTATTCCTTTCATTGGAAATGAGAGAAAATATAGCATCTTTACGATAGTGCTTATAACGAATGAGGGGCGAAATCGCTTAGCACGCTTATTGCATTCTTTGCGTTTGATAAGCTCGAATAATTATTGACAATAATTAGATTTTCTTACCCGCGCGAAAAAAACACGAGAAAAGTCGATTCATTCTATTTGCTGGGAAAGGTTTAAGTCATGCATAATAATTAACTTCCAAACACGACTTGGCTCCTATTAGCCTCCGGGATTAGCGGCGATAACATGGCTGTACTCGTATAGTTAATGCTCCATGTAAGGCGTGATTTCGAAAACCACACATCCGTGGCTGCACAATCACGGATACAGAAAAGTGGTTTGCACGAACGCTTCAAAACCACTGCTCAACGTCGGAATCTACACTGTCAGGCACCACGCCACGTAGTATAGTCTCGCACGTGCTGCCCGGGTTGCAACTGCTGCGGGACGCGTATGCGTGATCACGGTGCGCGGTCGCGCATTGCGAGGCTTGGAAAACAGGAACACGGTGCTCCCGTGAATGCAGCTAGCGAGCGATTGCTTCCATTTCACGAAGGTGATTCTAACGGAAATAAAAAGCCCGGTGTATCCTATAATTAATGCAGCAATTCCGGTGATTTTGATTTCCGGCCGATTTTATTTTTTTTAAGAAAATGGCGGAAAAAGTTGAGCGAGAGTGAATATCATACACGGATAATCCGTGACCCGGATAAATCGTAGCCGGATAATCGCGAGTCTGCTGTATCAACTAAAAAAGCTCAAGCGTACGCTATTACCCCGCCCTACCCTATATCCTGTGATATAAAAGCATATTCTTATCATGAACGTATAATCCGTAACTCGGATAAACCGTAGCCGGATAATCGCGACTCTACTAGATTGAGCAAAAAAGCTTGAGTGTACGCTATTAACCGCTCTCTCATATACTCTGTGATGCTAGAGCATTTTTTTATTCATGCACGTATAATCCGTAACCCGGATAAACCGTAGCCGGGTAATTGGAAGCCACCTGTATAAACTAAAAAAGGTTAGGTGTACGCTATAACACCGTTCTCTCCTATATCCTGTGATTCTAAAGCATTTTCTAATCATACACGTATAATCAGTAACCCGGATAAACCATAGCCGAATAATCGGGAGTCTGATATATAAACTAAAAAACGTAAGTGTGCGGTATTAAACCGCTCTCTCCCTATATCCTGTGATGCTAAAACATTTTCTAAGCATGCACGTATAATCCGTAACCCGGATAAACCGTAGCCGGATAATCGGTAGTCTGCTGTATAAACTAAAGTAGCTAAAGTGTACGCTATTATAAGGGATTGATTTACGCTATTACATCGTTCTCCCCTATATCCTGTCATGCTAAAGCATATTCTAATCATACACGTATAATCTGTAACCCGGATAAACCGTAGCCAGATAATCGGAAGTGTGCTCTATAAATAAAAAGGCTTAAATGTACGCTATTACACCGCTCTTTTCTATATCCTGTGATACTTAAGCATATTCCGCGTTGGATTTTGAGCTTCCTCGTGCCTAACCTTATCTATTTCTCTCCTTCCTTCGTCCATTCTAGCGTGAACAACCTCCATCCACCCTTTGGACCTCGGCGGAGTTTTGACCAAGTTACGACCCGCGCGCGCGGGGCTAATTTAGTCTCGAGAATTAGGGTCGTGTGCGGAAAAGGGTCTGTCGGGGGAAGGTGGCGTGTCCTGACCCTAGAAAGGGGAGATAAGGGGGAAAGACGTTGGCTTATGCGGTGGCCAACTTAGGGGTACGGAGGCTCCTTAATAGGTGGGTGGGATCTTGTGCTATGGCGTCGGGGGTAAATGCTTTCTTATATGCGCCGCCAGACAAGGCTTAATGCGGAAAAGGGTAGCTGTCCCTCCTTCAAGCAGGCGGTGCTCATCAAAGGTACTTGTTCCTTGATCTTCAACGTGGTTTAACCGTCTCCTCCACGGTCCACCTGAAGACCTGCGTTGGAGATTACGTGTATTCGCTTTGCCTCCTTAGTTCTCGGACACAGGGGAGGGTAGCCGAAAAAGCACGTCAGAAGACGAAATAGCACGTAGAACAGAAATAGCTTCCCAAATCGCTCCACCATCCTAGAAACCAATGTATGAGATATAGGGATGGTCGGATCGGATACATCGGATCCAAATATCCGCGGATATTGCCCTTCATCAGATACATCGGATTCAAAGTCGCGGAATACATCGGATCCGGATCCGAAATTTTGAATAATAGCTTCAGTGAATGCAACGCCCCGTAATAATGGAAAGAGTCCCGATTCTCTCTTCGAATGCGCCGTCACATGCGATTCTTGTCCTACTCATGAACCGTTTTGTTTAAAAGCTCTCGCAGAGGTTACGTAGGAGAATTTCAGCCGTTGAAAAATAAAAAAGGCAAAATACGACTGGCACATAGTGTGACTCTTCCCAAGAGATTGAACAATCATCGTGGGAATCTCAGCGTCAGGAATTTGAAAATGCATTTGGATCCGAAAATATCCGGCTCCGAAAATCAAGGAACCGATCCGAATCCAGATCCGGAAAAAATCCTGGATCCGTCCATCCTAAATTAAATGTATGTGCAATCTAATGGCTGCGTTTGGATGCACTTCCTGCATCACCAAGCACACCACACTACAATTGTGGCCACAAGTGTAGCGACAAGTCAGGTGCGTAGGTATTAAGAAAAGAAGTGTCTTTTCTGTTATTTCTTTTGTCTTTTCACAAGAATATTGAAAACAAATAAGTTGTATTTTCATAGTTTTAGCTACACATCTCAATTTGAAGTCTATTGTGTTTGTACGAAAGTTCCTCAGAGAAAAAAATCATCCGCCTTGACCGGGATTCGAACCCGGATCCCCCGATTTCCGGTCGAGTGCTTTAGCCAGTTAACCTACCTGTCCATGTTCTTGGACACTACAGGACAAGGTGTAGCTGGACTGCTGAGCATATGAGATAGTGTCCAAAAATATCCTCAGGTAGCTAACTGGCTAAAGTGCTTGACTGGATATCGGGGGATCCGGGATCGAATCCCGGTCAATGCGAATGATTTTTATCTAAGGTGTTTTCGCACAAATGTGCATTGCGGGTGACTCCGTAAAAAGTTATCACCGTGGCTAGTGCCGGTATAATTTAAACTAATTTATTGTGTTTCTTTTAGTGCTATTAACAGCGTTGTATGATCACGTGTTTAGGCAGTGGAAATGATTTCATATAAAATGGCGGTGGCTCCCAAATCACACCACCTCTCTCTATACATGTGCAATGTAAGAAGTCTTAAAAAACCTGGCGTGAAAAGACGATTTCAAAGTACAGTAGATTCCGTTTAATGGGTCCACCGGTTACTTGGGGCAGCCGCTTAATTGGGGCAGATCTTGAAGAACTGAACCCAATAGAGGAATATCCCAGAGTATTCTCCGTTTCATTGGAACAGCATGCCGCTTTATTGGGCCAAGAGTCGGCGACATAGACACTATACTCGTGACGAAATTAATTTTTTTTGTTTTCAGAATACTATTTTTTTATATTTCCCTCCTTTGATTTACTCTTATTTTTCACAAATGTTCCTATTTTTGCCCTATTTTGAAAGCTCTTGTTGTTATAGTATCCGCAAGAGGATAGGACTTTTCTTTAATAGGACTTAGTAAAAGACATTCATTCAGCGTCGCCCGAGGATGTGAAATATATTTTTAACAAAAATATTATAATTCTTAAAAACTATAATAAATTAACTTAACTCGCTGATTTATTAATCAAATTAATAGCTTAATAAACTTATGTTGCATTATAAGCATTCTTTAGTCTTGTTTCTTACATTTCAACGTTTGTTTATGCCCATATACAGTGTAGTTCGCTTAGTTGGGGCAGCCGCTTAATTGAGGCAAAGTGCACTAGTCCCGATATGTCCCAATTGACCGGAATCTACTGTATAAAAACTTCTACAAAAGACTTGAAGATTTTGTTTCAACTATTGCAGATTTTTTTATGAAGCAAAAAATACGACATCTATCGTTAATGTCAATGATATGACTTAATAACCATTTTTCGTTCCTTGTGTTGCGAGCATTTAAATGCACATGTTTGCTCTATTGAGGGATCTAAAAAATTAACTTAAATAACTTGCTGCTATGCCTCTCATTGTCGTTGAAATATCATTTTCAAATTTTGGTCTCCATTAGTGCGATTCGGGAAACGGATTGCCGAAATCGAACCGTTTGCAGTGGTTTGAGATTGAATTTTAATACAAGTGATCAACTTGGAATAGATTTTCCCCAAAAATAGAAAAAAAAGCATTCTTTCTCATACTAATCAGCATTAAAAACTTAGAATGCGTCCCTTTTTTTAGAGTAAGTACGATTTTTTCCAAATTTGGTGCGATATATGCAACCTTCTCCTACCTACCGTTATTTTTGGTCTGAATATAATGTTTCAGGAATTGTTAACAACAGACATAAAGTTAACAACGCTCATCATCACTGGTCAACAATCCTAGGATTGGTTTGATGCAGCACTCCACTCAGTTCTCCTATCAGCTAATCTTTTCACACCCAAGTATTTCTTCTGTTCAACATCTCTCTTTACTTGTTCCATATATTTTGTTCGAGGTCTTCCTTTTATATTCCGGCCTTCTACTTATCCTCTACGATTGTCTTCATCAGGCCATCATGTCTCAAGATATATTACCTCTAAGGTTGTTCCGTCTTCTTGTCAAGGTTTTCATAAGGCATCTCTTCTCTCCTGCTCTTCTTAGGACTTCCTCGTAACTAACTCTATCGATCCATTTGATTTTCATCATTCTTCTGTAGCACCACATTTCAAAGGCCTTTCTCCTCGCTTTCTCCGCTGCGGTCATTGTCCATGCCTCACTTCCGTATAGGAGCACACTCCAAATATAGGTTCTTAGAAATTGTTTCCTTACTTTCATATTTAAGTTTCCCGCTGTAAGCAGGTCTCTCTTTTGGTGGAATGCTCTCTTCGCCTGGGCTATTCTGCTGATAATTTCTTTCTTGCTTCTCCCGTCACTAGTTATCTTGCTTCCCAAATAACCGAATTCATCCGCCTCTTTCAGTTTTTGCTTCACTATTTTAATGTTATTCTTGACCTCTTCTGTTCTGCTACATGCATATTAGTTATGTCTTTGTGTTTAATTTCAGTTGATATTTATCCATTAACCTACCCAAATTAACCGGAATATTTTTCAAATCCTTATCTGTTTCTGCTATCATTCAGCAATATGATAAACGAACTGATTTGCTTCAATTAGCATAGAAATGAACAAAAAATTTCGATGAGGAAATGAATCAATTCACTCAGTAAGTCCATTCGCCCTGAAGACGATGACAGACTTAGCCTTCGAAACGTCGGTGCAGAAAAATCCTTGGACCCGGCTGGAAACCAGAGAACTCTTCATCTTGTCCATTCGCCGGGAAAACCTTAGACCCTTTAGTGGTGTTTCTTGGTGTCTGTGGTGAAATGTTTTCCTTGATTCGGTGCCATAGCAGTCTGCCTCGGTGTACCAACCGGCGAATATATCTTTGAATCATCCCGGTAAGAAAGCCTCCTCTCTTGGGATGATCTTCGATGAACTTCCCCACAAGACTTCCATTCGTTCCTTCCCCCACTGCTTTTATACCCTCTTAACGTCCCTTTCCCTAACTTTCTGGCTCCCTAATTAGGGTTCGCCAAAGGGGAATGCGATAAAACTCGAGTCTCTGAACAAATCGATGGGATCGTAAAATCGAACGAGGGGTTATTTCGTCGACGGTGCGAGTAGCGCGCTTTGATTTGTGTTTCGGTCCGCGCGATGTACCGGAAAGAAAGCTCTAATCTTCGGATTGTGTAAACATCGTGCTTCGATATTTTGGAGGGAGATATTTTGCCTTAATCGCAATGCTTCCCAAATCGCAACACCATCCCAGAAAGCAATGTGTTACAAAGGGGAAGGTTGCCTAAATCAGTAGCGTAGCGAGGGGGGGAGGTTGGGGGTTTAAACCCCCCCTCTAGAGCTCACAAGGATACATCGCCAAAGTGATGTTCGGGATCTGGATGCGGATGTTATTTTCTGAAACTATGTAGGTAAGGTAGAAAAAGTGTTACGGCTTTCTTCCACATGGGCCCGGGTTCGAGAGATATTCGCATGTAAAGATTTCGCGCAGCATGACATCGTTAGTTACTTAGTTAGGGGATAAAATGTAACATTGGTTTCAAAAATTAGAAGAGAGAATAATATTGCCGAGACTGAGACCCGAACCCGGGATACCAACTACAGATTAGGGGACTAACCCTTATCGCATGGGCGCCAATCTGGCCTTTTTCAAATTAGGATAAAAATTGACCATTACCATTCGTCTAAATTAGATTTCTAAAACCAAATAATTTGTATATTATGAATACACTAATGTTGGGTAACGAAACCCAATCAATGCCTTTCGTTTTCTTTGATGGAGGAAACTACCCTATTGGGATGTCCAATATATGATACAAACGATTGATTCCATAACAGAATCGAAGAACATACTTTGTGCGCCTGTTGTGTAAATGAGAACTATATTTGTGACTTTTGCAAGTGAACATTTCATTGAAAATTGCTATTCTTTAAGCCTTAGCGTTGATCTCTCAATGAATGATTAGTAGATTATCTGATATTTTATTTTATTTAGTTATTCATTTATTTGTTATCACATTCCTCGTAAACAGCACATAACGGCCTTTTACAACGAGGGTTTCCAATATTAACAAAGTACAACACAAACATCCATGCCCTGTACAGGGATCACCTACCCAGGCGGGATTCAAACCCACGACCTACAGTTTGGCAGGCGAGGACTTTACCCCATCGCCACCGAAGCCGTGGATAATTCACTTTGCTATAGTATTATAGCCAGAATACAAACGTTTCCACATTAAAACTACATTTTAAAAATCTAATCAAAGTTTGAATTTAAAATTTATGATCATTTTTACGAATTAAACGATAAATTTAGCATAAAACCAAAAGCGGGTTGTGGGGTAGTATCTTTGTGAGTTTTTTTCAGAAATTGGAAAAATTTCACTAGAAAACAGGCTATTTATAATTTAATTTAAAACAGGGCTTCCACTTTTGCACCACTTCCTCGAATTATTGTGCTTAACTCGTAGGTATTACAGCAATCAACAATAGGGTAGTTTCCTTCATCAAAGAAAACGAAATACATTTACTGCGATTCCTTACCCACCATTAGTGTAGTCATAACATACAAATTATTTGGTTTTAGAAATCCCAGTTAAGACGAATGGCCACGGTCAATTTTCACCGCATTTGAAAAAGGTAGGATTGGCGCCCATGCGATGCCACTCCACGTGACGTCACATGGACCTAGTTTCTATACGAGTAGATAGGAGTTTTACTTCGTCTGAGATTACCAATGCATGCATGAGGCACAGAGATCAGGAAAACATCTCTTAATAATCAGCTATGAAAACTGCCTATGGTCGGAAAGATTTTTTCGTTTGATAAGGTATTAATAATCCTTATTTAAGCCAAGCGCTATCTATAAGCAGGGTACTCTGCTACCTGCTAGCATCCTACGTCGTATCAGCACTCAAAGCCTCGCCCCAAGGTCACCTCACACGTCTGCAGCGGGAACCAGAAAGACGTCACATGGGCTTTTCCCAGCATTCATACTTAGCCGTCGCGTTTTCGCGCGCTTGAACATTTTCACCTTTCATTTAATCGCGAAAAATTGATATCGTCATTTAAAAATATAAAACCGTGAAATACGTACTCCTGGAGTAATAATAATCTTTCGATTTAGGCAATAAAAAAATAATAGGAAACCACCCTATTTAATCAGTAACAATTCGTAGCTAGGCAGTGACAGTTCGTAGTTACTCAGTGGCGAGCTGTATTTTGTTAATTGAGAGTAAGGTGCCGCAGCTACATCTGACCGCTTCTCTCAAGTCCATCCTGTTCGAGGGGCGGCTGTGAAATTTGGACGAGGACCTTTATAAGGGGTGGCCGAAGGGGTTGGACGAAGCCCCTCTTGGTTATTACGTGCAAGACGGAGGTAATTAAATTGAAGTCAGCGGGAGGAGGAGAGGGTATGGTGTGTGCCCTCAGGGTGAAAAGAAAAGGCAGATGGATTTTTCTTTCAAAAAGGTCCCTGGCAAGAGGGAAGCGCTGAAGTTTAGGAAGGCCATATATGATGCCTTTAGCATCCTCTCACAGCCTTATTACACTAAGAACGCATCAGAGAAATTTGGACTCCTTTTAACAACCGGTCTTCTCGGCACGAGGATAGATACAGTATGTTCAGGGAAGGTATTGGCCTTCTTAAAATGCATTAAGTACCCTCAAGGCTGTGTTTTCCTTTGAAAACAAAAAGCTGCATATCTATATCTACATTACAGCCCGCAAGCCGCCTAAAAGGCGTGTGGCAGGGGGTGTTAGGACACCAGCCGTTTACACATAAAAACGAAGTGCTCTAACGAAGTTGGGACTAGCGTTTATTTAAGTCCTTTATAGTTCAGGGGAAAAAACGAATTCCCATATCCATCCGTTCGGCAAAACATCTCTCTTAATTTATCGCTTCTATCGGACCTGGAAATGTAGTGTGGCTCTAATATTAAGTTATCCGTGTCGCTCATAAAGATAGAGGGGAATGGAGAATATGAAGTGGACGGAGAGGAGGAGAAAGGACGAAGTGCTGGGTATGGTGGGTGAGGAGAGGCAGTTTCTAGTTGAGATACGGAGGAAACAAAAGGTATAGATCCCCTCCCCGCTAAGTATTCGCTCCATCCATACTTTGTCTCCTCCGTATCTTATCTAAAAGCTGCCTCTCCTCACCCACCATGTCCAGCACTTATTTGTACATATCTGTCTACTCCACGAGCACTCGCTCCATCCATACCTTCTGTCTCCTCCGTATCTTATCTAAAAGCTGCCTCTCCTCACCCACCATATCCAGCACTTATTTGTACATATCTGTCTACTCCACGAGCACTCGCTCCATCCATACTTTGTCTCCTCCGTATCTTATCTAAAAGCTGCCTCTCCTCACCCACCATGTCCAGCACTTATTTGTACATATCTGTCTACTCCACGAGCACTCGCTCCATCCATACCTTCTGTCTCCTCCGTATCTTATCTAAAAGCTGCCTCTCCTCACCCACCATATCCAGCACTTATTTGTACATCTCTGTCTACTCCACAAGTACTCGCTCTTTCCGTACCTTCTGTCGCCTCCGTATCTCATCTAGAAGCTGCCTCTCCTCACCCACCATCTCCAGCACTTATTTGTTCATCTCTGTCTACTCCACAAGTACTCGATCTTTCCATACCTTCTGTCTCCTCCGTATCTCATCTAGAAGCTGCCTCTCCTCACCCACCATCTCCAGCACTTCGTCGTTCCTCCTCCTCTCCGTCCACTTCACCTTCTCCATTCTTCGCCACACCCACATCTCGAACGCCTCCAATCTTCTATTTTCTAAGTTTCCTTATTTGAGTACTATACTCCATATCAGACTTGTCTTGTCTTGTCAGATAAAAATGTAGGGTGTCCTATTGATATTGACCACCCGAAATAACTTTTTGTCCAGATGCAAATTCAAGAATGTGTCGAGCAAATATTCATTAACCGTCAGTGGGACATTGATCAGCATGACTGCCTTCCTTGTAGCTTTGTTATTTACGAAGATATGAAAAGCGGTATGTCTTTTTTACAGGGAAACCTATATTTTTTATTCGGCAATTCATTTCCTCTCCGAAAGACTTATTCAAAAATGTAGCACAGTGGACCATTAACATAATTACAACGTTATGAAAACATCATAAACTCGTTTATGTTCTTGGTCCACTGTGCTACAGTTTTTAATAAGTCTTTAGAAGAGGAAATGAATTGCCGAATAAAAAATGTAGGGTGCCATTTAAAAAAGACATATCACTGTTCATATCTTTGTAAATAACAAAGCTACAAGGAAGGCAATCATGCTGATTAATGTCCCCCTGACGGCTAATGAACATTTGCTTGACACATTTTTGAATTTGCATCTGGACAAAAAGTTATTTCGGGTGGTCAAGATAAATGGGACACCCTGTATACTAGTTATTTCTTTAAGCTCCTACTTAAAGATTCTCACATAAGTTCCGTCCTTTGAATTGATGCCTCCTCTGCCGACGTAATTCTAGTCCTTTCATTCTCGCAATGGTGCATAAAAAGTCCTCGCTAAAATGTATACTCATAATAGCGTTTATTGTTAAGTTAAAAATATGTGACTTTTTGTTTGTGATTGTATAAAATCCGGCTCTGAAAATAGCTCAATTGGCCGTTTTTTAATATATTTCATGCATTTGTTTGATCGGCTTTGTCATGAAATGGAATATGAATGTAATCATTTATCATTGTTATCATTTATATCGTAATTAACGTAATATACTAGCAAAATGTAATCTATTTATCTAATTTATTATTAATTTTGTTCATTCGGAATTTTTTCCTGAACAACAAATATTTTTCAATCCATCTATAATGTTTCGTGTCCATTCAGAAATTATTTTTTTAATATTGATGGATTCTTTGCCTGTTGATACATTTTTCCCCACCTACTTTGAGCTTTCGTCTCACATTCCCAGCTTGCTATGCTGAACAAAACCGCATAATTTTGTTATTTTTGTTTAACGGTGAAACCGTAAAAAAATGGAATTTATTTAAGTTGCTCAAAAACAAATTTTAAAATTATCTTATTGATTTATTTACTACTGTCACTACACATTACCAATTTGAATGCATTAGTAAAATGTTGGCGTGAATGCATAACATTTATCGTGGTTTCAGCGTTTTATGTCCATATTCACGTGGAAGGGTGGGTAGAAGATTATTCTACGGCCTTCCTTGGCCATGTGAACTTCGTTAAGACCATCTTAATTTTCGGCGCAGCCTCCACGGCTCACGTATAATCCTGTGCGAACAGCCCGAGAGACAAATGAACAGCGATGACCCATCTCAAGGTTTACGACTCGGTGAGCTCAGAGAAATATCTACGCACCATAATCTCATATAATATTCATCCATTTCTGCAAACAACCTCAATATGCATATGGATATGGGTTTCCCAGTGCCAATACATTCTTTTATAACACTTATCACAAGTGTTTTGAAAATATCCTGATTTCTTTAGAATCTGGAAATTTACCTGCACTTTTTAACGTAATTTACTTTAAGTTAAATGACCAAGGTTCAAGGATGGTCAGACGTAGGTTTATTTTTTATTTTAGTTATTTTTTAATAGTTTACATTTGCTAAGGCTGTGGTTTTTAAGCTTAATTTTCATTATAAAGGACATATAGGCTGTTTTTGAATAATGAATGAATTAATATACTGGAAAGGCATTACTACGTAATAGCATAGTTTCGTTCATCAGAGAAAAGGAAAGCCATTGATCGGTGCTCGTTATCCACCATTAGTGTATTCATAATATAAAAATTATTTGGGTTTGAGAAATTTCAGTTTAGAGGAATGTTAATGGCCAATTTTAACCTCATTTGAAAAAGGCCAGATTGGCGCCCATGCGATTCCACTCCACGTGACGTCACAGGGATCTAGTTTCTATACGAATAGATTGGAGTTTTACATCGTCTGAGATTACTAATGCATGCATGAGGAACAGAGCTCAGGGTAACATTTCTTAATAATCACCTATTAAAATTGCCTATGGTCGGAAAGTGTCCTATGCTTGAAGGGCATTAATAATCCTTATTTAAGCCAAGCCGTACCTGCTAGCAGCCTGCATCGTAGCGGCGATCAAAGCCTCGCCCTTAGGTCACCTAACACGGCGGAAGCGGCAACCAGCAATACGTCACGCGGGCTTTTTCCAGCATTCATACTTAGCCGTCGCGTTTTCGCGCGCTTGAAATTTTAGAGATATCATTCAGAGAAATTCAAGCGATATCGCCATTAAAAAATCTAAGATCGTGAATTGAGTACTGCAGGAGTAATAATCTCGTCTCGGAGTCTGTCGTGGCGTACAGAATTAATGGATTTCTCCATTTTTCGGGTTATCGCCGCGTTCCGTGGTCAGAGGTGACGACAGTTTCGCCAGGATTCCACCAGGCGTCTTCAGGTCGAAGTGGTGCTTTCCGTGTTTTTGCCGCGTATATGTAGCTCTCCCTCCTCGCGGCCGCGTTGTTGTTGGCCGGTTACCCTTGCTGCTGCGCCGTGATTGGTTGAATTTCTAAACACTCTCTTCCAGGCGTTGGTTATATTGTATCCGTCTTTTCTTTGGGCGTTTTGATGATCTCTATTGTCTCCCTTATCAGCCTGGGGTAATACCTCTTTTCTTTAGCGATGATTTTCGCTTCTTCAAATGTTATATTATGCCCAGCCTCACTCCATGCATGCTCGGCAACTGCTGAGAGGTCGAATTTCTTGTTCTGCGTGGCCCTCTTGTGCTCCTGCAGGCGGATCTTCATGGATCTGCATGTTTCACCGATGTGTGCTTTACCGCATGAGCATCTCGTCACCTCTGACCACGAAACGCGGCGATAACCCGAAAATGGAGAAATCCAATAAAGGAGTAATAATCTCTCGATTTACGCAGTAAACAATAATAGGAAACCACCCTATTCTCCATGTATAATCGCGATGTAGTCCTATCTATCTTGTCGAATCGCCGCTGACTAATATTCTCGAAGTTTCCCATGAGCTCCGATATCACCGCTCTTCCTTCCACGCAACCACATTGACCATTTTCTCGCCTGCGATCTTCAGCGAATCAGCGACTCGCGTCTTCCTCATCAATTGGACCACATCTCCCCCCCCCTCCAACACACGTCCCTAATTTCGTCAGGGCCTGAATAGTCGCTCATCAGATGAGATTATAGCCTCAGACCCAGGCCGCTCCGTCCCCGAGTCTGAGAAACCACGGAGGGCCGTGAGGGCTACCTTGGGGTACGCTTCCATCTCGCACTGCTTTCCAACCTCCCTACCCCCCCATCTTAACCAAAATCTACCTCGTAGCATTTCTCCCCTCTCCGTAACAACCCCCTGGCCCTCAGCCCATCCCCCCTGGGGGTTTAAAAACCCCCCTCCACAACTCCTAGAAGCCCCCCCCCCACGATCCTGACCATATCTTTCCGACTGTTGGAGAAGTTGGGCCAGTGGTTTTCCGACGCCAAAGTTAGCATGGACGACTTCTCCGTTTATTTCGTCATACGGGTCATCGGCGGAAGGAAAGCTTCAGTGGTGCGAATGTGTTTCTCCATAAAACCGTGCACCACTGTAAAATAGGATATCTTATAACGTTAGCGTTACGAAAAACTGTTGTATTCCGCCGGTTTATTTTAAGGTATGACTAGTTTCGACGCAGCGGTGTCATCATCAGTTATGTACTAATAAAATAAGAATAGTATAAGTAATTAACATAATCAGCAGAACCCTTGTCTTGGGTAAAATCAAGTAATATTTTTATACAATCAAAAACTTATCGCCACAGCTCAGAGTGGGCTGAAATCGAAAAAAAGGCAAGCAAAACCTACAATATGGTGTTTTTGAGTATTGAATTCAAAACTTTGTACAGTTTCTGTCAATACAATGGTGCATTTTTTGACGAGCCGGTTACTTTTTAAAACAAATGATATAGTCATAACGTAAACAAGTTTCGCAAAAATTGCTCGCAGTGCATATTTTTTGAATTTTAGCATGTTTAAACTAATTCCACACCTTTTTTTAGCAATTGAATAGCAACAACGCTTTGTTATTGCTAATTCTCATCAACTCTCGCAACTTAGTTTAAATATATTTGTTGTCGATATCCAACTAATTGGAGGGCCCTGTTATTTCGTCCAAATTTTGTGTTTATGCATGATTACAAAAAAACTGACAGCGTACAAATTCACTTGTTTCGTGCAGAGCTTTAAGCAAGAGTAATGCATAGAGGAGGCCCAATTCCATTCCATAGAAGGCTAAAGTCTGTTGACATTTCGGTCGTCAGTTTTCAAAAGTGTCCACGGCGCTGTATTGAGTGCAATGCCATCAACTTTTTTTCCAATATTTTGTAGTATAACGTTTGCATTAGGGTGATTTTCTATTATTTTTTATTGCCCAAACCGAAAGATTATTACTTCTGGAATACGTATATCACATTATTATGACAATAAATATTTGTCACGTTTAAATGAAAAGTGAAAAATTTCAAGCGCATGAAAACGGGAAGGGTAAGTATGAATGCTGGGAAAAGCCCATGTGACTTAATTCTGATTCCGGCTTCCGCTGTGTGAGGCCACCTTGATGCGAAGCTATGAGCACCGCTACGATGCAGGCTACTAGCAGGTAGCATAGCTCCCTGCTAACTGGCAGCACTTGGCTTATATAAGGATTACTCGCTTTGCTCGTTTGCATAAACAAATATGTTGCTATGATTTTTCGTTTGTATGACTGCCGCGCCGCCATTGGAATTTGGTGGCCTTTTTTTTAACTAATCCCCATATTCAATTTTATATGAATAGACTGATAAATAATTGTAAATTTAGTGTTTTCATAATTTTTCCTGGGGTTTCAGACAATTTTAGAGGGGGTCTTCATTAGACTTTTTGCCGTATCTCGTCTCGTTCACCCCAAACATTTGTATGAGTGAGTGAATGAATGAATGAATGAGTGAGTGAGTGGTCGTTAAGGGAATTTGTAGAATATAGATTAATACCCTGTCAAACGAAGGAAACTTTCCGACCTTATGCAATTTAAATAGGTGATTATTAATAGAAGTTTCCCTGAGCTCTGCTCCTCATGCATGCATTGGTAATCTCAAACGATGTAAAACAAAATTCAAGCAAAATTTTTAACACTGTAATATAATTTCAAATATTATTAAGAAAATACGTATTGATTCTCATTTTTCACGTTTTTAATTACTCTTCCCACCAATCTAACTTGTGTTCCTTGGTATAATAGGAAGTTTTCCTTTGTAATTGAATATGATTTACATAAAAGCAATTATTAGCACTTTAGAATTTAAATTAGATCCAATTAAAGTAAAGGTATAAGTCTAAAACTTATGTTAACGAACTCCAATGGATTGAATTTTTACCATTACACTGAATCTTCAGTAAATATATTTATTTTCTTATTTATTTCACCACCAAAAACGGCAAAAAGGCTATTAGATTGGCTGTAACTTAGGTAAATAATTGCTAAAAGATACCACACAATAGCACAATAAGTTAAAAATAACAGGAAACAAAACTTTTTAAACGTAAGAAGGGGCGCTATAGATTGGACAAAATATTCAGATTGCATTTTAAGCAGGATTTGTAATTAGTGGCAGAGGAAAAGAGGTCCAGGGAAGGGATATTTGAAGCCATGGAGTTAAACAAGGAGAGGATTCAGTAGAACAGAGCATTGAGAGATGCAAAGACGGAATCGCGGAATGTGAAGCAGAGAGTTATATCGTAAAGGGGAGAGGAGGAACATGAAAACGGAAAATAGAGAGAATTACGTTGGACGGGAGAGTACCGTGAAAGATTCTATGCAGAAACATGAGATCAGATAAGACACGGCGGGTAGTTATGTTAGTGATCCTGAGGGAGGAAAGGATAACGTCACGGGCATAATATCTGAGTGTGGGGATTCGAAGGCGGCCTACAGCGAGAAAGAAGTTGACAGGACGGTTGGGCAAGTTTAGAGTAGTGGGGCAGGCTATAGACCTAACTGGTGAGCAGTATTCCAGTATGGGAGGAATACATCCGAAAAAACTGTTCTTAAAGCGGTGGAGTCGTATATACAGTACACTCCCGATTATCCGAGCTGATAATGGGGAGAGACGGTGCGTATAATCGGAAAACACGGATAACCCAAACTGTCACTTAAATGCCTTGTAATGTTCATAATTTAGGTAAAAAATACTAATATTTTTGCCGTCATTCTGTTATTTTAGAGTTCTTCCCGGACTCATTTTGAGCTTTCTTCACCAGTTTGCTATCTTTTTAGTGGCAATAGCGAGGTTGTACTCGTATTATTAATGCCCCATGTAAGGATTGGCTACGAAAACCACTCATCCTTGGCTTAGCGATCACGGACACAGAAAAGTGGTTTGTACGAATGATTCAAAACCACTCCTCGGCGTCGGAAACTACACTATCAGGCACCGCACCTCCTAGTCGCCTCTCGCAAAAGCTGCCCGGGTTGCAACTGCTGAGGGACGTGTATCAGTGATAACGGAACGCGGTCGCGCACTTCGAGGCTTGGAAAACCGGAACACGGTGCTCCCGTGAATGCAGCTAGCGCACGATTGCTTCCGTTTTACGAAGGGAACGCTAACGGAAATAATAAGCCCGGTGTATCCTAACATTAATGTAGTTGTTGCGATGATTTTGCGACCGATTTTATTTTTTTTTTTAAAAGAAGGCGGAAAAAATTGAGCGCGATTGAAAGTCATCCACGGATAATCCGTGACCCGGATAAACCGTAGCCGGATAATCGGGAGTCTTCTGTATAAACTTAAAAAACCCAAAATTACACCGCTCTCCCCTATATGCTGTGATGCTAAAGCATATTCTAATCATGCACGTATAATACGTAACCCGTAAAACTGTAGCCGGATAATCGGGGGTCTGCTGCATTTTGCGTTACGTAAAGAATTTAAAAAAGTTTTCCGTGGTACAACACCCTCCCTTACGTCTGTGTTAGGAGAAACAAGTGAAGTGTTCCTTGCGTTGTGTGCGTGCGATGGAGATATGACGAAGGTAAGACGGTGGGCGAATTGTGGTTTGGATGGCTGGTGGTTGAGCACACATCCGTCGGAGGCGCTGTTTGACTTTTGAAGCCTCGGCAAACAAGGTGGCGGAGGGCGCAAGGGAATGGGTTTGCGCTGTTTGCCGTGCCTTTGAGAGTGTTGTTTGAGGCAAGTATGAGATTTTCTTCTTGCTCGGACGCTCTTGCAAGGGAATCGCCGCAATCAAAGGAAGACGGTCTTCCTAGACGTGAGATGAAGGTGGCAATATATAACAGGAGAGTGGGCGGAAGCGTGCATCTACATATGGGCATTTGCAAGAAAATTTCAAATTTCTCTCTCAAATTAAAATTCAGGCTGGAAATATTTTATTTTGATGAATTAACTGCGTCATGATTAACCCTAAACCCATTATTCCTGAGACTTTATGTAGGGCTTTTAACTTGGTTTTTTCGCATTTTCCTTTTTACTTTGGCCTAAATAAGATGAATTTTTGGAAAAATATTATATTACTCATATTATATGATTTTCACAATGCTGCGTATACGCAACGCTTGGAAAACTTCGGTAAATAAATACAAAAAAAGTAATTTTAAAAACTAAGGTTACTTGTTTTATTTTTTATCTTGATTTGAACACTCGACATCTTCGACGGGAGTTAATCAGTATTCCTTTGGAGGAAATTCCCCATTCTGCCTTACAACGGACATAATGGGGCTATGTCATTTTTCCTAGGGTGTGTCCGGCCTAGGGTGTTTCTTAGGGCTGCCGGCCTCGGTGGCGCCGGGGTAAAGTCCCAGACTGCTAACCTAGAGGTCGCGGGTTCGAATCCAGCCTGGGTGGATTAACCACCATCCAGGGCATGGATGTTTGTGGTTGTTAATCAAGTTATTTGTAAGAGAGGAAAATGTTGTCCTAAATTCGCTTGTGAAATAAAGACGACATTATTATTATTATCATCGTATGTGCGCATCGATTTTTATGCCAAACGCCATCAGTCATAAGAATACAATTATATAAATGAAAATGTTAGTGGAAGTGACAGATTAAGAACTAGAGATGCTTTTAAAAAGTCAGTACATTGAATAAAAAATTATTCTGAGGTAGAAACTTGTTCTGAGAATTAGGATTCAATAATGTTGCGTTAACGCAACGCTGGGGACTAATGTGTTAAAGGCAGAGAAATTTGAAAATTTCAACTTCATGAAAATGTTCATGAATTATAGACTTAATGAATTTTCATGAAAATGTCAACATTCTCTCTCAAATAAAAATTCAGGCTGGAAATATTTTGTCTTCATAAATTTACTGCTAAATAATTAACGATTGGCTACTGCCGCGGGGTGTAATTTCACTTGTTTTCTTGCAAAAAATATACTAAACATATGAATGCAACACAGGCAAGAAAGTTTGGTAACAGGAGGAACAATCATGACGTCCTTCACCAGTTAATGGCATGCAATTTACAGAACTTCTTTGAAAATAATTTTTTTTTACGATTCGCCCATTTACAAACACCATGACCACTTACAAGGATACATCGCCAAAGTGATGTTCGGGATCCGGATGCGGATGTTATTTTCTGAAACTATATATGTTAGGTAGAAAAAGTGTCACGGCTATCTTCCGCATAGGCCCGGGTTCGAGAGATATTCGCATGTAAAGATTTCGCGCAGCATGACATCCCTTGAGTAATCGTCACCTCTTAACTATAGTCGTGGTGGCGCAGTCTAGGGGGCTAGTCCTCATACCTGTAGTTGGTGCCCCGGGTTCGAATCCCAGTATTGGCAATATCTTTCCTCTCTTCTAAATTTTGAAATCACTGTTACATTTTATCCCCATTCGTTCCATTTAGTTACTTCGCGATTTTTTAAATTTAATATCAATTTATGGATTTTAAACGAAACTCCGAATTGTGCCTTACCACGCGAATTAGAATTAGCGGGATATAAACTTCAGGTTAGGGGACTTACGCCCTAGACCGCAACGCCACGGCCGTAGTTGAGAGGGAGTGCTTACTCAAAGGATGTGATTTTGCACGAAATCTTTACAAGCGAATATCTATCGAACCCGGGCCTATGTGGAGGAAAGCCGTGACAATTTTTCTACCTTACCTATATAGTTTCAGATAATAACATCCGCATCCGGATCCCGAACATCACTTTGGCGATGTCTCCTTGTTAGTGTTATTTTCATTTTTTGCAGTCAATTCCCTTTTATGGTAATTTTTTTAATACTTTCAAAAAAATATTTTTATTTATTGGTCATACACGTTATTTCTAAGTTCCTTAACCTTCAACTACTTCCGCGGGGTGATGTTAGATCCCTGGGCTAGTTAATTTGTTGTTTACTTCCAGTATGATTCGGCAACATCGCTTAGCTGCTTACTTATCGCTTAACAGTACCAATGAATTTTCAGTTGACTCACTGGTTTCGAAGTTAACAGAGGTTTGCGTTGTTTACAACAACTCCGTTAATTTTTGTGGTATAAACAATTTGTTTTCGGCAAACTGCTAGCAATAGATGTGGCTTCTTTACATCAAACTTGCAAGTTATAGGAACGAAAACTACGGGAATGCCAAGCGCTCAAAGTTGGGCACCTTGATAATACGCGCAAAAAACGGGTACTTTTCTGAGAAAAAATGAAGTTCAGGAAATACTATTTAGCCGAAGAATTTTTAAAGTACATGATATAACGTAGAACTAAATTCTCTTTCGTATGCTTTTTATTGCATTGAAATCGATTGCTTCGTTTAGACGCTAGAGCTCCTCAAACTCGAGTATCTTGCTTTTTTTACAGTAGTAGCTTCAAGTCTACTCTCCCCCTCATCCTACCAAACTGGTTTTTGTCAGTCCATCTCACCCTCTTGAAGTGTAAACATTGTGCAAAGTTATCTGGGGACTCGGTATGTCACCGCGCCACTAATTGCGTTATAGATACCTCGTATTTTTGCATTGAAATAATTACCATTGTGAAGTGAAGTGGTGTATGCTATGTACCTTATTTTAGATTTTGTTATAATAATTGGATTATGAGATTGCAGAGAGATATGAGAGTGGAGAGAGATATTAATTGCATGCTGGTGATTGATCACCCCCTGCCAAACACCCTAGAGGTGGCTCGCAGGGTATTATGTAGATGTATACGTGACGTTTTTTGGACGGTGTGGTGTGCATGTGGGAGTCCAATTGCATGCTGCATGCTGGTGATTGGTCATCCCCTGCCAAACGCCCTAGAGGTGGCTCGCAGGGTATTATGTAGATGTAGATATAGATGAGATTCCAGGACCTGAATGAAGATAAAGTTAAATATGTCTATACGTTTCGACAGAAAAATGCAAGGGTTTTTATAAAACTATTAAAAGAATATTAGATATTGGAAAAAATCAAAGTATAACAATCTACAAATGTTGAAAAAAATTTAAACTTTCCAAGACGTATGGTGGTTTTGAAAAAATGTAAGTAGTAGTTAAGAAATTAAATATTAAATAATTTGGGAATCTGGTTACGTTCCCACGCAAGTACTAACGTTTAAAAAAAAAAACGCGCCTTTAGTTAAGGGTTAAATTTAATGAAATCAGTATTTGAAACATTAATTCAAAGCCTTATTAAAACTATTCTAATTATACTTAGGTTCACAGAGTTTTGAAGATGTTTTAAATCATTACACTTAAGAGGTTGACCTGGTAGTAATTCCGTCAAATGTTAATTTTGGGCACATTTAGAAGGTATTTCGATAATTAATTTTGGTTCTGTATATGATTACCACCTTCATAAATGCTATTGATCATGCATAACTAGGAATTTTGTATGTTTTACAAAAAGATAGTTTCCTTCATCAAAGAAAACGGAATGAATTGATTGCAATTCCTTACAGACCATTAGTATATTCATAATATACAAATTATTCCGTTTTAGAAATCCCAGTTAAGACGAATCGCAATGGTCAATTTTAACCGCATTTGAAAAAGGCCAGATTGGCGCCCATGCGATTCCACTCCACGTGACGTCACAGGGACCTAGTTTCTATACGAGTAGATAGGAGTTTTAAATCGTCTGAGATTACCAATGCATGCATGAGGCACAGAGCTCAGGGAAACATGTCTTAATAATCACCTATTAAAACTGCATAAGGTCGGAAAGTTTCCTTCGTTTGATAAGGTATTAACAATCCTTATTTAATCCAAGCGCTACCTGATAGCAGGGTACTCTGCTACCTGCTAGCAGCCTGCGTCGTATCAGCGCTCAAAGCCTCGCCCCAAGGTCATCTCACACGGCGACAGCGGGAACCAGAACGGCGTCACACGAGGTTTTCCCAGCATTCATACTTAGCCGTCGCGTTTTCGCGCGCTTCAAAATTTTCACTTTTCATTTAATCGCGAAAAATAGATAACGTCATTTAAAAATCTAAAAGCGTGAAATACGTACTCCGGGAGTGATAATCTTTCAATTTAGGCAATAAAAAAATAATAGGAAACCACCCTATTGTTAAGCAAGGATTCGTGTTTTTTTGTGTAAGAAGAGGTGCAAAGGTCCCTCCGTTCTCTCCTAAGCCCCTGTGCGACCTTGGATGAGTCGTAAACATGATAAGTGTTGTTCAAATAGATTGTCATATTCATGTTATCCAAATAGCTGTAACGGAGTAGATCATGAGGGCACAAATATTAGATATGCATTGGAATTTAAACGACCGTAGTCACCAACAAGGAGCTCTCACGCTGTATTGACCTTGTGATACCATTGACGGGTATGTGTTATGTTAATATACGCTCCTCGGTGATTCTAATCTAATTTAAGGTTAACATTTATCCTATGTTTAGGAAAGATACGAAATATCTATGCTTAAAACTTCAAAATAATATTAAATAATGAGATAAACAGCATCTGTCACTCCCATTGGAGCTAATATTGCATATTCGTGTACCTAAGTTTCCCATAATCAAACACCAATTTGAAATAGTCGGCGTACTACCGCCCTCACGTAGAGAAAATCAAGGTTCAGTTTTTCTGTGACGCAGCGTGCTGGAGACGTGACGTCGTCAATTCTCAAAGACGGGCTCTGAATGCTCGCTAGCAGCGGCGTCAATGCAACGCCGAACTGTGAAGGCACCCTAAGCCCCTCAGCGACCTTGGAGGAGTCGTAAACATCGCAGGCCTTTTCCAGCCGACCTCAGCTTGCCACATAATACAACTCGGAGTAGACCCCGTACCCGCACTAACATAAGTCCCCTTTGTTGTCTCATAGCTCTCACAAAGCCAGCCAAGTCGGGGTGGTCAGCGGACCGTGAAATAGGTAGCGGTCACTAGCTGCTGGTCAGCAGCGGTCCTGTAGGGACATTTACGAAGACATTTGTACACAAGTCAACTCGCAACTTATTGAAAATGTTCTTTAGTATCTTAACGACGACAACTACTTACCCTTCGTGATTCATTTTTTTCAATAGGGTGGTTTCCTATTTTTTTCATCGCATAAATCGAAACATTATTACTCCTGCACCTTCATGCATGCACTCTCTTCATGAATGAACGATATTTCGATTTTTTCTGAGCCGCTGTCTTTCCGATTTTCTTGATTGAAGAGCTTTCACGGCTCATGATGATTAAAAATAAGTCACATACGGGTGTATGCCGCGTGTAACAATGGAGATTGCCCCGACGTTTCGCGACCGATTGCTGGTCACTTCTTCAAGGGAATAATGTTGGGATTGGTTTTTTTGCTGCCTATTTATATTTCAGGTGGGAGGGGTGGGCGGAGGGTGTGGGGAGTTAATAATAATAATAATAATAATAAATTTATTGTTCTAGGACCTTGTCCTATGGAACATATCAAATTTAACAGTTAAGTCTCTGCAGTGAACAACATAGAAAAAGTGAAAATACAATTTAACAGTATCAATGACAAATATATTACAGTATTTTAATTACAATAATATTTTTCGAGTAAATAATCATAATTACAATCATATTTTAATTACAATCATATTTTTCGAGTTAATAAACAAACATTTTCAGTTTGAATTGATTAACCGAGGACCGAGTTAGGACCGGAGGGGGAAGATGACGAAATGTTGCGGATGACTGGGTTCCAAGTACTGCTGATTCTTAATCCGGTATCTCTATTGTAGTTGTTCTTGTTTTTCTTTATTTCTATGGCCTCGCGGATGAGTCGGGTTTTAAAATGTTTTATTTTTAAGTTTTATTTAATGTTTATAAAACATTTTAAAACCCAACTCATCCGCGAGGCCATAGAAATAAAGAAAAACAAGAACAACTACAATAGAGATACCGGATTAAGAATCAGCAATACTTGGAACCCAGTCATCCGCAACATTTCGTCATCTTCCCCCTCCAGTCCCAACTCCCCACACCCTCCGCCCCCCCTCCCACCTGAAATATATAAAAGGCAGCAAAAAAAAAAAACAATCTCAACATTATTCGCTTGAAAAAGTGACCAGCAGTCGGTCGCGAAACGTCGGGGCTGTCTTTCCGATGTTGTTAGGAAAAATAAAATAAGGGCCATTTCATCTCAAATCAGGCAGATAGTGCAAAATCATGTCAGGTGACCATCACCGATTTCTCTGAAATTTATATATGTGAAAGCAGTATCCTTATGATGAATAATGATGCCTTTACCTCTGCTCAGAACTGAACCGTCATAAAGTTACCGCCCCTTGAACATTGCAGTGTCAGGCCTCAGAGTAAAAAATGAAAAATCACATAAATGCTGATTACTAAGGAACCATGGCTTATAAAGCAGTGGTTATTGTTTTATTTTGAAGAGAATTCATTTATGCACATTCTGGCATAACTTGCAAGTCATTTGAAGCAATAATAAACAAATAGGACTTGTTTAAACAATAAAAATTTGTCATTATTTAACAATTTATTACTAAAAAATTTGCTTCAAATGACTTTTAAGTTATGCCAGAATGTGCATAAATGAATTCTCTTCAAAATAAAACAATAACCACTGCTTTATAAGCCATGGTTCCTTAGTAATCAGCATTTATGTGATTTTTCATTTTTTACTCTGAGGCCTGACACTGCAATGTTCAAGGGGCGGTAACTTTATGACGGTTCAGTTCTGAGCAGAGGTAAAGGCATCATTATTCATCATAAGGATACTGCTTTCACATATATAAATTTCAGAGAAATCGGTGACGGTCACCTGACACCCTTCTGCCTGATTTGAGATGAAATCCCCCATAAGTAATTTATAACAGGAGCTAAACTCAACGTGGAAATTAAATCAGTGTCGGAACTACTTCGGGTCAAAACGAAAATTAACCTGAGGGACGAAACGAATCGGAGATAACTGTTCGCACCGGAGGGACCACGTGCTTCACCTTCGAAAGGTTTAGCTTAGACCAGTAACGGATACAGAAATTACTCAAGGGGGGGCGCAGAAGATATTTTGAGGTACCTATAGTTATCGCAGTGAAAAATAATCAAGTTATCACGCCTAACCGGCAATCGGAAGATTCGGGTTCGTATCCCTGCTAAGTCAAATATTTTTTCATGGCGAACTTCATCCTTTGGTGTATTTAACTTTGCACCCGTGCGCGTGACTGCGCACCAAGTCACTTGTTCCTGCAGTGCTTTAATTGCTTGCTAATTAAGACTTCCATTCAACGTTCTGGGAATGAGTTTGTCCTATATCGGTATCACATGGGCGCGCACGGTTTGAAACTACGAACTCATCATCATCATCATCATTGGTCAACAATCCTAGGATTGGTTTGACGCAGCTCTCCACTCAGTTCTCCTATCAGCTAATCTTTTCACACCTACGTATTTCTTATCTTTCACATCTCTCTTTTACTTGTTCCATATATTTTGTTCGAGGTCTTCCTTATCCATTCTTGCCTTCCACTTG
Organism: Ischnura elegans; assembly: GCF_921293095.1. Lineage (NCBI taxonomy): Eukaryota > Metazoa > Arthropoda > Insecta > Odonata > Coenagrionidae > Ischnura > Ischnura elegans. The sequence goes on from NW_025791659.1 coordinate 10,468,492, forward strand.
TCCTTCGACGATTGTCTTCATCATGCCATCATGTCTCAGGATGTGGCCTACAAGGTTGTTCCGTCTTCTTATTAAGGTTTTCATGAGGCTTCTCTTCTCTCCTACCCTTCTTAGCACTTCCTCGTTACTAACTCGGTCAATCCATTTGATTTTCATCATTCTTCTGTAGCACCACATTTCAAAGGCCTCTATCCTTGCTTTCTCCGCTGCGGTCATTGTCCATGCCTCACTTCCGTATAGGAGCATACTCCTGATGTAGGTTCTTATGTATTGTTTCTTTACTTCCATATTTAAGTTTCCCGCTGTAAGCAGGTCTCTCTTTTGGTGGAATCCTCTCTTCGCCTGGGCTATTCTGCTGATAATTTCTTCCTTTCTTCTCCCGTCACTATTTATCTTCTTGTTCCGTCTTCTTATTAAGGTTTTCATGAGGCTTCTCTTCTCTACTACCCTGAAGTAACAACTCGTAAAGATGACCATCACGGATTTCCCAGTACCATTAACCCATTACTTTGTTTACTCACAACATTGTGAGTAGCAAAAAATGCTGCTAAACTGCCATCAGGAGACTACGTAGCCAAATTTGAAAGCGATATTGACGAGCTGCTTTCGCTCAGAGAGAAGCCGTGTGGTCTACCAGATAATTTGATCGTTGCGTAAACGCAACATTATTTACAGCGTCTACATTTTTCCCTGAAACGATATAGGTGAATGGCAAAAATAAAAACGATGAATAACGAAACTTAGAACCAAGATAAAACACTACCGATACTAAGTCTCCTCAAGAAATCTTGTTGAAAAATCATTTACAATTTATAGCTATTCAATAGCCCAGTTTCCTTCATCAAAGACAACGAAATGTATTAAATGCGATCCCTAACCCACCATAAGTGTATTCATAATGTACAAACTATTTGGTTTTAGAAATACCGGTTTAGACGAATGGCAATGGTCCATTTTTATTCTCATTTGAAAAGGGCCAGATTGACGCCCATGCAATGCCACACCACGTGACGTCACAGGGACCTAGTTTCTACACGAGAGGATAGGAGTTATACATCGTTTGAGGTTACCAATGCATGCAAGAGGCACAGAGCTCAGGGAAACATGTCTTAATAATCACTTATTAAAACTGGCTAAGGTCGGAAAGTTTTCTTCGTTTGATTAGTTAATAATAAACCTTATATAAGCCAAGCGCTACCAGATAGCATGGTACTCAGCTACCCGCTAGAATCCTGCGTCGTATCAGCGCTCAGAGCCTCTCCAAGGTCACCTGACAAGGCGGGAGGGGGAACCAGAAATACGTCACACGGACTCTTTCGCATGATTCCTACTTAGCCGTCTCGTTTTCGCGCGCTTGATATTTTTCACTTTTCGATCAATCGCGAAAAATAGATATCGTCATTAAAAAATCTAAAAGCGTGAATCACGTACTCCAGGAGTAATAATCTTTCGACTTAGGCAATAAAAAAATATTAGGAAACCACCCTATTCCTTGAAAAAGGCAAATTTTGAGTTAAAAAAATAAAATTATATTTATGAAAATTTTTGTGGATATGAAATGATAAAAACAAGAGATATTTCTAAAAGTCAGTAAAATGAAGAAAAAATTAATCTGAAGTAAAGATTTTTTTCTGAGATTTACGATTCAATAATGTTGCGTTTACGCAAAGCTGGGGATTAATTGGTTAATACCCAATAAAACGAAGGAAAATTTCCGACCAATGGCAATTGTTTTAGGTGATTATTAAGAGATGTTTCCCTGAGCTCTGTGCCTCATGCATGCATTGGTAATCTCTAACGATGTAACACTCCTGCCTACTATATTAGTTTATCCATAATATACAAATTATTTGGTTTTAGAAATTCCAGTTTAGACTTATGGCAATGGTCAATTTTATCCTCATTTGAAAAGGCCAGATTGGCGCCCATGCGATGCCACTCCACGTGACGTCACAGGGATCTAGTTTCTATATGAGTAGCCAGGAGTGTTGCATCGTCAGAGATTACCAATGCGTGCATGAGGCACAGAGCTCAGGGATAAATATCTTGATAATCACCTATTACAATTGCCAATTGTCGGAAAGTTTCCTTCGTTTTATAGGGTATTAATAATGTTTGCATCGTAGCGGTCGTCATAGCGTCTCACCAAGGTGGCCTCACACGGTGGCAGCCGGAAACAGAATGACGTCAACCAGGCTTTTCCCATCGTTCATACTTAGCCGCCGCGTTTTCGCGTGCTTGAAAATTTTTATTTTTCATGAAATCGCTTTTAAGTCATTTAAAAATCTAAAAGCGTGAATTACGTACTGCATTAGTATAAAAATATTTCGATTTGTGCATTAGAAAAGTATTAGGAAACAATGCTATTCTTATCCATAACGGTAATCACATAAGGTTATCCTGGAATGTTGTAAAAAAAATCCCTGAAAAAAAACTTGAATTTTGCTTCAATTTTTCTGCTTTTTATTGGTTTTTCACCCTTTTACTTTCCATTTATGAGGGGTTTCGGCCTATTTGCATGGCGCGATGCATATGTTTGAATATGCATATCCATCCAGCCATTCCCATTTTGGCTTCAGGCGTGTGGATGCGTTCCTTACTTCCGAGGCGTCTAGAATTATTCCAGGACCCTAAAAGAGGAGGTGCGCGGACGAGATCTTAGAGACGGGGGTGTAGTTTGGACGAGGGGGGTTTTAGAGAGCCTGGGGGGGGGAGGGGTGGTTGGTTCCCTTCGCCGACCCTTAAAGACGCGGCACACGGATCGGGGGAAAAGGGTTAGGGTACGCTGTTAATGGCCTCAGGGTTCCCCAAGTAAGGATGCATTGGAAGGACGAGCAAAGTGCATTAAGATGTAAGGCTTCCATGAACTCCCACGGGAGATTTCGCCAGGAGAGAAAAAAGGAGAAATATTTCCCCACGAACCCTAGGGTAAGGGTCTTCTGGAGGAGGGGAAGAGTTAGGGTTAGGGGTACGTGGGAAGGGTATGATGTTGGCTGGTCTGATTCACAAGCCAGGGTTAAGGGTTGGTTAAAGTTATAGCTTGTATGAGAATTATATATGTCGATGGCTAAGTTATAACAACACGTATCTCTACAAAAGCAACTTTTTAAGAAGAGCAAAAGAAACGATCTTCTATATTACTTCCACTGTATAGATACCTTTTTCTCAACTTATACGCAACCAAACTCTACAAATGAGGTACCAAAATGCACAGAATTTATCAGAGAACGTGCGACGCTATATCTTACTTCCTAAACATTGCTATTGTTTCCTAAAATTGGTTTTTAAATAATTTAAAAAAAACGGTAAATATTCCTGACGTTAACGGCGCACAAACTGATACATTTGTTCGTTTGCAACAATATCTCAAATTCTTTCAATGATTTTTCATCAAAATGCGGCTGATTCCACATTCAAGTCTCCTGTTGATACGTAAGTATGAGTCATGATGTGCGTTTAACAGAGGATAGTGTAATTACTTCCAATGTTGTGTTTAAAGGGGTCCTCTGACCTCAATTTGTACATGAACATTCCAATTAAATCCGTACATAAGACCATGCCTTTTTTTCTACATTTTAAAATTAGAAACGCGCCTATCATCCCTCTGTGGACCTGCATTGCAAAGAGCGGGGGAAGCCCTCGCTGGGAGAGGGCGCAGCACGCTTGTATGTTTTTAATTGTACACTGAAATTAAAAATCAAATTTAAATAAGACTGAAACAGAAGTATGCATTTGCAAACGAAGAGTTGTTTTTTGCTCGAATTTTATATTTTAAATGCCATTACACTTTGTAATTGCCAAGATACCTACCTGTCTCCGACTGGGCAAATATTGAGATATCATCATCATCATAGAGAGCATCCCCCGAGTTACGTATGTCTCGACTTACGTAAATCCGTACTTACGTAAGCGATAACCGTATTTCAAATGATTACGTTAATTTTCGAATGCGAGCGCGAAGAAGTAGATATTCGCTCGTACAACCTATGGTAGATAAAATATCGAATAGTTATAGAGTTTTTTACGTGCTAAAAATAACAAAGTGACCCATTTTTGTCATTCCTCGAAGGAATTTTCATTAGTTTCTGTAGAAAAATCGCTTATAACTTCCAAGTCAGCAATCAACGTGAAAATTTGCAGTTCTAGCGATGGATGTGGTGGCGTATGTGGTTGCGCTCATTCCTGTACGATACAACTTGTTATACAGCAATCTCTGAAGCGCCAACGCAAAGGTTCGACTTACGTAAATTTCGACTTACGCATAGTCTGCCGGAACGCATCTCTTACGTAACTCGGGGGAACTTCTTGTTAGCACTTAGCCATCGATATGCTCGATACTTCGATTGATCTTGATCAGTGTATCGAAGTATCGTAATCAGTACAGTAGATTCCAGTTTAATGGGACATATTGGGACTTGTGCACCTTGCCCCAACTAAGCGGCTGCCCCAATTAGGCGAGCAATCCTGTATATGGGCTTAAACAAATGTTGAAATGATGGAAAGAAGACTAAAGAATGTTTATAATGCATCATAAGTTTTTTTAACTATTAATTTGATTAATAAATCAGCGAGCTTAGTTATTTTATTATCATTTTTAAGAATTATAACAATTTAGTTGAAAATATTTATCGCAGCCTCGGGTGACGCTGAATGAATGTCTTTTACTAGCAGTAAGTCCTAGTAAAGAAAAGTCCTATCCCCTTGCGGATAGTATAATAACAAGAGCTTTCAAAATAGGGTAAGAATAGGAACATTTGTGAAAAATAAAAGTAAATCAAAGGAGGAAAAAAAATAGTATTCTCAAAAAAAAATTAACTTCGTCGCGAGTATAGTGTCTATGTCGCCGACTCATGGCCCAATAAAGCGGCATGCTGTCCCAATTAAGCGGAGAATACTCTGGGATATTCCTCTATTGGGTTCTGTTCTTCAAGATCTGCCCCAGTTAAGCGGCTGCCCCAAGTAACCGGTGGACCCATTAAACGGAATCTACTGTATTTAGGTTAATCGAATTGTAATGGCTCAATATACGTAAAGGTACGGTATATAGTTCGATTGATCGTAATGAGCATATCGATTGATAGATCATAATGGTTCAATTGATATATGCAGAAGGTCGATAGTTAGATTTTTCCCGATTAATCAATATGCTCTTGTTGCCTAAATTTTAAAGGCATATAGAGGGTGTCCCATTTATCTTGACCACCCGAAATAACTTTTTGTCCAGATGCAAATTCAAAAATGTGTCAAGTAAATGTTCATTAGCCATCTGGGGGACATTAATCAGCATGATTGCCTTCCTTGAAGCTTTGTCATTTGCAACGATATGAACAGCGGTATGTCTTTTTTAAATGGCACCGTATATTTTTTATTCGGCAATTGATTTCCTCCACTTAAAAAAGACATACCGCTGTTCACATCTTTGTGAAAAGTGAAAGTTTTCAAGCGCGCGAAAACGCGACGGCTAAGTATGAATGCTGGGAAGAGCCCGTGTGACGTCGTTCTGGTTCCGATTGCCGCCGTGTGAGGTGACCTTGGGGCAAGGGTATGTGCGCTGTTGCGATGCAGGCTGCTAGCAGGTAGCAGAGTACCCTGTTAGCAGGTAAAGCTTGGCTTAAATAAGTATTATTGATACCTTCTCAAACGAAGGAAACTTTCCGACCTTAGGCAATTTTAATGGGTGCTTATTAAGAGACGTTTCCCTAAGCTCTCTGCCTCATGCATGCATTGGTAATCTCAAATGATGTAAAACTCCTGTTGGCTCGAATAGAAACTAGGTCCCTGTGACGACACGTGGAGTGGCATCGCATTGGCGCCAATCTGGCCTTTTTCAAATGAGGATTAAATTGACCATTAGCATTCGTCTAAACTGGGATTTCTAAAACCAAATAATTTTCACATTATAAATACACTAATGGTGGGTAATGAATCGCATCCAATGCATTTCGTTTTCCTTTATGAAGGAAACTACCCTAGTTTTGGGGACGATGAATTCTAAGTTGAACACATGACTAAAAATTCAATTTGAAACCTCTGCAAACGGTGCAATTTCTCAAATCGCATAACTGGAGGACAAAATTTGGAGATAATGTTTTCAACGACAATAAGAAATAGAGAGGCAACTTTTTCGAGGTCATTTTTTAAATCCCTCGACAGAGCAAACATACGTATTAAAATAACCGTAACATAAGGAACGAAAAAAGTTAAATAGGTCATATCTTTGACATTAATGATAGGTGTAATTTTGTTTGCTTGATAAAGAATCTCAAATAATTGAAACAAAATTTATATGTCTTTTGTAGGGGTGTTTATGCTTTGTAATAGTGTATTCAAGACAGCTTTTTTAAGACTTCTTACATCGCAGAGGTATTGAGAGGCGTGGTGCGATTTGGGAGCGACCGCCATTTTATATGAAATCATTTCCACTGCCTGAACACGTGATCATACCACAATATTAACAGCACTATATGGAGTATGTTTCTCTATGGAAGCGAGGCTTGGACGTTGACAGCAGCAGAGAAGTCAAGAGTGGAAGCATTCGAAATGTGGTGATACCGAAGAATGATGAAAATAAAATGGAATGACCGTGTGAGTAACCAGGAAGTGCTGAGGAGAGTAGGAGGAAAGAGAAGCCTCCTAAAATCGTTAAGCAGAAGAAGGGACAACTTAGTTGGCCACAATTTGAGACACGATGGCCTGATGAAGACAATCGTAGAAGGACAAGTGGAGTGAGTGAGTTATATAGGACAGGTTATAAAGGATGTAAAAGAGAATAAATATGTAGCTATGAAGAGATTAGCGGATAGGAGAGAGAAATGGAGAGCTGCGTCAAACCAATCTTAGGATTGTTGACTAATGATGATGATATGAAACACAATATACTTTATAAATATGATACGTAGCTAAAACTATGTAAATACAACTTCTTTATTTGTCAACATTCCTGTGAAAAGACGAAAGAAAAAGCAGAGTAGACACTTATTTTCTTAATACCTACGTAACTGACCATTCACTACATTGGTATCCACAATTTAAGTGCAGTGTGCTTGGTGATGCAGGTAGTTTTAAATGCAACCTTTAGATTCCATTTATATTTAATACGTTGGTTTCTAGGACGGTGGTGCGATTCAGGAAGCGGTGCGATTCAGGAAGCGGTGCGATTCAGGAAGCGGTGCGATTTAGGCAACTCTACCCTAGAAGAATATTTTTAAGTCCACGAGGAGTATTGCGTCATAAATTATCATGCAAATGTACGAAGAAGATATATTGCTGTATAAAATTCTAGTACTACAGTAAAGAGGATTGAAAAAATTAAAAATGTTCTCGAATTCACGTTTTGTTGTTACAACAACATTTTCTCCATTGTCATGACAACTAAAGACGTCGTGAAAAAACAAATATAGAAAATAAAGCTGCTTACGAGTAAAGGGTACCAACCTGAACTTAATGACTTAACTTAACTTAGGGCCTTATTTAGATAAAATATATTATTTACTTCTACCACATACCTTGCTGCGAATCATTCAGGGCAAGTGCACATTTTTAAATTAGAAATGGTCTAATGGTCGTAAGTTGGTACCCTTGACTGATAAGATTTGTCTTGCATCTGGAAGGATTTGAACCACGAGGTGTCGTATTTTTATGAAAAACTTTTTAAGAATTCATTCAGCAAAATCAGATTGATTAGTTATTAAAAATATTTTTACTCGCGTATTTTTTTAAATCCATAAAGAGTACTAAAGGATGTATTAACCTAAGAAATACAAAAGTAGAATTTTACTTCTAAGCCTGCCAGGTGTATCACGTGATGTATAACCATCCTAAATACGAATCAAATAAACTGCTATCAAAAAGTCTAGTACAAGAAACTTTGATATACCTAGGCCGACGACTGAAATATATAGACAGTCATATCAATACTTGGGGCCAAAATTATATAGTATGTTGCCAAAAAATGTAGCAAAGAAGGAGAACAGATGGGGTTTTATATCCGCAGATAAAGAATGGCTTATGCAATATGAGGAAGTAGAGTTTCTGCTAAGAAAGGTGTCGTAAACGTTTTCAAATAAAGGTATATTTTATGTAATTCTTATGCGATATGAGAGAAAGTGTGTTATGAAAACGTGTGTTTAAAAAAAAGCTATCCACTATGTGTAAATTACTGTAAATTCACAATCGAATGCAATTGTCAAGAAAACAAATCATTCAATTAAACGAAATAAATGTATTTTTCATTTATGTTAGCGCCAGTCATGTTCTCAATAGTGTATGATGGTAACCCCAAAACCTTTCCACAAAGGGGTACCTATATATTACACAATTATTACAGGGTTTTTTATTTTTCTCTATGTAATGTATTAAATATGAGTGGAATAAAATTATATTATTATTATTGTGAAATTTAAAAAAAAATGTTTGTTGAATAAGACATAGCAACATTAAAATTCAATAACACATTCTTAATTACGTGGTATTCTATTATGTTTCTCGATTTTTTAAATATTTTGTGGTATTAGTAAAACTTAACTTACTAAGTAAAAAAAGTAAACCACATCAATACACTTATTATACAAGGCAAGTGATTATTGTATTTCCTTTTGTAGGAAATGGTTTAATCTTCAAGTTGGCACCCTTGACTGTTACGCAGACATGTCTGCCGTCTGGAAGGATTTGGACGCATAGATGTGTGTGTGTGTTGTTATTTCTTTCCTGGGAAAAGGGTCTCAGGGTACACTATGCAGGAGTAGGGGAGCAGAACCCTAGGGGTTAGGGGTATGCAGTATAGGGAGTGAAATGATATGTAAAAGGGGGAGACGGGGTTCCTCTTAGGGGTCGGGGGTATTTTCTGGCCCCTAGCACTCTACGAACGGGAAAGGGTTTTAGGGATTCGCCAAAGGGATTGATGTTAGGGTCGAGAGATCCCTGAATGTACCCTGGAACGGTTCCAAGAACCTTTGATTCCATGAATCCCTGAAGTGTTGGCTTACGAATGTAAACGACGATTTCTGGAGAATTAATATCGTCCGACATTCTCGCTTCTGTATCGCTTTTTGGAGCAATATAGCCAGCTGAATCACCTCCAGGTAGCAAGTAATATGTCATTTCTATAATGTAAGTACGAAAGGAATACGGAAAGCATTTTATGGGTTTGATCGAAATGTAACGACAATAGGCATGATTACGCATACGATGTATTAAGTTGATGCACAAAGATCTTTGACGATTGATACATATTGATACAAAAATTCAGTGAATCATCACTGATGTTTTAATTGGTCCAGCGCTTTCTTATTTTTGATATATTCTATAAATCCGGGGAACCTGAAAACCCGCATATCTGGTCTTTTTTTTATCACTATGCGTCCTTAAAAGAAATTAGCTAGTACATGTCGATGATTTCGTTATGTTGTTCTCTTCAGACAAATTTGTACTTTACGCCAAATTTATCGCAAAATACATCGATGTAAACGCCCTCATAACGTTTTTATTAAGAAAATGTTGTGTTTAACTTAAAATGTTTTTACAAAAAAACGTCGATGACGTTTCTGTTATTATTGTTTTTTTAATGATATTCGTACCGTCTATTGTACTAATTTCGTGTGTTTTGGAGTCGCTTTTAGGGTGATGAGTTTGATTAAATCACATTTTTAGGACCCATTTTTATACTATTCACATATTTAATCCACTTTAATTGACCCATCTCCTCATCATCATCATCATCATCACTGGTCAACAATCCCAGGATTGGTTTGACGCAGCTCTCCACTCAATTCTCCTATCAGCTAATATTTTAACACCTACGTATTTCTTCTCTTTCACATCTCTCTTTACTTGTTCCATATATTTTGTTCGAGGTCTTCCTTTTCCATTCTTGACATCCACTTGTCCTTCGACGATTGTCTTCATAAGGCCATCATGTCTCAAGTTCGATTGCTACTTTTTCTTCCGATTTCTTCTGATTCGGATAGATAGCTACTTTTTTGAAACGGCTCTATAACAATAGGGTGGTTTCCTATTATTTTTTTATTGCCTATATCGAAAGATTATTACTCCTGGAGTACGTATTTCACGCTTTTAGATTTTTAAATGACGATATTTATTTTTCGCGATTAAATGAAAAGTGAAAATTTTCAAGCGCGCGAAAACGCGACGCTTAAGTATGAATGTCGGGAAGTCTCTCCGCGTGACGTATTTTTGGTTCCCCCTCCCGCCCTGCGAGGTGACCTTGAGGCGAGGCTTAGCGCTGATACGACGCAGGCTGCTAGCGGCTAGCCTAGTACCCTGCTGGCTGGTAGCGCTTGGCTTAAATAAGGATTATTAATAACTTATCAAACGAGGAAAACTTTCCGACCTTAGCCAGTTTTAATAAGTGATTGTTAAGACATGTTTCCCTGAGCTCTGCGCCTCATGCATGCAATGGTAACCTCAGACGACGTATAACTCCTATCTTCTCGTATAGAAACTAGGTCCCTGTGACGTCACGTGGAGTGGCATCGCATGGGCGCCAATCTGGCCCTTTTCAAATGAGGATAAAAATGGACCATTGCCATTCGTCTAACCCGGTATTTCTAAAACAAAATAATTTGTATATTATGAATACACTAATGTTGGGTAACGAATCGCAATCAATGCCTATCGTTTTCTTTGATGAAGGAAACCACCCTATTGTCTCTATTCAATAGATTCGATGATGCAGCCACGTAAAATTCTGATAATTTCTTCGAAAAAATTTCACCGGAAAGGTTTTCAAAGGAGAAAAAATTCACATGGTCAGAAAGTTTCCATCGTTGGATAGGGTGTTAGTAATCCTTATTTAAGTCGAGCGCGACCTGCCAGCAGCCCGCATTGTAGCGGCGCTCAGAGCCTCGCACCAAGATGGCCTCAAACGGTGGAAACCGGAACCAGAATGACGACACACGGACTTTTCCCAGCATTCATGCATAGCCGTCGCGTTTTCGCGTGTTTGAAAGCTTCCACTTTTCGTTGAATAGCGGAAAATACATATTGTCATTTGAAAATGTAGAAGCTTGAATTGCGTACTCGAGGAGTAATAATCTTTCGGTTTAGCAATTTAAAAAAATGATAGAAAACCACCCTATCAATGAAGGTAAGGCTATTTTGTAGTAAGGGGTTGGGGTAGGCCTTGGGATGGCTTGCATTGGGTAAACGAAAAAGACCGGGGAAGATGTATCTGGGGGTAGCTTATAGCTAGCTTCAGACTCCGATTGTTGAAGAAGATGGTGAGATTGCCCACCCGATGTTTAGTTGACAGCTTAAAAAATAGGTACGCCTTTTCTCCTAAATTAGCTTTTTTAATGTAATACGCGTTCTCCGGCGTTGAATTGTACCTAATGTTAGCAAGATATGCGGAAACCCGGGTCATAGCAGAAACGTTTCTCGGGTTTTCCTCCGGTTGATTTCGTCCATGTCTACCGACGTTTCGAGCAGCTACTTGCTGATCATCGTCAGGGGATCTGATCAGCAAGTCGCGGATCGAAACGTCGGTAGACATGGACGACATCAACCGGTGGAAAACCCGAGAAACTTTAATGCATCTAATACGCCGGGAAAACCGGGTCATAGCATTTCAAATTAAGGATGGAATATAACTAAGTATTTTTATTTTTTTACATGAAACAGTTTCACAGAGTAACGCCGGAGGCTGTGTCTTAGCATATTAATGTTAAATTCAGCTTGATTAGTCATTTTAAATCAGTAACACGTGCGCAACTGATATATGTACGTCGTGCATAATGGTCTTCATCTGAGGTCGAGTATCCACGTATCTCGCCTTTCGTATGCTGATTCCACCTGCTTTGACCTCTGATTCATTCTCACACCCTGGGATATCCTCGCACCGAGAACTCAAACGGCACGTAACAGGGGCGGAGGAGGGTTTTAAAGGGTCCCAGACGCGAAATCCGAACCCTAGTGCGCCCGAGACAAAGGGATCGCCCCGGATTTATACATTAGTCCCGCAGGATTGCCAACGCGACAGATTTTACGACCTTGTGCGCAATGCGTTTAACCTCAAATTGAGCGAACGGTTGGGATTGCGAGAAAACGACGGTAATAAATGGAGTCGGACAAAACTGCATAAAAGTCTTATTTATTCCTAAGTTAAAAATAACTATGTACACGTATCCTCAGATGAAAAGTTAAGAAACTTTTTTTTCATATAGAAAACGTTACATTACGATATTCATTCACTTTTCTACACCTCAGGAATTGAAATCTTTCATTCGGCCATTTAAATAAAAGGAAGAATGGGTAAAAAACGGATTCAACGGATTCGAAGAAGCAGCAATATAAAATTCTGATGTTGTCTTCGAGGAAATTTCAACGTCTACTTTTCTCATTCAGCTTCCGTGAAATGTGTGCGTCAGGAACCTACATGCGAGTTAATTTTGTGAAAAACGTGTTCCTTTCAAGACAGCATTGACTAAAATGTATGCATCTCTAAAGTTTGAGTGTAAAACAGGCTTCCAATCAATACGTATCGAGTCGGACTACGTGCGTATCTTTGTCCGCCATGAGTCGGCCAAACACTTCTTATCTCTAAACTTATAGAACTTCCTAGATGCTCATCTCGAGCGAGAGTGATGGCGTATAAAGTACACCAATCTCCGAAAACTAGGATTTCAACATTGCCTGCATATTCTGGTGTATATCGGGTGGTTACCTATCATTTTTTTATTGCCTAAATCGAAAGATTATTTACTCCTCGAGTACGTATTTCACGCTTTTAGATTTTTAAATGACGATATCTATTTTTCGCAATTAAAAGGAAAGCGAAAATTTTTAAGCGCGCGAAAACGCGACGCGTAAGTATGAATGCCGGGAAATCTCTCCGTGTGACGTATTTCTGGTTCCCGCTGCAGCCCTGTGAGGTGACCTTGAGGCGAGGCTTAGCGCAGGCTGCTAGCGGGTAGCTGAGTACCCTGCTGGCTGGTAGCGCTTGACTTAAATAAGGATTATTAATACCTAATACAACAAAGAAAACTTTCCGACCTTAGTCAGTTTTAATAAGTGATTATTATGAGATGTTTCCCTGAGCTCTGTGCCTCATACATGCATTGGTAATCTCAGACGATGTATAACTCCTATCTTCTCGTATAGAAACTAGGTCCCTGTGACGTCACGTGGAGTGGCATCGCATGGGCGCCAATCTGGCATTTTTCAAATGAGGTGAAAATTGACCGTGGCCATTCGTCTAAACTGGGATTTGTAAAACCAAATGATTTGTATATTATGAATACACTAATGGTGGGTAACGAATCGCAATCAATGCCTTTCGTTTTCTTTCATGAAGGAAACTACCCTATTGGCCTCTAGTACTCGTACAATGAATGCACTTTGACCGTCTGCAATAAGAATGAGGACTCGGGGAAGCCGTGCTAGGGTACAACACACAGAGGCCGGGAACCAAGTCAGAGACTTATAGGCCCGATCACCCAGGGAGGGGTTTGGACAGTAAGGAAAAAGGAAAGAGGCACCGCCGCGATAGGAGCCCGACGACGCCTCTGGGGTAGGATACGTTCGGAAGGGATGGGACGGGGAAAAACACCTTAACGCTTCGTTAAGTTTTGGCGACAGCAGTTTCGCTGACATTGCAGTCAGCGTCTTCAGGTCGAAGGTGAAGTAACTCGGAAAATTTTAAAACGCAACGGACGCGGTGAAAACCCGAAGAGAATGCAGAGATCACCTAATCAACGCCGCGAACATTTTCGAACCTACAATTTAAAAAGCTATTTGTAATGCGAAGATGTTGCTCTCACTAAAAAAAACACAATGAAATGTACCAATCAATAGGGTGGTCTCCTGTTGTTTTTTTTATTGCCTATATCGAAAGATTATCACTCCTGGAGAACGAATTTCACGCTTTTAGATTTTTAAATGACGATATCTATCTTTCGCGATTTAATGAAAAGTGAAAATTTTCAAGCGCGCGAAAACGCGACTGCTAAGCATGTCTACGGGTAAGATGAATGCCGGGCAAACTTCGTGTGACGTCGTTCTGGTTCCCCCTCCCGCCTTGTGAGGTGACCTTGGGGCGAGGCTTGAGCTCTGATACGACGCACGATGCTAGCAGGTAGCAGAGTACCCTGCTAGATGGTAGCGCTTGGCTAAAATAAGGATTATTAATACCTTATCAAACGAAGAAAACTTTTCGACCTCAGCCAGTTTTAATAGGTGACTATTAAGAGATGTTTCCCTGAGCTCTGTGCCTCATGCATGCATTGGTAATCTCAGACGATGTATAACTCCTATCCTCTTGTGTAGAAACTTGGTCACTGTGACGTCACGTGGAGGGGCATCGCATGGGCGCCAATCTGGCCTTTTTCAAATGCGGTTAAAATTGACCATTGCCATTCGTCTAAACTGGGATTTCCAAACCCAAATAATATGTATACATATTATGGATACACTAATGGTGGGTAACGAATCGCAATCAATGCCTTTCGTTTTCTTTGATGAAGGAAACTACCCTATTATACATCCCGTGAAGAGATCGAGAAGGTGATGGTTTCGCCGTTTTCATAGTTTTTCGAGTGTTCGTCTTCACTGTATGGCCCATAGGTGCGAAACCATTACCTTTAACACTTTCAGTGTCGCCTGCTAATTGCAATGTCCTACTGAAAAATCCGGCCATTTTTACTATATTCGTACATTTTTTAAAACATTAGCATCAAAAATATATTTATATCGATGTGTATTGCAATAAAAGTGGAATTTGTTCTTCTTAGTTTGGAGTTGAATAACATTTATTGCTAATTTTTAAATATATAATTTAACAACGAAAACCTACTGTTTTTGAAAAATAAAAAAGTTGCAACATATGATGTACCGCCGTAACATTCATAAAAAATTTTATTACGCTCAATTTGAATTATTTAAACCCTGGAAATCATAAAAAAGCATTGTTCCAAGCAAAGAATTATAAATCCTGGATGACAAGAAGAGTCACTGCACCCTCAACGAACGGTTCTTTCAGCAAAAGAATTTTCACACCAAGTGGCCTAAGATGAGGATGCCGGTAGCTATGGAGGACTTTTCGTCCTCAAGACATTAAGTGAACTCTTTTTCCATCGAGCAGTTGATTTTTGAAAAAACAGAACCACTAAGCAGTAAACTGGAAAAGTACCACGGGCGAAATATTACGGCTTCACGCATACTTAATGAATCTTCTAAGCTTGAAAGGGTTCAGCGAAAGGCAGCCAGGTACACTCTAGGGAAACATGGAAGAGGGGAAAGTGTATCAGCAATGCTGGGGAGCTTAGGATGGAAACCTCTAAAAGTGAGAAGAACCATTAATAGGCTATGCGGTCTATAGAAAGCTTTTACAAAAGAGCAGGGTTGGAAAGAATTAGGTCTAAAGTTGGGCTCACCCTGCTACATGAGAAGGAAAGACCATAAATTTAATATTCAATTGAAAAAACAGAAAACGGAAATTTTGAGAAAATCCTTCCTACATAGAGGAATAAAAGAGTGGAATGACCTACCTGAAGTGATTTTTAAGATCTTCCCTTCAAATGCCAAAATTTTTAGGAAGAAGTGTGAAGCACTAAACTATTGATTAAGTACATAATGGTTCAAAAAGGGGGTTTGAAGTTGGGTCAATGCTCATTTTTTAGTTGTAGTATATTAGAATTAATATATTTAATGGATTGTTTTAAATTGTTTTATTGGGATAATGTTAAATTCTTAGTTGTATGAGATTAGAATAAGGGTATTATTTTTATCAGGGATATATGTTCTGGTTCTGTTTCTTTGTATTATGTACTTCCTGATTTTATGTTACCACCCGACATTATGGTCGACTTGTAACAATTTATGTAATAATAATAATAAATACGAAGCCAATTAAATAGAAAGACGTGATATTACGTCCATGGCACCCAAAGTGTTAAACAATGTTTAATGATTCATTGTTGTTGTCGATTAAACAACGATTAAAACGATGTGTTACACGAATAAATGTAGCTTCGGCAGAATTTTATGAAAATGCTTTAAGTTCTCAGTTCTATCTTGTTTGCTAGTCTGGCTCCACGCGTCTGCATCTAACCTAAAACGACTACAAACCACCGAGAACGATATCATTCGTAAAATAGTCGGCTCTCCGTGGTTCATCAGCAACCGGAAACTACGAAAGGACCTGAAGATGACACCATTGCTGCACTGTCTAAAGAGCTCTCTCCATAAATTCGCGAAATCGCTGCCCTTAACAAACAACGAACTGATCGCTCGTCTTTGGGATCACAACCTTCCTGACAAAACTAAACACGTACTCCCAAAAACCGCTTTCCTTCCATCCCACATCCCTTCCCCCAAATTCATTTATTAACGGAATTGCCATGACTCACATCTAGCCGGAAACTATTAATATAGAAACGAGTAGTAGACAGCCATTGGCTGGGAACTACTGATACCAAAAAGAAGTGAAATAATTTGCGTTGTGTTGCGGCGATTGTAATATTTATTGATTTTACAATATGTTCATGACCACTCGAATGCTACTAATGATCCTAATGTCTTTTTTTTCTTCTTTTGCAGGTAGGCGAACTAATATCTTAACTGAGTTTCATTGGGGTATCTGCGAAGCAGAAAACTATGGTGAGTGTGAATTTACCGATTTTTTCTTGATTTGCTTTCAGAATTCAGGTGTTAGATTGTGAGGAGAAGTTTTGAGTAAAAACATCTTTATGGTTTTTTGAAATGCCTAAATGATGGAGTTTTGGGAATTTGGTATTATTTTTGTTAGCATTTCCGTAAAACTAGTTTCACAATAATTCATTGTAAGATCTGTCGAAATTTACGAAAATAGTTTGGCCATATCCACAATAAAACGACACTCACTTGAATTAACTCGTGGATTGGTGAAGTATTTTAAGTACTCCCTCTACGGTGCAACCCTGAATATGCAACAAGCATATGGGATCCGGTATAGAAAGAATTAGTCCGCGATCTGAATAAAATACAAAGGAAGGCTTCGCGTTTCGTCAAAAACTGCTGCGGGCGTACAGACAGTGTTACCCAGATGTTAAGCGAATTAGGCTGGGAGCCGTTGGAGACTCGGAGGCTGCGCGCTAGGCTTAGATTGCTTGAACTATTGAGAATGGATTTATCTTTAAGAGCGACACGGAGAACATAATATTAGAGCCACACTATATTTCCAGGTCCGATAGAAGCGATAAATTAAGGGAGATGTTTTGCCGAACGGATAGATATGGGAATTCGTTTTTCCCACGAACCATGAAGGAATTTAATAAACGCTAGTCCCAACCTCGTTAGAGCCCTTCCCTTTTTTTAATAGCTGTAAATGGCTGGTGTCCTAACACCCCCTGCCACACGTCTTTTAGGCGGCTTCCGGGTTATTATGTAGATGTAGTGTTTTTTAAATCAAAGTATTGTAGCAAATTGTTTTTAGATCGGCAAGAGGAATCCGGCACCCGTGGCGTTTAACTTACGCCGATATAAATTTTACCAATCATGCCCTAAAATAAAAGAAAAAGCGTTTTTATTGACAGAAAAATTACCATATTGTGTGATGTCATGAATGATGTGGTGGAAATTCTCAATATAAGTCAAATGGGACATTGCAATTCTTCCACTGTTTTATTTTGACAGTGCGCATTTCGTTGCTACAAACAACATTATTACAAGTGTTGATAATGTTCACATGATTGAACACCCTTGATAATGTTGTTTGTATAGCAACGAAACGCGAAGAGTCAAGATAAAACTCTGTGGAAATATCGTAATCTCTGCTAATCGTAATCTTGTTTGAGTTTTTGAATCTTTTTTGTTAACGGCTTGTGACCTGACACTCCCTGCCATGCACCTATTATGGCGGCTTGCGGGGCAATATTTAAGTGTAGATAAGTCCGATCCTCTCCAAAAAATAAAAACTATCATCTCGTTAGATACGTGGTGGATATAATACACAAATTCATTTCATCCATTTGCCGAAAATGAAATCCCCGCTGTAAATCGCTCTATTCCCACTGAGCACAACACTCGGGTCGCTATGGTGACGCTGTGTGTTGACAAACAAGGTCGCGAGGGAGGAAAGTGGGGTGGGGTAATGGCAGAAACGGTTTTGATTTTGAAAGCTCGACAAGAGCCAATCTCCATGACGCCCCCGTGTGGGATAAAAAAAAATGAAGGAAGACGAGAGGCTTTGACGAAAACAATTGAAGCTAGCGGAGCGCCGAGTTCAGCGCGAGGGGAGGTCGTCGAGGTGATACGTAAAAAAAAGACAGAAGAGCATCGGGATATCCTCTTTCGACGTCGCTTTCATTTTTTTCTCTCTCTCATTCCCCCAGTTCGCGCTGAAAAGAACAAAATGACGATCGAATTCCGCGCCGGCTTTATGTTTTTTTCTTTCCGTTTTTTTTTATGTATATTCGAGCTTTCAGTCACTTTACCTTCTCTCGTCTTGGAACCAATCTGTTGGGTACACGGGAGCAAATGGTCCGTGGATGTGATTGGCTCAAATGGGGCCGTGGAGACGGAACGTAGCTCCTGGAATTGAAAAGGAGTATGGCAGGAGATGTCAATGGTATTTTATTTTGGTAAAGGCTCAATTTGCTCTTTATTTCTTGGGTTGATAACTGTTTTACTATATTATTCACGACTTTATTCATTACGTAGTGTTTTCGTTGAATCATAATCATGTGTTGACAGTCGTATTATTGGTTTGATGGAGCCCTCTATTTTTTCAATATCTTATCTGCGATCCTTTTCATACTAAAGATTGTTGAAGTGAAAACTTCTTTAGCGGCGTCAAGCACTTTTTCGGGATGGGGAAAAAGCATAGAATTCGCGTGAGCGTCACCGACCCAACACCGCGATCGCTACAGCGAGATATACAAATGTATAGTGTGTATAGTGTATACATTGGTATAGGTTGCGTCACCGCTAACCTTTTACATACTGAATACTGGCATCTGTCTGCTTCTAGTTCTATACTGTACGTATGTACTTTTTCCATACAGTGCGTATTATTTTGTAGACTGTTAATAGAGATTAATATATACACTTTGTTAATATAATGTTAATATATAGACTGTTAAAGTCTTTTTGTTTTAAAAATATTAAAATTGAAAATAAAAATCTATAGTGTGTATTGTATAAGTTCATTAAATGTAAAGAGCTCGTGCATGAACGTGCAGAAGAGTGTACACGTTATAAAAATACAGGTCAGTATAATTTAGGGCAGTTTTTTTATGTGCATAGTGAACAATTATAGGTTTAAAGCATATTAAATAAAAGAAATAAAAGCATATTATATTTTAATATATAAATGATGTTACTTTCTATTCATACACATCGTATTTTTAAGAAATATTTAATAATAAACAGTTTGCTGGAAGAAATAATTTCAATTTTTGTTGAAAAATGAGCACTACTGGAAAAATTAGTTCTTTAATAATATTAAATCTATATAAAAAATAAATTGATAATAATTATTTTAGTTTTCACTTCTGACGGCCAGTCCCACGACTGCCCCGTTTTTTTTTATTTCTTCAATATGTATTTGTTTCTCCTATACTTATTTGGAACTTATTATTGAAAATACAAATGTCTTCTGGTTACGGGGAGTAGGGGATTTATGTTTTCGTGATAATCTGTTTTATTATTTATTTTGGTGGTTCCTTGACTCAATTCGTCACTATCCAAATGGCGAGTGTATTAACACTTTGAATGCCGGCTGCTATTTTTAAAATCCTACTGAAAAAACCAGCCGTTTTTACTAAATTCGTACATTTTTTAAAACATTAGCTTAAAAAATATATTCATACTGATGTGTATTTCAATAAAAGTGGACTTTGCTCTTCTCTATGAATGAGTTGAATAACATTTATTGCTAATTTTTAAATATATAATTTAACAATGAAAACCTACTGTTTTTGAAAAATGAAAAAGTTGCAACATATGATGTACTGCCATAACATGCATAATAATTTTTTACACTCAATTTGAACTATTTAGAGCATGGAAATCATAAAAAGCGTTGTTCCAAGCAAAGAATAATAAATCCTGGATGACAAAAAGAGTCGCTCCACCCTCAACGAGCGGTTCATTGGCCCAAAGAATTTTCACACAAAGTGACCTAAGATAAGGATGCCGGTAGCTACAGAGGACTTTACGTCCTCAAGACATTAAGTGAACTCTTTTTCCATCGAGCAGTTGATTTTGGAAAAAACAGAACGATTAAGCAGTAAACTGGAATAGTACCACGGGCGAAATATTACATCTTCACGCAAACAAAGTCAATGGAATTGAAAGACATATTATTACGTCCATGCCATGCAAGGTGTTAAAGTCAAAATGTAATGGAAGAATGACAATAAGTAATTCCTCGGATATTTATCATCACTATATGTCAAACACCTAACTTTGGTTTGACTCAGCTCGCTATTCTTCTTTTCTCCTATCCGCTAGCCTTTTCACGGTGACGTATTTCTTCTCATTTGCATCCTTAACACTTTGGGTGCCATGGGCGTAATATTACGTCCTGTTTATCCTTCTGAAGATTGCCGTGGACGTGATATTACGTCTTTCTATTTAATTGGCTATGTATGCGTGGAGCCATTATATTTCTCCCGTGGTACTTTTCCAGTTTACTGCTTAGTGGTTCTGTTTTTTTAAAAATCAGCTGCTCGATGGAAAAATAGTTCACTTTATATGTTGAGGACGAAAAGTCATCTCAAGCTACCGGCATCCTTATCTTAGGCCACTTGGTGTGAAAATTCTTTGGGCCAATGAACCGTTCGTTGAGGGTGCAGTGACCCTTTTTGTCATCCAGGATTTATAATGCTTTGCTTGGAACAATTTATATAAATATGGAAATATTTTGCCCGTGGTACTTATCCATTTTACTGCTTAGTGGTTCTGTTTTTTCAAAAATCAACTGCTCGATGGAAAAACAGTTCTTTTAATGTCTTGAGGACGAAAAGTCCTCCGTAGTTACCGGCACCCTTTTCTCAGCCTACTTGGTGTGAAAATTCTTTGGAGGAAAGAACCGTTCGTTGAGGGTGCATTGATCCTTTTTGACATCCAGGATTTATAATGCTTTGCTTGGAACAATGCTTTTTATGATATACTTGGTTTGAATAGTTCAAATTGAGCGTAATAAAAAATTATTATGCATGTTACGGCGGTACGTTATAATGTGCAACTTTTTTATTTTTCAAAAACAGTAGGTTTTCATTGTTAAATTATATATTTTTAAAATTAGCAATAAATGTTATTCAACTCTAAACAAAGAAGAGCAAATTCCACTTTTATTGAAATACACATCGATATAAATATATTTTTGATGCTAATACTTTTAAAAATGTACGAAAATATTAAAAATGGCTGGATTTTTCAGTAGGGCTTTAAATTTAGCAGCCGGCATTCAAAGTGTTAATATCTTGGATTTCAAAAGATCACTGATCGAAGGCCGCGGGTTCGAGTCCCAGCTAGGTTGGTCTCCCTTATCCAGGAATTACTTGTCTGTGATCGTCGTAATTTGTTGCTCATTAGGTTTCTCCGCTGTTAAAGGCATTAATTGCATTATTTTCGGTCCGTTGAAGATGAGATAAATTTAATGAAACAAATGATAAAAAGACAAAAAAAGAAGTATATGATCAACCTGTGCATATACCTAGCATTTGGCGATTATTATCAAACCATGCAACAACTCCGAAAATCATGCCTAACATAAAAAACAAAGGAATACCAATGTCTTCATCATAATCACTCATCAATTCCAAGATTTGTTTAATTTGCATCTCTCCATTCCTCTCTCCTATCCGCTAGCCATATCATAGCTACGTATTTCTTCTCTTTTAATCTTTATAAACTGTCTTTTGTGACTCATTCGGGGCCGTCCCTGGTCCTTCTTTACTTACATCTGTCCTTCTACGATGATCTTCGTGTCTCATTATATGGCCAACTAAGTTATCCCGTCTTACCCTTAGGGATTTGTGGTAGTTTGAGCGAGATAGTTCCGAAGAAAAAAAAAAGCGATTAAATCTTAATAAAATTTACAATTATAAACAGTTGTTAAGGTGTGTGACAATTTCATAATATTTTATGCGGAAAATCTTCGTTTGCGTTCCTTGTTTTTCTCGGTTATGAACAAACTTTACACAATCTATTATCTCCATGTATGCTTATTTCTTGTATGCTGTCGTATGCGATCATGTTTGTTTACATTGAATTCTTGTGCGGCGTTGCCAAACCGAATATTCTGGCATCTGTTCGTCTGCAGGAAATGCCTGTTCGACGAAAAGTTTAAAAAAAAATATTTTAATTATACTACCGGTGACCTGTAAATTTAATGTGACCAAAAATTCATAAATGAAGTTTACCACACTCAGTTAGTTTTTCGTCGATTTCTATGAACGAGAAATACTTCTTTTTAAATAAATTCTGCCGCCAAAGCGCATGGCTCCTATCTATGCCATGTAAATTAGCTTCTCTTCACACACAAATTTCTCTGAAGTTAGCCCGGTAAAGGGTGTATATCATGATATCATTGGAAAGAGCGAGACTTTTTCTTTGCAATGAGATAAAAATCTCAGAATTCTATGATGACTGATTTTTCGCTAAAACAACGTTAAAAAGACTTCTCTTTTCCCCCACTCTTCTTAGCACTTCCTCGATACTTACACGGTCGATCAATTTTATCTTCATCATTCTTCGGCAGCACCACATTTCGAATGCTTGGGGCGAGGCTTTGAGCGCTGATATGATACAGGCTGCTGGCAGCTAGCAGAGTACCCTGCTAGCAGGTAGCGCTTGGCTTAAATTAGGATTATTAATACCCTATCAAACGAAGGAAACTTTCCGACCATAGGCAGTTTTAATAGGTGAATAATACGGGTTAATGTTTAAATATATGAACGCGAGAATGAACGTCAAAACGTACCGTGTAAATACCCAACTCGTGCGAATGCATGCACAGAAAATAGAATCTGTTCTAATTTGGTTCATTCATTCGTACATGTTCCGTTCCGGTCCACAAAAATCATTCACGCAAACGTACATTAACTCCTTCGTGGTAATGTATCGTGTAACTAGGCCTTATGAATCTACGAGTGAATAGGGTAGTTCCCCTTATCAAAGAAAACGAAAGGAATTGATTGCGATTCCTTACCAACCATTAGTGTATTCGTAATATAAAAATTATTTGTTGTTAGAAATCCCAGTTTAGACGAATGGCAATGGTCAATTTTTATCCTCATTTGAAAAGGGCCAGATTGGCGCCCATGCGATTCCACTCCACGTGACGTCACAGGGACCTAGTTTCTATACGAGTAGATATGAGTTTTACATCGTCTGAGGTTACCAATGCATGCATGAGGCACAGAGCTCAGGTAAACATGTCTAAATAATCACCTATAAAAATTGCCTAAGGTCGGAAAGTTTCCTTCGTTTGATAAGGTATTAATAATCCTTATTTAAGCCAAGCGATGCCTGCTACCAGGGTACTCTGCTACCTGCTAGCAGCCTGCATCTTATCAGCGCTCAAAGCCTCGCCCCAAGGTCACCTCACACGGTGACAGCGGGAATCTGAACGACGTCACACGGAGGTTTCCCAGCATTTATACTTAGCCGTCGCGTTTTCGCGCGCTTGAAAATTTTCACTTTTCATTTAATCGCAAAACATAGATATCGTCGTTAAAAAATCTAAAAGCGTGAAATACGTACTCTAGGAGTAAAAATCTTATGATTTAGGCAATTTAAAAATGATAGAAAACCACCCTATTACATCGGAATCTAACGTCTAGATGTGAATCTATTCTAGAACGGATTCGATTCTGTTCAGGGGATTTGAGCGGCAAAGTTTCTCGATAAAAAGATTTTCGTGCCACGCGCCAGAGAAAAAAACACCTGGAATTGCCAGCGATGTACCAATAAAACCCAAATGTACATATATTCCCCCTGCCGAGATGATACGACACCAATTGCCGAGGGTACTCGCTAGAATACCTTACGCCCAATATATTTTTATAGGGTAGCATCTCATTCTGCACGAGCGGGGGTAGTTGAGTCAAGAGAGGGTTGAAAGAAGGGAGATATATATCCTGGGGAGAATGGGAACGATAGGATTGGGCCAAATTCACTCCAATACGACTGTGCGAGTAGCCATATCGTACTTGCGCACTAAAGAATTTGATAGATTAATAGAAAAATATTTATTGTTCAGGAAATATTCCATAAGAACAAAAATAATATTAAATTACATGAATAAATTACATTTTGCTAGCCAATTGCATCAAATAATATATAAATTATTACAATGATATTACATTTCATGACATAACCGATCAAAGCAAATGCATGAAATACACTAAAAATCGACACACTGAGCTATTTTCCAAGCCGGATTTTATAGAAACGCAAACAAAAAGACATATTTTTTCTGTCTAATGAATTCGTCTTGTCTTTGAAGTACCGATTTTGAAGTACCGTGTATTTTCCGCAGAAAACTTGCGTTTGTCTAATGTTTCTGCAGAAATAGAACTGAAAAATATCAATCCGCTTAAAAAAAATAGTAATCGAAGTGATAGTAACCCCTTTAAGCCCCCATAATACGTAAACAAATGATGTAAAAATAACAAGAAAATGGTTATTTGCAAAAATAAAGAAAAAGCATATGAATATTGATTGCAGAGTATTGATGTTAATTACGTCATTTCATTGAATTAATATTTAAAAAAATGCTAGTAAAATTGTGTCATTCATTAATGATGTTACCAGTGATGAGCTTGATTTATTAATTATCGTTTGAATGAATTAATATATTAAAATATTGATGAAAGCCTATCGATACTTCTGTTGTATTCCTGAATTTTTAATTAAAAATAAACTCAAAAATAATGTTACAATAACAAGAAAATGGTTATGTGCAACAATAAAGAGAGAGCATGTGAATATTGATTGCAAAGTATTGATGTTATATAACGTCATTTCTTTGAATTAAAAAAAATACTAGTGTCAATTTAAAATAGTGTCAATTAGTTATATTCATCAACGAAATTACCAGTGATGAAGTTGATTTATTAGTTATCGTTCGATTGAATTCATATATTAAAATATTAATTGATGCTTATAGATAATTTTGTGATATCTTGAATTTTTAATAAAAAAACACAAATGTTTCAACCCTGATTTCATGAGTTGTTGACGTCATTAAAATTAATGCTAACAAAATCGTTCGTCGAGAGCCTCCTGATCAAGCTGACGGTTATGATGGCTGCAATAGGGTGGTTTCCTTCATCAAAGAAAACGAAAGGCATTGATTGTGATTCGTTACCTACCATTAGTGTATTCATAATATACAAATTATTTGGTTTCAGAAATACCGGTTTAGACGAATGGCAAGGGTCAATTTTAACCTCATTTGAAAAAGGCCAGATTGGCGCCCATGCGATTCCACTCCACGTGACGTCACAGGGACCTAGTTTCTACACGAGAGGATAGGAGTTATGCATCGTCAGAGGCTACCAATGCATGCATGAGGCACAGAGCTCAGGGAAATATCTCTTAATAATCGCCTATTAAAACGGCCTAAGGTCGGAAAGTTTTCTTCATAGGATAGGGTATTAATAATCCTTATTTAAGCCAAGCGCTACCTGCTAGCAGCCTGCATCGTATCAGCGCTCAAAGCCTCGCCCCACGGTCACCTCACACGGCGACAGCGGGAATCAGAAGGACGTAACAGCGGGTTTTCCCGGCATTAATACTTAGCCGTCGCGTTTTCGCGCGCATGAAAATTTTCACTTTTTATTTAATCGCGAAATTTAGGTATTGTAATTAAAAAATCTAAAAGCGTGAAATACGTACTCCAGGAGTAATAATAATCTTTCGATTTATGCAATAGAAATACAGGGTGTCCCTTTTATCTTGACCACCCGAAATAACTTTATGTCCACATGCAAATTCAAAAATGTGTCATGCAAATGTTCATTAGCCGTCACGGGGACATTGATAAGCATGATTGCCTTCATTGTGGCTTTGTTATTCAAAAAAGAAATGAACAGGAGGACTTATAGGAGAGGAAATGAATTGCCGAATAAAAAATATTGGGTGCCATTTAAAAAAGACATACCGCTGTTCGTATCTTTGTAAATAACAAAGCAGCAAGGAAGGTAATCATGCTCATCAATGTCCCCCTGACGACTAATGAACATTTGCTTGACACATTTTTGAATTGTTATCTCGACAAAAAGTTATTTCGTGTGATCAAGGTAAATGGGACGCCCTGTATAATAGGAAACCACCATATTATCTATACGGAAGCTCTATGATGTTAGAGTTTACGACACTTCAGCGTCGGTTGTCATTGTGGATTGCTTCTGTTTTTTGGTGTCAAAAGTGTAGGATAACCCCTGCCATCTTTCATTATCCACGCGAATGATACGTCTCTCTTTTTCCCCCTATTCCTCTCTCCTCAGCATCCTACAAATTGAGAATGACGTCCCTGGGATTTCCCCGTGTCATCTCCTATACTCTCTGACATTCTTAGCTTCTCATGTTGTTGACTTGCTCCCCGTCGAGGCAATCTGTTTCTTGTCGCCCTTTCGCCGTCTGTAGGTATCACCCTAATAACATCTCGATTCTCCGTGTCTTCACTCGGGGGAGTTAATCAGTTTCTTTAGCTCTGATGATTGTCGTGATGGCTGGAATATGAAGACTTGGAAATGTAGAGCTATGAATGAATGGAAAGATTCTACCGAATTGATAACAGGAATTCATGGCAGAATTTAAGATTTTTTTACGAGGGGAAAACGAGTTTTCTGACACTACAATAGGGTGGTCTCCTATTATTTTTTATTGCCAAAATCGAAGGATTATTACTCCCGGAGTACGTGCTTAACGCTTTTTGATTTTTAAATGACGATACCTATTTTTTGGGATTGAATGAAAAGTGAAAATAACCAAGCGCGCGAAAACGCGACGCGTAAGTATGAATGCCGGGAAATCTCTCCGTACGTCGTATTTCTGGTTCCCCCTCCCGTCTTGTGAGGTGACCTTGATCGAGGCTCTGAGCGCTGATACGACGCAGGCTACTAGAGGGTAGCTGAGTGCCTTGCTGGCTGGTAGCGCTTGGCTTAAAAAAGATTTATTAATACCTTATTAAACGAAGAAAACTTTCCGACCTTAGCCAGTTTTAATAGCTGATTATTAAGACATGTTTCCCTGAGCTCTGCGCCTCATGCATGCATTGGTAATCTCAGACGATGTAAAACTCCTATCTACTCGTATAGAAACTAGGTCCCTGTGACGTCACGTGGAGTGGCATCGCATGGGCGCCAATCTGGCCTTTTTTAAATGAGGATAAAATTGACCATTGCCATTCGTCTAAACCGGTATTTCTAAAAACAAATATTTTGTATATTATGAATACACTAATGGTTAGTAACGAATCGCAAATCAATGCCTTTCGTTTTCTTTGATGAAGGAAACTACCCTATTTTTGCTGTTATTTCCTTAAATACTCACTATCTGATTCACCCGAAATAATATTAAAAAAAAGATTAAAAAACACGCTTTGTTTCGAAAACAGGATAAAATACTATAAAAAGTTATCTTTTCATCACAAGAAAGTAAAGATTGGGTTCTGATTAGGCTTATTGTTATAGATTAATATTTTTTCGTGCCAATCCTTATGTATTAGGTCCTTAGGCACTTATTACTAGTACACCATATCAGTACCCGTTTTATTCTCCTAGTGATGAAGAGGTCAGTTTTTTACTTTTAGGGGTAAAAAAACATTTTAAACTGTTTTCGGAAACGCTGTTTTTTTAAAGACTTTTTTATTTTACTTTTTTAAATTCAGCTGTGATATTTAATGGTGAGTCTTCGGTTTTATTTAAGTTTGTACACTTTTAAGTTCTTTGGTGTAAAAAATCTCTTTTCGCTTCGGCATGCGGGCGTTTCGCGTTGCATTGCGGGAAGCAGGGTTAGAGGGGAGGGATTAGATAAACAACATGGCAGCCGTGCGCAACGAGGCGTAAAACGACGACCGTTGAACTGAAGGGTAAGGGATCTTTCTGTAAAGAAGAAGAAGATCGCGCAGGAGGATAAAAACAAAAAAGAAACGTAAGAAAAAAAGGAATAAAAAAACTGACGCTCGACGTTCCGTGAGACAGGAGGAGAACTGAGAAGCGGTCTTGCGCTATCTACCGAAACGACGGGGAAACTAAATAAAAGATAAAAATAAAACAAAGTAGGAGCGCGAAGCGTGGTACAAAGAGGGTTGTGCCCGTCTAGTGTGAC